>NC_083281.1:32745076-33077490 GCF_963506605.1 Zootoca vivipara | reverse complement strand
CAAACATGTCTGTGTGTCTCCAGCTTCCATCCCACCTCCAGCTCACTCATGCACAACTGCCAATAAAATAATAATAATAATAATAATAATAATAATAATAATAATAATAATAATAATAATTATAGGGACCCAGGTGGCGCTGTGGTTAAACCACTGAGCCTAGGGCTTGCTGATCAGAAGGTCGGCGGTTCGAATCCCTGTGACGGGGTGAGCTCCTGTTGCTTGGTCCCAGCTCCTGCCAACCTAGCAGTTCGAAAGCATGTCAAAATGCAAGTAGATAAATAGGAACCGCTACAGCGGGAAGGTAAACGGTGTTTCCATGTGCTGCTCTGGTTTGCCAGAAGCAGCTTAGTCATGCTGGCCACATGACCTGGAAGCTATACGCCGGCTCCCTCGGCCAATAATGCGAGATGAGCGCGCAACCCCAGAGTCGGTCACGACTGGACCTAATGGTCAGGGGTCCCTTTACCTTTACCTAATAATAATAATACCCCACCCATCTGGTTGGGTTTCCCCAGCCACTCTTGTACTTCTATGGAGCTGCTAGGGGAGGGTGTATTTGTTCTATGGCACAGAGCAACTTCTTTGGATTTGGAAAATGTGGTGCTTAACTAGCCAGACAAAACCATCGCCTTAACAAAGGGACTCCTATAGATTCTATCCCACATACAGTGCTGGATTCCAGGTTTGGAAGGTGAGCCAGGGTATCACCCAGACTCACATCCCCACCCAAACTCATAACACTGGCTTGGAGGGCTGCTTAGGTGTTTTGTTTCTGCAGTTTCTGAGGATATCAGCCACAATCAAGCACAAATTT
This sequence comes from Zootoca vivipara, assembly GCF_963506605.1. Lineage (NCBI taxonomy): Eukaryota > Metazoa > Chordata > Lepidosauria > Squamata > Lacertidae > Zootoca > Zootoca vivipara. The sequence goes on along the minus strand of NC_083281.1, from coordinate 33,076,673 downwards.
GTAAGCACCATTGATAGTGTAACTGACTGCCATCGCTCCTTTTCTCCTTTTTAAACTTATGGCAGTGTGCTTTGAAGGAGGGGGATCTCTCAAAAGAGGAGAGCTGGTGTCCGTGGCAACAGGAAACCTCTTGACTAGATCTAGCTGACTGCTCCCTCTTCATGCTTTGCTACTCGAGACCACAAACACGCACCTGTATGGGCAGTGCACTCAGGGGAGAATGTATTTCGATTTTAACAGAGATTAGAACAATGGGCAGCTGGCTATGGAGCATACCTGTGCTTTCTCCATGCACACCGTGGAGGAAAAAGTGTTCTCTTTCTTTGGCAGCTGGTCTCTTAAGGAACAATGCAGCCAAAGTGAAGCGCTTGTCAATTGCACTCATTCCAATGGGCGATTATTGCTTTGAAGAACGGGTACCTTTTGAAATGCACCAGTTTGCACACCACGTTAAACCATAGTGGCTTCATTTTCCCCCAGCTGCTGATTTGGGCACGGTGATGAGACAAGCCACATTTAAACCATAGTTAAGACGGTGCCCGCATTTGCATGTATTGCTAAGCTGCAGTTAAGGCCATGGTTTGTTTTCACAAACCATAGCTAAGGCACTGTGCTGGATTCAGATGTCATGCTAAGCCATGGTTTACTCACTAGGGTTTCTTCAAACCATGGTTTAATGTGGCATTCAAAGCAGGCCAGGCAAGCTGAAGCCTTGTGGAGACCTTTGACTTCTGCTGGGAAGGCTCAAGGCAGGTATCACCACCACTGAACCTTGCCAGGGCATTTGGAGCCTGGCAGCTGCAGGTACTGGGTACCAACATCAGACTTAGTTCAACCAATTTAAAAAAGAAACAAAAGCATAGCTAATACATCGTGGATTTTTTTTTAACAGAAAGAAGAAGGGAGGAAGTTTTACATTCCAGGGAGAATTAAAAAGATCAGGCAGCTTTCAAGTAGTTGAGGTATTTGACCCAGATAAATAAGGAGAATGTTAATTTAAATCCTATCCCAATTGCTCTGTTTCTAGCTTCGGCAATGCAGCACACACAGGGCACACAATGCTCTCTGTCCTATGGCCCCTTGGAAGAAACATGCAATTGTGCTGGAAACGGTCAAGCCAGAGCAATCACGGGATATAAGACATAACCATTGTCTTTAGAGGTGGCCCCTTCAGCCTATCAGCATCCCTTAACAGCCTGTGGAGATTATCCCAAGTAGTTGCTGGATCACGAGATCTTCCCTCCAGCTTCTGTATCTCCTGTGGTAGCTGTTGCGTCCATCATTGTCTTCTGCTGCTCCGATCTGCCCTGTGGTCCCAATCTGCATCCCTCGGATCAGGCCTATTTGCCTTGTGAAGCTCTAGGGGTCACCCATTGCACCACAGATCTATCTCCCAAACAATTCAGGGGGGCAGAGCTAAGGTGCTTTTTTATAGAAAGGTTTTAAAAGTCTTGTTTCAACATACAAAGAGATGCCTTCCAATGTGACTCCCTAGGGCTCACTACTGGGCCCTGGAGATGGAGGTTAATTGGGAGAGTGGAGGCGGGCAGACTCCCTCAGAGAATCTATGCAATAATTTGCAGCTGGCTGTGCCGGGCTGAAGCTTGAAAGCTGCAAGCTGCATGCAAGGCCTCCTTTTTTTTTATAAAGTGTTTTTATAAAAGGCACTCTACTCACCAGGAGATTCAGTCCCTCTCCGTGTCACCTGAAGTAGGCCAGGCAAAAACCTGGAGACTTTAGCTCAGCCCTGGAGGCCTTGCAACCCTATCCTTAGCCCACTACTTGGGAGTAAGCTCCCTATTAAAGAGGACTTACTTCTGAGGAGACATGGTTGGGATTGTGCTGTAAGCCATTGCCTTGAAGATCAAAGGTGGAATGTTTGGGCAGGCACAACTTCCCCACACCCCACACATTAGTTTTAGGCAATATGAATCAATATGTCAGGGGACTCTCCCCTTTGCCTCTCTGCTCTGCACACCTCTAACACTCAGGATACGGCACAAGCATCACTCATATGCTAGCTTTGCATATCTTGCAGCCCCAGTTGTAGAATGTGCCAGCTTTATCTCAGTCTTTATCAGCTTCTAATAACCTACTTTTATTTTTAGATAGGAGGCACAAGCCATCTCAAAAGAACTATTTTTTGTTTCCAGTCTCATCTGCACGTAGTTGCCTCCTGGTTTCCTGCCCGTAGCTTGCACCAAAGCAGTGTCCAGAAGTGATCAGAGCGGAAGCTTCGCACATTTTGAGAAAGTGCAGAAGCCACAGTTTTACTCATCCAAAGTGCAAAAGCCAACAGGAAGTTCTTCTGCTTGAGCCCCCAAGGAATAAATGGGGGCTGGCAATTGCAGACAGGTAACCAGCTTACTGGTATACTGCATTTCCCAGAAATCCATATGTTCTCAAAGCAGTTCACAAATATAAGCAACTATAAGAAAGTACAGAACCATAAAAAGTGAGTGTCGCTCCAACTCTAATAATGAACAGTTCACTGAAAAATATATTAAAATGCGAGCGTCTGTGCAGATTGTTGCTCTTGAACAAAATGGAGGTATAAGGTCCAACTTTTACTTTCTAATTCACCAATTCAGGTGTGACATCACATGAGAACTAGGCTTAATGTTAAGTCTACCATGCCATATCAGGTCTACCAGGAGATCAGGAGAGACTAGCCAATTTCTACCATACACATCACTGGTTCTCAAACCTTTTAAAAAAATTATTGGGGTCTCAACAGTCCACTTGGTAATTAAAAAATGTTTCACAAATCACTATATATCTATAGCTATATCATCTATATCTATCTATATCTAATTAAATAATATATATAATGTTTAAGCACAGTCTTGTCCTTCAAATGTGATTGATGAATAACAATGAAATAGCAAGCACTGGTATCAAGCACTGTGTTATGAAATTCATTAACTGTAAGCCAAGCAGCTGAGTATGGCCCCTTCGACTGGTATATTTGTGGAGGGGATGAGGAGACTGCCCCAGTGCCATGGTACAGCAATAATTGGCCCTATACCAGGGTTTTGTTAAGCTGTTTGATCATTCTGCCCTGGTCCAGACAACTTCATTCTCCATCATCAAACAAAACAATTCAAGTACAGATCTTCATGGCCGTTCCTCAAACTTTCCCTAAACCATGTGAATGGAACTTGGAGACCACCAGTGGCCCACAAAACACACTTTAAGAACCTCCGGTCTACATCAAAGGAGGGTGATCCAACCCCAACACTCCTGACTCAACAAATGAGACCTGATTGTTCTGGATAAATCTCAAAGCAGGCCTACTGTATTAATATAAAACTAGCCCTCAGAGATTGTCTACTGACCAGCTCTCCAGGTTTTTGAGACAGAAGTCTTTCCCACCCTTGCCTGGAGATGCTGAGGAGAGGGCTGAGAGTCTGGGGTTCTTGGTGATGACCAGAGGTAGGACCTTTCTTTGGGGGTGATGTGTCATTTGTTGAATATTCTTCCCAGGAATAGTCATTTGCACCAACTCTTCTATCTTTTAGGATGAGGAACAAGATAATGTTGAACTTCCACTCCCAGCTGCCCCAGCCAGCATGGCCAATGGTTGGCGATGATGAGCAACTTCCAGAGGACCACAGCTAACCGTCTCCCCATAGCATAAGCAACCTTCCTCAACCTTTGGTCCTGTAGATCAGTGGTCCTCAACCTTGGGCCTCCAGATGTTTTGAGACTACAATTCCCATCATCCCTGACCACTGGTCCTGCTAGCTAGGGATCATGGGAGTTGTAGGCCAAAAACATCAGGAGGCCCAAGGTTGAGGACCACTGCTCTAGATGATGTTGGACTACAATACGCATCAGCCACAGCTAACATAGCCAGTGGTCAGGGATGATGAGAAACATAGTCCAACAACATCTTGAAGGCCACAAGTTCCTCGTCTCTGACAGATGAAGGCCTACTTCTCCACGTTCAAGATTCAAATGCCCAGACCTGAAGGTTTAAAGTGGGAGCAGCCAATTTGGTGTCTTCAGATGTTGTTGGGCACCATTTCCCATCAGACCCAGGCCCAGCCAGTATGGCCAATGGTCTGAGATGATGGGAGTTGCAGTCCAACAACATTTGTGGGGCCATTGCTTCCCCATCCCTCTCGGAACTCAACAACAGTCTTTTATTGATTACTGTTTTTGCATCACTGCTGTGTTCCCTTTGAAATGATTTCTGTGTTGTGATCTATTTTGAGACCATTTCATTTGGATGAAGGAAACAACTTAAAAGATGAGGAGACACCAAGATAAGCTGATATCCAGGTATTTGAGGTCCTGCTTGTAGGCATCCCATAGGCTTCTGGCTCACCACTGCAATACCAGGATACTGGACTAAATGGACCTTTGGCCTGATCCAGCAGAGCTGCTCTTATGTCTTATGCTGCTCTTATGAGACCACCACATTCTGTTAAAATTGTGGTACAGAAAAGGAAGTGTTGGCAGTTGACACTTTTCTCACCTCTGCCCCCTTCCTGGAAACAACTTGCATCAGACCCCTGTGGGTTACATTGCAACCCTATGCATAGGCCACAGCCATCTGCTCCCCAAAACTGGCTTGGCAGGGCATGGGATTTGCAAGGTCTGAGGCAGTGGCACAGAGTGGGGGGCATGCAACCTCTCTCCCATCTAGCATATGTGTTGCTTTGATAATGATTCCTCAGGAACTGCTTCCTTTCCTTCCAATGATCCAACAAAGGGCCAAACGCAAGAGAGCAGGAAGCCCCTTTTGTAAGCACTGACATCTGCCCAGGCTTCCTCTTATGAACCACCATTCAAGGTGCTGAAACCCCATCCTCTTTTGATTCTTGCCAGCCTCTCCAAGGCTGTAAGGAGACCTCTGGCGCATGCTCTGACAGAGCCACCTAAAGGTGCAGATGATGCTGGCCTCTGTGACACAATTTCCTTCCTGAAACATAGTTTTCCATCCACCCAAGAACAGGTGGCAGGTGAAGGTAATCTGTGTCTGCATGTGTGTGGGGTTTTTTGCTATCGCCTCCCTCCTCTTGCAGTGCAGGTCCAAAGCTTTATATATATGTGAACTATTTTCATGTGATCTATACCATTTGGTACTTTTGTGGAGTGCAGGTGGCAGATGCTAACATTCATTTATTGCGATCATGTAATGGAGACAGACAGACAGACAGACAGACACAGACAGACAGACAGACAGACAGACTGTGACCCCCCCCCACACACACAGAGACCTCTCTCTTTCCCCCTTGGAATTCTGCACTCTCCTCAAGTGTTTTTTCCTGGCTGGGAATGTCTCCTTGAATTGTGACAGTGCCTCTCTCAATATTTTATTCAAGTTAGCACCCTGTTTACATCAGAAATAAGATGGGAATAAATATCTACATGGAGAACCAGGTTGGGAGGAGACCCGCAGTGCCTCTTATTCTCCAAGAGGCCATCTGCCTTGGGAGGGCAGATCCAGCCTACAAGGAACTCACAGCAGCTGTCACTGCCATCATGGCAGCAGCAGCAGCAGCAGCAGCAGCAGCAGCAGGTCATTCATTCATTGGAGGCCAGATCTGCTGACCCTGTGGATCCTGCTACCTAAGGCAGTTGCCTCAACTTGCCTCATGAGTGGGCCGGAGGTGGCATATAGCCTTTATATAGTCATTGGTAGCTGTTAGGTTTGCCAGACCTCCAGGTCTGACCTGAAGTCTCTAGGTTTGCCTGGTCCTCTCCAGGTGACAGGTAGAGGACTTGAATCTCCAGGTGGGGAAGAAGAAGAAGAAGAAGAAGAAGAAGAAGAAGAAGAAGAAGAAGAAGAAGAAGAAGAAGAAGAAGAAGAAGAAGAAGAAGAAGGAGGAGGAGGAGGAGGAGGAGGAGGAGGAGGAGGAGGAGGAGGAGGAGGAGGAGGAGGAGGAGGAGGAGAAGGAGAAGGAGAAGGAGAAGAAGAAGAAGAAGAAGAAGAAGAAGAAGAAGAAGAAGAAGAAGAAGAAGAAGAAGAAGAAGAAGACTGTGCACACAGCTTGCAAGCTTTAGCCCAGCAGCAGGAGCTGTCTGCCCTCCTCCACTCTGCTCTTCCAATCAGCCTCCATCTCCAGGGCCCATCTCCATGACATCACATGGGACCTCCCTTAGGTCTCAGGTTTGGGCTATTGAAGGTTTGAGCTCCTTGGAGGCTGGATCTGCCCTCCCAAGGCTGCCCCTACAGTGGCCTCAGGGTCTGGGATGCTCCTGACCTGACCTATGGACCTCTTTATAGCATTGCCTTTGTACAATGGGTGACAGCATGGGGTGCCTGGCTCATCTGCATGAGGTGCAACACCTGCCACCTCCCTATACCATGTGAAGAGGAGCTTGAACAGCTCTTGCATGAGGCAGAGCTGAGATGCGGCGGTGCAACCACACACAGCATGCACAAACTAAAGCAATGGCGCATGGTGCCACAGGCATGGGAGGATGTGATCCATGTTAGGCCCTTGGCATAGAACATCTGTGGCTCATTGCTAGAGGTGCGACCGCCTTGCAGCTGTCACAGCCATGGGGAAGAGCCTCGGCCAATGCAAATCAGTCTTGCTCTACAGATCGCTGCTGAGGCCACTATCTGTGGCCCTGCAAAAGAATTCAGCAGCACGTGCCGTCTAACAGCTACAACCTGCATCTCTGTCGCTACCCTTCAGTGCGTTGCACCTGTGATGCTCTACAACAGAGGAAGAGGAAGATGGAAAAAGAATGCAGAAGTGCCATCAGAGTTTAATCTAGACCTGAGACGGTGCAGCTGTGGCTTCACTGGAGGCTCCCTGTACTCACTGCAGAAGCCTTCTGGCAGATGCAAACTGGTGGCTGAGACCCTGAGAAGTACAGTAGTTCTTTGCAGTAACAGGCAGGGCAGAGTCACACCATGCATTTCAAGCACACACCCAATACTCATTTCAAGCACATGACTCCCCCCCCCAAGAATCCTGTTTGCTAAGGATGCTGGGAACTGTAGCTCTGTGAGAGGGAAAATGATAGTGTTGATCTGCCTGTAGGGCTGGACCCAAGTCTGTGCAGTGGTAGAATCATGAAGTGGTTGAGTGGACGGTACCACATTAAACAGGAATGCGTGCACGCAAAATTATCTCACACTTCATCTGTCTCTCTGCAAGTAGCAATGGAAATATCTTTCAATTTCGGTCCTCTTAGTGTCATATTATTCCAATCTTGAATGCATTTCTCTACATTTCAGCAGCAATTCACAATTTTAAAAAATTGTAAAATTTCACCAGCATTTTAATGCAATCTCTTCAAATAAACACACTTCTGTATGCAGTCTTGACTCATGTAGAGTGGTACCTCGTGTTACGTACCGTCCCCCTTATGAATGCTGCGGGTTACGGACTCCGCTAACCTGGAAGTAGATGCCCCTTGTTGCGACCTTTGCCCCGGGATGCGAGTGGAAGTCACGCTCTGGCAGCACGGCAGCAGTGGGATGCACCATTAGAGAAAGCATGCCTCATGTTACGAGAGGTTTCCTGTTACGAATGGCCCTCCGGAACGGATTACGTACGTAACACAAGGTACCACTGCACATATTTTTTTTGCAAGGAATTTCCCTAAAAGAAAGCATTTTTGTATATTGTTTTCATGAAAACATTCATTTTTATGCAGACGTTTCCCCAATAGATGCGGTTTTTTGTAAACTATGTTGGGGAACATATGTTGGGGAACTGCACCACAAAATTCAGACAAGTGCAAATTTTGACAGATAGCTGTGTCCCAGTTCCTATATTATTTCTGCAAGTGCAGATTTGATAGATTAGGCTTTAAATGAAACCCAAACCAAATTTCTCAGCCATCTACTTCCAAGTCTCTTTATCTGGCCCTTGAGACTCTCCTCAGGCCGCCCCTCCTCTTTGGCCACCCCTCCCCCCACTGGCCCATCTTTGCACCCTCCTTGAGCGGTTGTACCTGGCTGGAATGTGTCCTTAAACTTTGATAATGCTTCTCTGGATGGAAGCTAGGGAGGGCATGTGCAAGTGTGTGTAGAAACTAGCCTACTTACAAAGATCAAATTTGCATTCATCACTCCACTCACTTTTGCCTATGATCCCACCCACCATGTCCATGTGGACCTTGGAAGGTTGTGCAGGAGAGAATGTGGCCAAGTGGAAAAGCTTTCCTCACTCCTGTTCCGTACAAGGACATGTTCCAGCCAGGCAAAAGCACCTGAGGAGGACATGGAGTCGGTCCAGTGTGGAGGGTGTCATGGGAAGCATATGTGGCCTATGGAGCATTCAGAGTGGTGTACAGAGAGGCTTGGAAACCGCATTTGACTCCTGGGCCTGAGGGTCTCCTCTCCTGCTCTATGGGCAGCCCAGAATTGGATAGTCAGGTGGAAAGCAGAATGTCAGAAGTCTGCCACAACTCTTCACCTGTGCAGAGGTGAGGTTTGAATCAGAATGCAAGGGCAGGAAACTGAGGGCCTGTGCAGTGCCGGTCCTACCATTAGGCAAGGTGAGGCAGCTGCCTGGTGTCACAAAAGGGTAGGAAACTATTGGCTATTTTAATTTGTTGTCGTCATCATATATTTACTGCCAGGGAGGGGAAGAGGCATTTGGGGGGTTTTCTGCCTCAGCTGTCAGAATAACTTGACCATCCCTGGGTACTCTGTACCATTGAGGGGTTGTTGTTTCGCTGCTCCATGCTCAGGCAGTCAAATTTCTTGGGCTGACCCTAAGTCTGGGATGGGGTCGCCTTGTGTGAAGTCAGCAGCTTAGGTGACATTTCAGATCAAATGGGCATACAAGACAGGCAGCGCCCATTATTAGCCAGAGAGAGAGAGAGAGAGAGAGAGAGAGAGAGAGAGAGAGAGAGAGAGAGAGAGAGAGAGAGAGAGAGAGATATGGTTGGTGCTCATTGGGCCCAGTGGGGCAGAAAGCAGGGAGACCAGCAGTAGGTGGAGCCAGAGCCAAGGACAGGCAGAGCCAACTTCTGTTGTTTGCCTTCCTCCCTTCTCCCTGTTGAGCTCTACAAGGGCAACCCCGACATTTCAAAATGCAGAACTTCCTATTGCAGAATATAACTGACGAGCAATTAATTCTTCTTCTTCTCCAGTTAGGAGCAGCCCAATTAGAAAATGTGCATCACTGGAGATACCACATGCGATTTTCTTTCATAGGTTGGTGGAACAAAGTTTGGGGGTGGGCTGTAGTGGAAAAGTCAATGTTGCAGGGGGGGGGAATGGATGGACAGAGCCGTAGCTAGGTGAAAATTAGCTCTTCTTTCCTCCTCTCCTCCAACCCCCTCCACCCATTCAATTCACCCTCTATTTAAAACCTTTCTTATGAGGCAATAATTGATATTGATATTTATGGACATATTTTTAGCTGATTTTGCACCGCCCCCCAATTGCCTGCACCCCTGGTGGGGGCCGACCTTGCCACCCCCTAGCTACGGCCCTGTAGATGGACACACCAGCTGCTTAAGGGAAGTCACACCAATAGTCCATGGATACTGTCCTATAACTTAGTTGACCCAACCACCAGGTCAGATTCTTCCACCTGCCACCAAAAAATTCTATGTGGCTGAATACAATTCCCATGCATATTGGTTGCTTGCTTAAAACTACAGGTGCTGAGATGAAATCAGCACACGAGGCTTATAAAGTGCTGCTAATTTTTATACTTGACTATGTAAAACAATTTCCAACTCTCTCGCTTTCGTGGTCATGTCAGAGTTTGTGGGTGCACACCCAGTCTATGTTTGTCCTTGTCTGCTTTAATATTTTATTATGTTTGTATATTTTATTTCAGGGACGCGGATGGCACTGTGGTCTAAACCACAGAGCCTAGGGCTTGCCGATCGGAAGGTTGGCGGTTCGAATCCCCACGACGGGGTGAGCTCCCGTTGCTTTGTCCCTGCTCCTGCCGACCTAGCAGTTTGAAAGCACGTCAAAGTGCAAGTAGATAAATAGGTAAACGGGAAGGTAAACGGCATTTCCGTGCGCTGCTCTGGTTCGCCAGAAGCAGCTTAGTCATGCTGGCCACATGACCCGGAAAAACTGTGGACAAACGCCGGCTCCCTTGGCCTATAGAGTGAGATGAGCGCCGCAACCCAAGTAGTCCGTGACTGGACCTAACGGTCAGGGGTACCTTTACCTTTATATTTTATTTAAGAATTCAATAGAGATGCTCTTTTGAAAATTCAGCATTTCCCGAAAAATGACCAAACTAGCCGAGCAAGTATCCGGCCTATGAAGGTGGGAGATGGCAAGCAGTGTCACCCGCTGGACTGGGTGAGTAAGAAGGGAGTTGGGCTTGGAGGTTGACAGTGGGATAGTGTCTCATTTGCCCCAATGGACCAGCTGGCATCACACAGCCCATCCCCTCTTCACACACCCTTATGCTAATGAGCCTACAGAGAGGGGGGGGCTTTTAATGAGGCGACAAAGAGACCACCCTGATCCTTTGCCATGGGACAACAGGAATAAGCTTTGGGTTTCTCTCAGCCAATGGGGTTATTGAACACATGGCGCCAGGGAGCAATGGGTCATTAGTAGCCCATTTAGGACAATTCCAGTGGTGCAAAGGATGCAGAAGGAACCTGCATGGCGCTTTTCTTTTTCTTTTTTAGAATAGAACAAAGTTTGCGGGGGGGGGCACTTTTTGAGGTCATAAAATTGACAATAGGTCCAGTTTGTGTGTGGACTGGGTAGAAGACAAACAAACCAAGACCCCAGTGTCCATGGACTATAGACTAAAGTATGGACTCAGATGAAGAAAAAAAGAAATTAAGTTTACCTTTCACCTTCTCTCTGCCATTGTAGAAACCTGCCTTTAACAATTGCTTTATTTCAGCAAGCCTATTCGGTATTTGTTTAACATTTGCTGATTTTATCTACATTATTACAGATCATTATTTTGTATCATTTCATTGCACTGCTTGGATATTTTATTTATTTTATTGAAAAATTTATACTTCTTTTTTTAAAATAAAACAAATAAAAAGGCAATGTGCATATGGGGGGGTTGTGGGGTTGTTGTTTTTGGTGGGGGAAGCAAATTCAGACATCAGTTTTTGGTACAAAGTTCTTATCATGAGCAGCTGGATTGGAAACAGTTCAAGGAGAAGGAGAGCCAAAAGTTTCTGGTTTCTCTGTGCAGCTGATGGAGGGGCCTTGCAGTCCCATCTGTTCCTCTGTTAGAGCCTGCTTCAACAGTGCCTTGGGTTTCAGAGCACATGCAGAGTTCCTTGTAGAAGAGAGAGGGGGGGGAGGGAATTCTTGCATTCTCCCTGCAGCCAAATGAGAAAAGGGAGGTCAGGTGTGGCAAACCCTTTACTCTAGTCTAGTTGCTGCTGAGACCCACATCTTCCTACAAATAGCCCACATGGACACGCTGGGGAGTGGGTGATAAAGTCTTTTGTTTGACAACAATCCAAACTGATAGCTTGCAATTTTGCAAAGCAGCTTAGGAAAGGTTTATTTAAGGGCAAGGGGAGTTTGAGAACTTCCACCTGGAAAGGAGCAGCTCAACTGACTGTAACACTTTGGCATCCGCCTGACTCCAGCAAGTCTGTTCTGCCATCTGGAACCCATATCAAAGACAGCCAAAGGCTCCCGCTGGAATGTCACCCTTCGAAAGGGGGCTGTGCCCTGTTCAGTCTGCAAACAATCTCCTGCCCCATTCCAAAGCACTGGGCGGATGGATGGAGAAAGAGCAAGCCTCAACTGGAGACTTTTTAAAGACACTTTCTTTCTTTCTTGGCAAGACAAGAGATTTCAGAGCAAAGAAGGGGATGTCCGTCAAAAGGATATACATATAACTGTTTGGCATTAAAGTTTAAACTTTAATTGGAACTGTAATGAAAGCCAATGTCACACTGAATCACACAGCTGTTTGAGCTTGCCTAGGCATAGGTCACTGGGCAAGTCAGGTATCCACACCTAAATCAGTGGTATAAGTGAGCAGTTATGGATAATCATTATACAGTCACCTTTCTTACAGCTTAGCTATGAAATTATATTATCTGATTTATACTATCTGTATAAAGGCAGTACAGTGGTACCTCAGAAGTCGAACGGAATCCATTCCGGAAGTCCGTTCGACTTCCAAAACATTCAGAAACCAAGGTGTGGCTTGCTGCAGCCAATCGGAAACCACGGAAGTTGCATCAGATGTTCAGGCTCCAAAGAACGTTCGCAAACCGGAACACCCACTTCCGGGTTTGCGGCGTTCGGGAGCCAAAACGTTCGACTGTGAGGAGGTCCCAGGTTCCTTCTCAGAAGGGTTGATGGATAAACCACTCTTGAGAATTGTAGCTCTGTGAGGGAAATAGGGGCATCCTAACAACTCACATCCCCCTGAACAAACTACAGCTCCCAGAATTCTTTGGGGGAAGCCATGATTATTTAAAGTGGTATCACAGTGCTTTAAATGTAGGGTATGAATGTGACCTCTGAAGCACATTCGTAAACATAACACTTCACTGACAGCAGTCCCAGGAAACCTTGTACAAAATGCTGCAATTGCATGTGTAAAACTTCTCCAGATCGGTTAAAATCAGGCAGGTGGTCTGGATAACCTTCCCATGGATCTTCTTTAGATTTCACTACATTGCCCCAGATCCTCTGCATGTCAAGGGAAGCCGATTACCCATACTGTGTTCTTTCCAGCTCCCTGTGGAGCAAAGGTTCCCAAATTCCAAATGCTGTTATTAGGGAGGCCTCTAGTGGAAAGTCGACGATACAGTCCAGTGCAATCAGACATTTGGACAAACTAGATAACTGGAAGTGGCCAGGGAGGACCTGTCTGTTTCCTGCAAAAGAGAAGAGAAATAAACCAATCGTTTACAACACTGTTTCTCAATTGGGACCCACTGTTTTGACTGTATGGGTCAGATCCACACCATACAGTTAAAGCACATCCAGCGCATATTAAAACCACATGATTTCCCCTACCCCAAGAATCCTGCGAACTGTAGTTTGTAAAGGGTACTGGGAACTGTGGCACTGTTATGGGGAAGCTACAATTCCCAGGATTATTTTTGGGGGGGGGGTCATATATTTAAAATGTGTGTCTTGTGTCTTTTCAATCTATGTAGTTGGTCTGCCCCCTGCATCAATGGAGGTTTAATCGCAGGAAACCTGCTATCCAGCAATGATTCGTTTCTGCATTTGCCTTAGTTCAGCAACTAACAGAAACACACAGAGAGAAAAGAAATAGTTTAAGGGTTTTTATTAGGCTATGATGAAGTGTTACTTGCCTGGGGGTGAAAGTGAAGAAGAGGAAGTTCTCACCAAAAAGAAAAAAGAAAAAAGGTGTTTTAATATGATTTGAGTGGTATGTTTTAAATATGAGAACTGAGTGTGTTTTGCCCAACAACAACAAAAACAACAACAAATTTTATTATTTATACCCCACCTATCTGGCTGGGTTTCCCCAGCCACTCTGGGCAGCTTACAGCGTCTATAAAAAAACATAGTAAAACATCAAACATTAAAAACTTCCTGAGCTTGGGGGTCGCATATTAATTTGTGTAGATCCTGTCCCAGACACCACCTGTCATTTAAGTGCTTAATAAGCACATAACTTAACATGTCTAATTTCCCCACCCCATTTTTCAAACTGCACATTATCAACTTTCCAGTAGCACAATTTTCTTCCAACTTCACACTTTGTGTCTAATTGCATTCTAAATATCTAGCGCACACAACTGGTTAGGGGGTCACTTTGCCTGTCATAGGCTCTGCTTCCACCTCCTATTGGCCATCTGGCTTTTACCCTAGTAGTTCCAATGAGTGCTGCCCACCACAGATTGAAGGGGACACTGTGGGAGTTTGCCCGACCTTAGTTGAACGTCATGTGTGGACAGTCATGGATGAGTTTACCTGCATGCACTCGACTCATGTGACCCCCCCTTTCATCCCCTCTTTTCCCCATGGCAGACAGTGTACCTGAGGCCTCCCTGCACAGAGAAAAAAAGCACTTTTAGCCTTGATCACACATGGATGTTCAGTACACAAAGAAAATAGCTCTCAGTGTGCCTTTGTGCATGGCGCTGGAATCGCCAGAAAGCAGCTTGCATGACAGCCTGTCAACCCCTGCCCTGAAAGGCAAGGAACCTGCTTCCCCCTCGGCTTGTGGGGACACGGCCCAGGCAGCGGAGTGAGCAATCATTTCCTCGCACCTGGGCAAGTGCTTGAAAGGTGTGTCATTAGCAAAGTGCTAATTACCCTGAGAACCTTGAAAGGGAAAGTGCAGGCAGAGGAAGGGAATGTGGGCTGGCTGCTTCTCCCTTGGGAAAGCGCTGAGTTGCCAATTTGCTAGTTTCAGTTCTTTGTATTCGATTTCACCACCAATCCCCAGCAAGCCCCAAGTCCTCCTTCAGGTCCAGCAGCCCAAGGCAGCAGGCCTGCCGCACAAAGCAGGCGGGAATCAGAAGGGAGGATCTATGTTGCGGTTGTTGCCTGGGGGCGGGCGGGGGGGGGCAAGCTGTTCCTTTTGTACAGCCAAGGAGCGAAGCTTGCCATTAGGCATTTATGCTTTTGCCTCGCCCCCCCCCCCAAAGGATGGGGCTTCTGTGCCTTCAGCAGTTGCCTAACAAGCAGGAATCCAGAATGGTGCAGTTTTTCTGGGAATGGCAATGCAATGGGTGGGGGTGGGGGAACATCCCCCCTCTTGATTACCAAAAGGACTGTTAAGGGTTACTAGGAATTGTTAACTCTGTGATTGGTGAACTACACTGCCCATAATTCTTTGAGGGAAAGGATGTGTTTTGAATATGTAGTGTTATAAACGGCCTAATTTATTTTCATTTTATTGATCGATATATACTGCTTGATTGCAACCCCCCCACAAAAAAGTCTCAAAGTGATTTACAAAGAATAAACCAATGATGAAAGTATAAAACAGACACAATGAAGTTATTATACTTTCATCGTTGTTGTTTCACATTTTTGGGAGAAGAAAATGCTAAGGAATAAGCCCTACACAAATCCAGAGTGGAGTCCCTAAAACAGTTGGATGGCACCTTGTCGCCTCCTCCTGGCAATTCCTGCAGCCAAGCTGGTGCCAAATGTATTGCTCTGATGTCCTTTGGCCCACATCAGTGAAGCTGAGAGAGGGGCCTTGCCATCTGGGCAGCCCAGGACCTCCATATACACTGCCCAGGCTTGCGCCCCGGGGAGGTCACTTGGGTGCTGCAAATGATTGTATTATTTTGCATAGCATTTTTGTTTCGGAAATCCCGCCCTGGGATTTTTTGGGTAAGAAACGCTGGAAATGAACATTAAATAAATATTAAATTAATTGGATGATTGGTATAGGTCTTGCACTGTGAAGGGGGAGACCCCTTAGCACTGGGACAGAGCATCTGGTTTGGATACAGAGGCCCCTGGGTTCATTCCTCAGCATCTCCAGGTACGGCTGGGAATGCCCTGGAGAGCCATTGCCCATCACCCTAGACAATACTGTGTTAGATGGCCCAACACTCTGACTCAATATAAGGCAGCTTCCTATCTTCCAAAAACTGTAATGGCCCAAGGCAGACTCCCACCAAGCACCAACCAGATCCAGACCAGATCAGCTTCGCTGCAGCAAGTTTGTGGCTTCACGTGACTTCAGAACATGCCCCAGGACCAATCCTCATGCTGCAGGCAGGGCCTGCCATGAACTTTTGCGATGTTTCGCATGCAAATTGAAGGCGGCAGGGAAAAGCTCGGAGAGCAAGATAGAAACCCTCTGGGGCCAATGAGTCATCAAGATGGGCCACTTCCTGTGAGTCAGCACACCTGCCAATGCAACGCCTCTTTGACTGGGCCTGACCTTGCCCCAGAACAGAAGCCTCCCCACCAGCCATTCCTCATTTGCATATGCTAATTCAATTATACACCTGCAGTTTTAGCACTCTTAATTACCATGGGTCAAAGGAACTGGAACGTTGTAAATCAAGATCCCTCTAGAACAGCAATTAAAAATATAAACAAAACAAAACCCTGCGCAGACTGGCCTGGAGGTAATTTTTGACGCTGCTGATTCGGTAGGCAATGCACAGGGCGATATATAGCATAAGATATTCACAACAAGGGCATTGCTCATGGCCAGACTAGATGATATGACAGAGACCTATGATCTCCAGTCTGCTGTTGTCATGATCCCTGAAACTAGCAGTGATCCAGGCATGGAGTTGTAGACTGCAGGGTCACCAGGTGGGGAGCCAGGTCAGGCTCATGGCTCAGAGCTAAATGTAGAAAAGATGGAAACCATTGCGCCTGAGTCTGTTAGACAGGAGCACCCAGAGGAACCTCCTAGACCACCAGGGCCCATGGGACCAGAGCCTTGACTCTCACGGGCACCTGCCCCTTCCCCTGAGGAGCTAGATTCCTCCTACTGCACATTATCAGATTGTTGTTGCAAGGAGAGCACCAGGAGGGAGGCTGTGGAACGAAGGAAGTGTGTCTGACTTCAGGCCAGGGGGCTGGCCCTTTAAGGCTCTGCAGTTCTCTAGAAAGGGTGTGTGTGTGTGTGTGTGTGGAGAAGGTAGACTGACACTTAAAAGGCCCAGTCTGCTCCCGACTTTCTTTGGAGCAAGTAGCTCACCGGGAGCTATCCATGGTCTAGCAGCCTTTGACCTGCCTCCAGCCTTGCTGCTTTCTCCTTGGGATCCGGAGTCAGACCAGGACATGATGGTTTTTTTTTTGTTAAAAAGCAGCTGCGCTGGAGAAAACTATTCACAGAATCACGGAATATGAAAGTGTCAGAGGTCGTCAAGTCCAAACTACTGCTGACTGTCAGAGTTGTAGTTTAGGGGGCAACTTCACCATCCCTGGCAGGCGGCCATTTGTTCCCCTTCAGTTGCTCCAGTGAAAGAGCAGCTTGTATCGCTAGGGTCTCCTCATACTCTGCCAAAATCTTCCACCCTGCGATGCCAGTCTATTGATCCCCACCTTGCCCTCTAGGGCAACAGAGAACAAGCCTGCTCCTATTTCCCACATGACAACCCTTCCAATAAGAACAGGTTTTCTTGGGAGCTAGGGGGCTCTCGTTTGCTGGAGGCATGCAAGCAAAGGGTTGGTGGCCATTGGTCAGAGGTGCTGTAGTTGTGTTCTGTAGTACAGATAATTTATTGAAAGGGGGTGGGCTAGATGACATCTAAGATACCTTTTTAAAAATTGCATTAGTAGCCCATTTTGCGTCTGGGATGCACAATTTGTCTCTGTCATGCAAGACAATACATTTGCAAACCTGGAGATACTCGCCAAGAGATCCCACCACTTGTTGAATGGGCACTGATGCTGTTTGTTTCCCCACAAACACACACACAAGACGCTCCGAAATGTACAGGAATACAATGTTGATCATGCATGTTCAGTATAGCTGACTTGACAAGAGAAAGATGAATGGCTTGTGCTTGTTTCCCCCTGCTGAAAGGATAGCTGAAGCCCTGGCTACACATGATGCAAAACGCATCACTTAAATCTGCATAAATCTCCTTTAAAAGAAGCAACAACCTCTAAACACAGTGGTATGTAGGGAGGAGGATCGGGATTAGGACCACAACATGTGGGGTAGGAGAGGTTCGCCCACTTCCTCTTCCGCCATAGGCCTGCCAAGGCTACTGTCTGCCCTGAGAAAACAAGGCACAAATTGGCACCAGCAGGACCTTCTCTAATAGCGGCTTCAATGAGAGGATCAGAGCCGGCCCTGTCATTAGGCAGAGTGGGGAAGCTGGTGCTGAGTGACATGGAGGACAGGAGAGGCAGCCTGGATGCCATTTTAAATTATGTTTATTTTTATTTATATCCCACTTTTCTGCCAAGGAGCTCAAGGTGATGAACACGAGTCTCTTCCCTTGCCCATTCATGGGGATTTGAATCCTGACCTCCCAGGTCCAACCCTCTAATTATTACACCCCACTAACTTTCCTCTTAAGTGCAATTGGGAATTCCCCTCTGTGGGAGGGCAGAGCTGGCTGGGCTGGATGACATGTCTTACCCGCCCTGAAAGTGCAGAGGAGGAGGCTGCCTTGTCAACAATGGTAAAGTTTAAAATGTCAAACCAGTTGACCTCTGAACCTAGAATGGGGGAGGGCGTCATCTCTTCCTTTGCTTCAGGCGGCAAAATGTATTGCACACTGCCCCAGAGAGGGAATTTTGGTTGTGAGACCATTATGTGAGAGGGAAAGGATTTTTTTGGTTTGTTGAGGGATGGAGGAGAAAGTTTTGTTTACATTTTAATGACAAAGTGCTTAATTCGCCCTTCTCAAATCAACTCACAAACTGAAATCTGTACTTTTTGTGGTGCAGCTCTCCAGCCAATGATGTAGTACAAATATTAGTATAAAATACTTGTGAAATTACATACAATAAGGCATCCTACTGGGGAAAATTGCTTGTAAAAATATGTATACTGGTATAAAAATGTGAATAATTTGCCCTAAAATGCTAATGAATCTCCATGAGGATTTTTTTTAATGCACACCATTTTTTCAGAAAAGTAGAGAACTGAATTTAAGATAGGAAAAATGAGAAATGGAGAGAATGAAAAACAGCAGTTTTATCCATCCTAATAATAGGTCTCCTCTGCCTCGTATTTAGAGGTTGTCAAACGATTCAAAGCAGATCCACCCCATATATTTATAGCACATCCATTGCACATTAAGATCACATGACTTCCTTCAAAGAATCCTGGGAAGTGAAGTGCAGTGTATGATTGGGTATATCAGGGTGACACAATCTTTCAGGTATCCTGGTCCCAAGCTGCATAGGGGTTTGGAAGGGCTGTAGCTCAGTGGTAGAGAAGCTGGCATCTCCAGGTAGGGCTGGGAAATATGGCTGCTTGAAACTTTGGAGAGCTGCTGCCAGTCAGTGTAAACGATAATGAGCTATATGGACCATATATGACTCAATACAAGGCAGCTTCCTATGTTTCCTAAAACCAGCACCTTGAACTTAGCCTAGGCAGCCAAAAGAGGGTGGGTATAATCTAACCTCTGAGTGACTTTTGCACCAGCAAATCTGGACGCATTCTCAATAAACGGGTCGCTTCAAGGAACCGGGATGCAAAAATAGGTGCACCGATTACTTGGGAAGCTCTGATACCAGAAAGCAGAAACTGTTCCCCTGGAATGCAAGGTCACAGAGGCATGGTGGTGTTTAAGCAAAACAAGCCTGACTTGAACCCAGCCCAGAAGCACGATCCTCACTCTAAGATGTGCAGCTGGGGACTTGTGCTTCAGACAGGACGTGAGTAGGTGGCAGAGACGACAACATACCTAGCCGCTCTCGGTGCCGGAGCTGGGTCGGCGGCTTGTTAACAGCGAGCAACAAAGCTTCTGGGGAACGTGGGCGGAGAGGAGAGGAAGGGCGGTCCGGGTGTGGGTGTCGAGATCAGGGTGAGCTGCAGGCTGGTCCGGCACCAGGTGAACCAGGATGGGGTAACGTGGCTTGCAGCAGGAGTGGCAAACAGGACACCGCAGAGATCAGATTACTCACCTCCAGCTGTGAGGCACAGCACAGCAGCTAATAAAAGACCCGAAATGCTTCCTGTTGTTTCCTCATTAACACCCGCCCACCTGACCAAGCATGTCCCAGTTGCAGCAGGGAGGGCAAAAAGCACACAAGCCAATGATGATAAGACGACAAGAGACCTGCGGCGGTGGGGGAAGGAAACAGCTTTCCTACCAGATGCTTGTCTCCTTCTCTTGACTCAGGTGGCCCAGGCAGGGCTCAAAGAACCCTGTGCGAACATTCGAAGAGCCTAGTCGTGTCAATGGCCCATCTAGTCCAGCCTCCTCCTCTTACGGTGCCCAACCAGATGCCCAGAGGAAGCCCATAAGCAGGGCTTGAGTGCGAGAGCAACTCTCCTCACTTGTGGCTCCCAGCAACTGGGTTTCCGAGGTGTGTGGCCTCCAACAGTGGTGGCAGAATGTAGCCACTGTGACAGGCCTCTCCTTGTCCTGATGGAAGATTCAGGACAGATAAAAGAAAAGTACCTCTCCACACAGCACAAAGTTAAACTATGAAACTCACTCCCACAGGAGAAGAGGAAGAGCCACCAACTTGGATGGGTTCAAAGAGGATCGGACAAATTCATGGAGGAGAAGGCGATCAGTGGTTGCTAGCCATGTGGAAGTTATGCTCTACTTCCATTGTCAGAGATACTATGCCTCTAAAAACCAGATGCTGGGATGTACAGCTGGGCAAAGTGGTCCTGTGCTGTGGGCTCCTTGCAATTCAGAAGGTCTATTCTTACATATATATTTTTCTAAACTTGTGTGTGCCTGAGAAGGCCTGGCACTGTTACCTTTTGGGATGGGTCTCTTAGCTACTGTTTTTAGAAGGCTAATTGGAGGGCAGGATTTCAGCTAAAACGATTAAAGGAAGTCAAGGGCCTTGTGGATTTTATCACATGCTAGACATATCTATGCCCACATCAAGGCTGGGGGAGAAATGTAATTCAGTTTGCACTTGAAGGTGAACTACCTTATCTGCACTTTCTGAAGCAATATGTGAGCTGAAACACAGCCATCCTACAAAATCCGCACCTCTCCAAATTTTGCAAGGGAGGTTCTTTGGTCAAGTAATGTGTGCAAAAAACGCACGTGCTTCAGCAAAATGCACACAGAAGTGCATATAGTATGAAAATAACATATGAAGCACATCATATTAGTGAAACTGCTCTGCAAAAAAAGGTGTATATTTCCATACAAAAATGTGTGTTAGGAAAAATCCACACAAAAATGCTGGCAAATTTCCATTTCTTGTTTAAAAGAAAACCTCTTTCCTACCAGATGCTTCTCTCCTCCCCCCCCCCTAAAAAGCAGGGTCCTTGCTTCTGAGTAGTGATGTAAAGCAGGGATGGGAAACCCGTGGTCCTCCTGATGCTGTTGGACTACAACTCCCATCCCCCCGGCCATTGGGCGATGCTGGCTGGGGCTGATGGGAAATGGAGTCCTCTGGAGAGGCACAGGTTCCCTGTTCCCGATTTACAGGACTTTGCTGCAGGGCTGTAATCCCAAATGTACAATCATTATGTATTTGTTAATAATGCTTCTAGGCGACCCTTCCTCTTTAGAGATAGATGCAATGAATAACCTCAATGTAACATAATGTAAAGATGAACTATACAAGGGAGTAAAATAAACAAATTCCTTCAGTAGCACCTTAAAGACCAACTAAGTTTTTATTTTGGTATGAGCTTTCGTGTGCATGCACACTTCTTCAGATACAGTGACTCTGTATCTGAAGAAGTGTGCATGCACACGAAAGCTCATACCAAAATAAAAACTTAGTTGGTCTTTAAGGTGCTACTGAAGGAATTTTTTTATTTTACTTCGACCCAGACCAACACGGCTACCTACCTATACAAGGGAGTAACACACACAGAGAACGGTTCATTTTTACTTCCGACTGTCCATCTGTCCATTTCAGTTTCACTCCGTTTCTCATTTTCCAGTCTTTGGTCCTCCACATTTTCTCATCAGTTTGTGATTTTTAAAAACAAAGCCTCATATAACCCTTTTTGATTTCTCCTCATATACACCTTTTTGTATGCAATTTTGCCTTAATAAATGCATTTTTGGAAAGCTTTTCCTCCCAGTATAATGCATTTTTGTATGTTACTTTCACTAACGTGCATTTCTATGCGGACCATACGCCCCGTTTTTGCATTTTTGCACCCATTATTTGGCTGGAGAAAAGTATCACAACATTAGGAGAAGTGCGACTTTTGATGAATGGCTGCATTTCAGTTCACATATTGTTTCAGAAAGTGCAGATTAAATAGGTTTGCCTTTAAGTGAGAACCAGATGGAATTTCTTCCCCATTCCGCCTTCTGAGTAAACATGCCCAGGGTCACGTTATCTGTGGGCTTGCAAAGAGCTCTGCTTTGACTCAGCACTTCAGCTCTTGCGAAGCTTATCTTTGCCCCTCTTAAAATGCGGGTAGTCCTTTGTCCAGGAAACCCCAATCACGAAACATCAGAAAAAGCACATGAGATAAAGCCATTCAGAAGGGAAGGAAACGATGCAAGAGTAGATTCAACAGCAAAACACAGGGAGGGTAATACAGCAGGTGCTGGCTCTCCAGTGAGGTAAGAAGATAAGAAGAGCCTGCTGGATCAGGCCGATGGCCCATCTGGTCCAGCATCCTGCCCTCACTGTGGCCAACCAGATGCCTGAGAGAAAGTTACAAGCTGGATTCAAGCACAGGATCACTCTCCCTCCTGTGGATTCCAGTAACTGGTATTCAGAAGCATTTCTGCCTCCAACCGAGAGCATAGCCATCATGGCTAAAAGCTATCAGTTGCCTTAGCCTCCATGAACTCATCTAATCCTCTTTTAAAGCCATCTAAATGGGTGGGCATCGCTGCCTCCTGTGGGAGCAAGTTCCATAGTTTGACTAATAATAATAATAAATTTTTATTTATACCCCACCCTCCCCAGTCAAAACCGGGCTCCGGGCGGCTCACACCAATAAAATTACAATACAACATAAAAAGCAATTAATTAAAATACAGATTAAAGTACAATATTAAAATTTAAAATGCAGCCTCATTTTAAGTAGTCCATAAATCCAAGCCATGAGGGAGGAAAACACAGGGGTCAGACTAAGTCCAACCCAAAGGCCAGGCGGAACAGCTCTGTCTTGCAGGCCCTGCGGAAAGATGACAAATCCCGCAGGGCCCTGGTCTCCTGTGAGAGAGCGTTCCACCAAGTTGGGGCCAATACTGAAAAGGCCCTGGCCCTAGTAGAGGCCAATCTAGCCACCTTATGGCTCGGGATCTCCAACTTAAGACTTCCCAATGTGGTAAACCAGCCCTGCTGTGTTTTTAAGGCCCCTTTTTTTAATTCTGCAAAGCAGGGCCCTTGACCTCTGCCCACCAGGCCCTGTTTTGATGGTACCACTGGACCAAGGAGGGACCTTAAGAGACAGCTGGAAGCAGGCATTTCCCTCCCTCCCTGCCTGACTCACGCAGTTCCTGTGTGTGCCCTGAGCCACCCTCTTGCACCTGTTTCTAAAATAACTTCCCGCAGTGAATCACCTGCAGGTTCGAGGCAGGCAGATTGCTCACTCCACTGAACTTTGAAATAGAGGAGTTCACCAGAGATCTTATCAAATGGTGGCTGGAGCCCATGGCGCTCTGGGAATGCAGACTGTGGATCTGGAGACTCCTGATGTGTCCTTCCACACACTGCAGCAGAGGTGGGGGCGATGATTCATCACAACAAATGGTTCAACACCACCAGCAACCGAGAAGTATGTCCACTGTCTTCTAAAACTGGCTCTGAGTAGAAGTAACCTAGGGTTTGCAACCAAATGCCCGAGACAGGGTGAGCTCCTGTTGCTCGGTCCCTGCTCCTGCCAACCTAGCAGTTTGAAAGCACATCAAAGTGCAAGTAGATAAATAGGGACCGCTCCAGTGGGAAGGTAAACGGCGTTTCCATGCGCTGCTCTGGTTTGCCAGAAGCAGCTTAGTCATGCTGGCCACATGACGCGGAAGCTGTCTGCGGACAAACGCCGGCTCCCTCGGCCAGTAAAGCGAGATGAGCGCCGCAACCTCAGAGTCGGACACGACTTTACCTTTAGAGTCTACCATGGGAGCAGGGCCAGGGCGGGAGAGTGGTCAAGTTGCATGGGATCAATTCCAATCTGTTATCTCCAAGGATGTGGACAGGCTGCTTGGACACTGAGGTCCAGCTCTGAAGCCCTTCTGGTGGTTTCCTCACTGCGATAAGTGAGGTGACAGGGAACCAGACAGAGGGCCTTCTCGGTTGTGATGCCTGCCCTGTGGAATGCCCTCCAATCAGATGTCGAGGAAATAAACAGCTATCTGACTTTTAGAAGAAATCTGAAGGCAGCCCTGTTTAGGGAAGTTTTTAATGTTTGGTGTTTTATCGTGTTTTTAATATTCTGTTGGGAGCCACCCAGAGTGGCTGGGGAAACCCAGCCAGATGGGAGGGGTATTATTATTATTATTAATATTATTATTATTATTATTAATTACTCAGAGGAGGACCGTTGGAATTAATGGACATGATGAACTTAGGTCCAATAATTCAGTGGGTCTACTCATGAGGAGAAATTACTGTAGTTAGCTACAACCCCTTTGTTCTTCACAAATATTCTTAGTAGCGGGGAGGGGGGGGAATCCTATTATTATTATTATTATTATTATTATTATTATTATTATTATTATATTGTCATCATCATCATAATCACCACTGGCTATCCATACACTACCAGGCCAGGTTCAAAGTTAATTCTGTTAAATTACAAGGCTTTAACAAATTGGGTCCAGGATACTTCAAGGACTTGCCAGTCACTTATATCCCTGCCAATTCATTGAGATCTTTGGGTGAGTCACTCTTAGTGCTCCCCCATGGCTCAGATGGATGGTTTGTACTACTCAGGAGCTGTGCATTCAGTATAGTGGGACCAATTTTATGGAAGTCCTTTCCAGTCGAGGTCAGAAAGAGCCCCTCCCTGCTGAACTGCTGGCACCTACTGAATACGTTTTGAAATTCCAGCAGGCATCTTAATTGAATTCTGGTTTTTACAGTTTTAGCTGACTTTGATTTTCATTTTTTTGGTGTAACTTGCAGGGCCGGCCTTAGATGTATTACTACTAGAGGTAAAAATAATAAAAATGCCCCCCCCACCCGCTGCTCTCCCTCTGCTGTGCACCCAGGTTCACCCACTGTCACAAGCCTGTGGGTGCACCTCAAGGCAACATACAATTAAAAAGCAATAAACCTTCCAACGCACTGTAAATAGCAATCAAAAACGGAAACACAACATCGCTAACCACTTAATACAAACAATAACAACCCAGAGACACACAAACCATGTAATCACCACCACCGCTAAAATTAATCAACCAGTCTAAGCAATACCAACAGCGCTAACAAATGAAAGATTTAAAAATTATTCAAAAGGCCGAGAGGAAAGAAAAGTGGTTAAGTTGCCCTATCTGAAAAAAAACCCACTACCTTAGCTTATTCATTTGCAGTGCCTTGCTCCCCGTCACATACGCAAATCCAATTGCTTATGGATTGTTGCCCTGTTCGCTGTTGTGCGATCCCTGACTGGCTGGAACGGCCCCCTTTGCCTATACCGGTACAGCAGAGGCGGGGAAACATATGTGACCCTTCAGAAGTTATGTTGAACTCCATCTCCCATCGGCCCCAGTCAGCATGGCCAATGGTCAGGGATGATGGGAGCTGGAGTCCAGCAACATTTCCACACCACTGCCATAAAGTGAAAAAAGCAGCAGCTGGGGGGTGGGGTGCACACGCAAACACACCACATGGAAAAGAAAGAATGCTGCTGCATAGGACGGGGGGGGGGGAGAGGTGAATATCTGCAGAATTCCTACCCAAGCCAAAATGTTGGTCCGTACCCCAAAATACAAAGACAAAAATAGAATTTGTAACATGCAGCTCCGATAGCTATTCAGCTGCTTTCCAGTTCAGAGCCAAAAGTCATTGTTTCAGGGTAACCCTGGTAGGTAAAAATTGTTGTTGTTCAGTCATTTAGTTGTGTCTGACTCTTCACGACCCCATGGACCAGAGCATGCCAGGGACTCCTATCTTCCACTGCCTCCCGCAATTTGGTCGAATTCAGGGCCATCTTAAGTATATCCAGTGCCGCGGTGCAAAGATCCCCCTGGAGCAACCCCCCCCGGTTTCGCAGAGTTGCTGACCTTTTTACGGCGTTGCTGGCAGCTTTGCGGGGCTAGAGGGGGTGGGCAGCGGCTGGAGGGTGGCTCCTCCAGTGCATGCTTCAGTGAGGTGGATGAGGGCGGTGAGCTGATGTCGGGAGGCGCCGCGTCCAGCCTCCGCCTCTTACCTGGTGTCCTCCAGAACTTGGCTCCCTGGCGCCCTGCGACACTTGCCTCTATGGGCAAGATGCCCCTGGTCAAACTCTTGTTAGTAGCTTCGAGAACACTGTCCAACCATCCCGACCTCTGTCGTCCCCTTCTCCTTCCCAACATCAGGGTCTTTTCCAGGGAGTCTTCTCTTCTCATGAGGTGGCCAAAGTATTGGAGTCTCAGCTTCAGGATCTGTCCTTCCAGTGAGCACTCAGGGCTGATTTCCTTCAGAATGGATAGGTTTGATCTTCTTGCAGTCCATGGGACTCTCAAGAGCAAGGGTCAGCAAACTTTTCAGCAGGGGGCCAGTCCACTGTCCCTCAGACCTTGTGGGGGGCCGGACAATTTTTTTTTTGGGGGGGGGGATGAACGAATTCCTATGCCCCACAAATAACCCAGAGATGCATTTTAAATAAAAGGACACACTCTACTCATGTAAAAACATGCTGATTCCCAGACCATCGTGGCCCGGATTTAGGTGGTGATTGGGCCGCATCCGGCCCCCGGACCTTAGTTTGGCGTCCCCTGCTCAAGAGTCTCCTCCAGGACCATAATTCAAAAGCATCAATTCTTTGGCGATCAGTCTTCTTTATGGTCCAGCTCTCACTTCCATACAGCTGTTTTTCAGTTCAGAGCCAAAAGTCATTGTATCAGGGTAATCCTGGTAGGTAAATATAATAGAAAGTTAATGTTAGGTCCTGACTTAAAATACAGGTGGCGACTCCATCTGGAATTGCCAGCACCTGTCCAGGACTCTTGTTTGGATTACTTAAGGGTTTCACGTCATAAACACACTATGCCTTTGCAACACCTTATTTTATTCAAATAATTATGGGCACTGTCGTTTGCTGGTCGGTTAACAATTCACAGCAGAGATGGATTTTGGGGAGCCTTGGGGGCACCGCAAGTATGATGCAGAATGGAAAGTGAGAGGTATGGGGGCACTGGGTTTTGGTGTTGTGCAGGGCACCACTGAAATTTGAGACCCCAAGGTCTGCCATTGTTCACGGCAACATTTAAACAAGAGCCGTCGAATTGTATAATTGGAAGGATAATCAAGTCCAACCCCCTGCAATGCAGGAAAACACAGCTGCGCCAAATGGGGATCAAACCTGCAAACTTGGCATTATCATCACCACACTTTAACCAAGCTATCCAGGCCATTAGGGCAAATGGGGTCCTGCCCCACTAACCTCACTGTGCCCTGGAGGCCAACTTCCTCCTCCTCCATCTCAGTGTTGCCCTTGTATCTTATTTTTCCTTCTTTTAATAATTTCAGGGGGGGGGGTTGACAATAAATTTTCTGCGCCGGGTACCACCTGACCTTGCTATGCCACTGGCCCCTGTAGAACTCAGCTGGGAGGATGAGGACAAAACTAGAGTTTAGTTGGCTCTGGAGCCACCTACTGTTGGGCTCCAAGCCTTCTGAACTCTTGCATCCTGATGGGCACCAGTCACAAATCAGGTGTTTGTGGTTTATGACCCCAACCCGTTTCATATCAGCCATTTCACTTTTGCATCTGGTCCCACCTGAAAAACCCCTTTCCCCTTTGCATGGATTACTTCTTTCTCTTTCATTCTCAATCACCAGATGGATGCTGACCAGAAGAGGTTGATTTGGTTATGCCTTTTTTCTTTTCTTTTGGTGCATGCAGCATGCTGTGATTAATGTCACAGCTCCCCCTGCTGGCAGTCTCATGGAACACAGCTACAAAGGCAGAAAAAGAGGGCAGCCCCAAAACTTTTGAAGGCAGAAACAGTATTGGAAGCAGAACAGGCTATAACCAGCTCCCCTTTATACCACCATGATGAGCACAGTCATGAATGCACAATAAAAACCAAGCCTGGAGGGGCCCTGGGTATGGTTGTGGGGTATGGTTTTCTAACTTTGGATATTGGGGAAAAAACACGCCTGTGCTGTTGTTCTTTCATGCTGGGTTATCATTCTTGACACTCTGGGCTCCTTTTCCAAGAGAGAGGCAGGACAAAAAGAAGTTTGCTAAATAAATACACTGAAATACTGATGTGCCAGAGTGTTCTGTATTTCTTCTATTTGTTTAATTATTTTTTTTAAAAGGACAGCCTTCTAAGGCTCCTTTTCATTAAGGTGGGGGAGGATTAAACTGAGTTCAATGGGATGGGCAACACAATCCCTTAAGTCCCACTACGTTCAGTGGAGCTTGAGTTAACAGCACATAGGACAGCTGCCTTACTTAACTCAGTGGCAGACCAGTTTGTTTTGCATGCAGAAGGATTTAGGTTTAATCCCCAGCATCTCCAGGTAGGGCTAGGAAAGAATCATGTCTGAAAACGCAGAGCCACTGCCAGCCAGTGCAGACAGACCTGAGTTAGATAGGCCAACCACCTGATTCAGTTATAAGGCAGGATCCTGTGCACCTCAATTCTTTCTATGTTCTAAAATGGGTGTGGGTGCGTGCATCCATGTAACTCAATCCTTTGCATGTAGGATGCATGGAATTAAATGTGGCTCCCATGTACATTTATGTAGGGTTGCAGCCTTAGACATATCCCCTCCCCACCCCCCACAACACATGCTTTCCCCCACTAAATGCATTTATCACTGTATATGTTGACACATGGATTGTTTTACAGCTGCCTGGCCATGGTGGTGTTTTTTTAAAGCACCGCCAGTCACTGGAACAGTACAATTAGCATATGCAGATGAGCTACTGCTCCACTTCTCCCCTTCCCCCTCAATACTTCTCGAAGCCGTAGCAACTTGAAAAAAGGGCCCGTGTTGCTAGAAGCATTACTCTATGACAGGGGTCAGCAACCTTTTCCAGCCGTGGGCCGGTCCACCATCCCTCAGACCATGTGGTGGGCCGGATTATATTTTGAAAAATAATAATAATGAATGAATTCCTATGCCCCACAAAAAAACCCAGAGATGCATTTTAAATAAAAGTACACATTCTACTCATGTAAAAACATGCTGATTCCTGGACCTTCCGCGGGCCGGATTGAAAAGGTAATCGGGTAATCGGGCCACATCCGGCCCACGGGCCTTAGGTTGCCTACCCCTGCTGTATGATGTTTTGGAGGCTGCCGAAGCAGTGCTGTTTCCCCCCAGTTGTGATCTACTTTGAATTCAGTGACTTGATGCAACACAGAGAAGAGCCTTCACTGGCACCAGTACCACATGAACATCAGAGGGCAGAGGGCACTTCCAAAAGATGGAGATACTATGAGTCCCCCCCCCACAAACAACGCTAGTAGCTAATCTCTGAGAGAGACTCTTCTCTCAATCCCGCTACACGCACTGAGGACATTTAAGCAGTTGATTTGTGATCTAGTGCCATTTCTTCAACCTTGGGTCCCTAGATGTGGGTGGACTACAACTCCCATCACCATTAACCACTGGGCTGTGAAATGCACCTTGAAAACAGAGTGGCGTTATAAATGGTCCCGTGGCCAATCAGGGGCAGGAGCAGAGAGGAGCCCATCAGAGCCCTGTGGGTGTGACATAGCCTGCCACAGCCGATGGACAGAAAGAATGGGAAGGAGAGACACAGGCCAGCTGTCTCTCGCTGCAGATTGGTGAAATGGGGAAGGAGCTGCGTAGCTGCGTTCAATAGCAGCTGGCCTGTTGTATGCCCATAAGACACAGCAGAGGGAGAAAACAAGGTCTTGGCTTTAGTCACAGGTCACAGATGTGGAAAATCCTGAATATTATTTCATAGTTCCAGGCAGCCTCTCCAAGTCACGGTGACCTAAAGAGAGCGCTACAAAGGAAAGCACAGGAGAGATAGTATTTGATGCAAAAACCAGTGCCAAAACACTCAGGGCTTGACCACAGTAGCGTTTAACATGCGTTTGAAGCTCCTGGAACCTAAATTTTTGGCCCATCATCCACATGACAGCCTCCTTTTGAGCATTCAATTAAGAAGCCCCCTAGCCCTGGGACAAGCCGAAAAGGGGTAATAAGCCTACCTCACTGCCATCATCGAGCTGGACACACTGCAGTGGGGCTTTTTTGTGGGTTGGCATGTCAGAACTTTTTTGGGGGGGGAATCCCCTTCCCACTTCCACATCCCCTGCTTCCTCTATGGCTCTTGTCTGTCTTCCAGTAGTTCTCCCGACAACTTTTGGTAAGAGTCAAGAAGAGTTTCTTTAAATGCAACTGCACTGGAACTGGATTTTTCCGCTGCCTACAACCACCTACTTACATTGCAGGCTGTCTCGGTTGTCTCCAGAAGAGCTGCAGATGGCTCCTTACTGGTGAGGGCCAATGGGATTGTGAGCATTGCGCCAAGGACATCCACCCTTTCCCTCTCTCTGCCCCTCTGGAGGGCTGCTCCTTAGCAGGCTGTTGGTGGAATCATGCACAATACACACACACATCTATGTTGTGAGTCTGGGTGCAACTCAGCTTTTGCGTGGGTTAAAACAGACAATGTTATGGACTTCCAGATCCCCAGACTATCCCTGTACCTTTAACCTCTTTGATATTAGACTGATGTTCTCAGGTTGCATCCTGCTTACAACTTCCTCTTCCTTCTCCTACTTGAACCTCAAGATAAGCGGTCACCTTTAATTATCCTCTATGAAAGCAAAGAACCAAGCATGGCTGCCTCGTTCTTCTCTAGACTAGAAAATTTTCTATCCAAGTTACAGATTTCCTACAATAAACAGCTCTGTTGCTTTCTTAGCTGCAAGCAGCTCTGTGTGGGCAATGGCAACTGGTACAAAGTCTGCTCTCTAGCCCAATTTCCACTAGCCAAATGCTGCTGACTGCATACAGAAGGGTTTCAATAGGTAACAGGCCCAGTTGGTCCCAATAATGTATTTATTTTTTAAAAAAAACACAAAAACCACAGGAGTCCAAAAGTGATGGCAGTGCTAATGGAAGGGCATAGAAAACAACACACAGCCCCAATACAACCCAGCTAGAAGTGTCCAACTGTTGTGGATGGGAAATATCTGCACAGAAAATTGAAGGCATTTGTGTGCGGACAACCAAGGTGTGACAACAGGCATGTGGAAATGGCGGCCCACGCATGTGTTAATGCTTCAGTGGGAACACAGCCTCAGAGCAATGGCAGTCTCATCTTTCTGCATCGGCCCTCTCCGAGGCAGGACTGGACATGTGAAGAGGCCGCAACCAGGAAGAAGGCACCACTTTCCTATGTGAGGCCTCTATAGGTGGGCAGCTCTATCTTATCCAAGGCACAGGACAATGTCCTGGCAGGCTGGCCGTTGTCTGCCTGCTTCCCCAAATCTTGCAGCATCCCACAAACACAAAGGAAGGAAAGGACAGCCCCAGTTGCTAAATTACAGCTGAATTAAGGAGGATGCTAGGCTGCTTCGGTTTCCATGGCAACTGCTGAAGGGTTCCGATCACCATGGTTCCCAGGAACACTCCCCTTTGGAGGAGGCGGGCTCTCATTTGCCAATGGGGCAGGCGACCCCAGTGCCTTTCAGGCCGCAAAACCCCTCGGGGTTTTTGTGCAGGTATTGCTGGTGGTAATCTTCAGCGTAGTAGAACTTCCCGGCCTCCTGGATCTCAGTCGTTATCTGTCCTCGCTGCTTCTTAGACAGCTCCTGCCAAAGGATGACAGTAAGGAAGAAGAGACATTCAGATAGTTAGCACTTCCAGCAGGATGATTAGAGCAAAACGTAAACCACGGATAGGTAACATGCACCCTTCTAAATGTTGTCAAGACTACAGCTCCCATCATCCCTGACCAATGACTATACTGGCTGAGGCTGATGGGATTTGGAGTTCAACCATTATCCACAGGGCCATAGCTCACTGTCGCCTAGTACACTGACTGACAGCGACCCTCTAGGATTTCAGATGGGGATCTTTCTCAGCCAGGCCTGGAGATGCCTGGATTAGAGCGTAGTACTGAGGACACTCAGGTTGTAGGTCCAATCCCTGTATGGGGCAGATGCATATTCCTGCTTCTCAGAGGGTTGGACTAGATGATCCTCATGGTTTCTTCCAACTCTATGAGTCTATGCCAGGTACTGGAACCTGAGACCTTCTGCTTGCAAAGCATGTCTTCTACTACCTTCCCCCACCTGCCTCCAAGATCTTTAGTTACAAGTCTACACCACTACCACCTTCGTAGCAGCCATCAAATTTTGGAAGCTTGGTGCTGGAGATACAGTATAAAATATCAAGATGCTTTTCACCATGCATGAAAAGAACACAAGTTTCTGGCCCACATGACTGTGAAGGTGGCTGCACTTGGAATACTGTGCACAGTTCTGGCTGCCTCAGCTCAAAAAGGATATGGGACAGCTGGAAAAGAAGAGAGGAAAGAGCAGCCAAAATGATCAAGGGGATGGGAGTGGCTCCCTTATGAAGAAAGGCTGCCACGCTTGGGACTTTAGGGAAAAGGTGACATGACAGAAGTCTATAAAATTTAGAACTTATGGGTACCAAATGAAGCAGAATGTTGGGTAGACCAAAGAAAATACTCCACACAGTGCATAATTAAACTATGGAGACTGCTCCTCCTGCAGGTAAAAGATAAAGGTAAAAAAAACCCTGGATGGTTAAGTCCAGTCAAAGGCTGGGGTGTGGCGCTCATCTCGCTTTCAGGCCAAGGGAGCCGGCGTTTGTCCAGAGACAGCTTTCTGGGTCCTGTGGCCAGCATGTCTAAACCATTTCTAGCGCAACAAAACACTACTAGAGCGCATGAAAACGCAGTTTACCTTCCCATTGCAGGGGTACCTATTTATCTACTTGCACTGGCATGCTTTCGAACTGCTAGGTTGGCAGGAGCTCGGACAGAGCAACGGGAGCTCACCCCATCGCGGGGATTTGAACCACCAACCTTCCCATCAGCAAGCCCAAGCGGCTCAGTGGTTTAGACCACAGCACCACCTGAATCCCTGATCCTCCTGCAGGAGGCAGTGATGGCCACTGACTTGCATGGCTTCAAGAGGATTGAGCAAATTCATGGAGGATAAGGCTGTCCAATGGCTACCAGCCACAATGGCTGTGCTCTGCCTCCATGCCTGGAGGATATATGCTTCTGAACACCAGCTGCGGGAAACCATGGGAAGGGAGAGGGTTTTTGTGCTCAGGTCTTGCTTGAGGGTTTCCCACAGGCATCTGGGTTGCCACCTTGAGAACAGGATGCTGGACTAGATGGGCCATTGCTCTGATCCAGCAGGGTCTGCTCAGTGTTGGCCTCTGGTCACA
Source organism: Zootoca vivipara (assembly GCF_963506605.1). NCBI lineage: Eukaryota > Metazoa > Chordata > Lepidosauria > Squamata > Lacertidae > Zootoca > Zootoca vivipara. Next base: position 33,043,666 of record NC_083281.1, on the reverse strand, counting down.
CACTGGCATGTGGCCCTGGAAGGTTGTCCAGAAAGCAATGAGTCTGGAGAGGGTTTCCCGCCCCTGCAGTAGATGGAGGGCAGACAAGACACAAGTTGTTCACAAAACACATTTTCAATCAGTGAAACTCACTGCCACAAGGTTGGGTTCTGGTGAGAACAGAGGAAAGAAGAGGATGTCCTGGCACATTTAATCAGCTGGGGTATGTGCATGGAATCTTAAGTTAATATCATTTTTAGTCTTGGTGGCTCCTGTGCGTTTTGGGCTTGTGGGTTTGTTACATGATTGATTCTCCTGCAATCTGCATTAATTGAGTTACTTCTCGGCCTGTCACTTATGTTTTCACGTTGCTTGGAAATGTTATGATCTAGTAATTACAAATTGCACGTTTTGATGAATTGCATAATGGATTGGTATTGCCTAATATATTTTTTATGTCTGTCTCATCTTATTACAAATTTGTGTTTTAACTATCGAGGTCCTGTAGACTAACATTGTTATTTTTGCATTGTACTGTATATTTTTGTCAGTTTAATGCAAACCACCTTGAACGCATAGGGAAGGACGGACTTTGGCAAAGGGAGGTGATGACCAGTAACTCCAAGCGCTTTTGAACGGGGTGAGGAACCTGTGGCCCTCCAGATATTGCCAGACAACAACATCCCACCATCCCAGACAGGCTGAAGCTGATGGGAGCTGGACTCCAGCAATATCTGAGTGGGGTCACAGGTCGACCACGTTTGCTTTAGATTAGAAGGTGATTGGACAAATTCAGGGTGGATGGGTCCACTGACAGCCTGGAGAGCACCATCACTGTTCTGGTAGCCCTTGCTACCTAACTCACTCTTCAGCGCCAAATTTAGGGTGGTGCTCTCTGTCCCCTGCTTTCACCTGGGCAGAGCAATAGCTGAAGGTTCCAGTCAGCCTCCAACCCATGGCTGGCACTACCGCTCTGCATCCTCGGGCAGCTTCTGATGCCCCAGCAGGGCCCATTGGCGTTGACGCCTGCTTTGAAATTGCTCCCTTTCCTCCCTGGGTTTGGGGCTTACCACAGCTGGCCGCCATTTAAAATTTCCCAGAAATGCCATTGTGGATCATTAAAATGGCAGGCAGCTCGCAGCCGCTGCCTGCCGCAAGACCACAGACCGGTGGCGGTGGCGGCAAACCGTTGCCCACCACTTCCATCTTGGGCCTCGCTGTCAAGCTTGGAGACGCTCAACTGCACTTAAATTTCTAGCCGAATTCTCATGCAAGGAGGTAGGAGGAGACAGATGCTGTCAAAACAAATTACCTCCGTCCGATGGGCTTAGGAGGGATTGGCCTGCTTCCTCCGGCATCTCCCCTACCCTTTCCCCTTTAGCGATAGAGGTAGCGAGCCTCTTAAGCCTTGGTGCCAAGTACAGCTTCCCCCTCTCCTCCTAGTTGGCGGCCTTCACATAGGGAGGTGATGGTAAGGAGGGAGAGGAGAAACTAATGGATGTCTTCAGCAGTGGTGGGAGGGATCTGCACCACGAGAAACGTGATGGGGGGGGGAGAGGGCGGATGCAGCCCAGCTTCCCAGCCATCTCTTTAAATGCAATTAAGGATGCTGCCCACTTCAAAGGCTCTGCCAGCTCTGGAGGGCTTCCAGCCAACAACACTGGGTTGCACATGTTTTGTGATGGTTGGGGGCGGGAGTGCGTAACAGCTGAGAGGGAGGCAGGCAGGCGAGGAGGGAGGCGCATGGCTCTCCAGGGCTCAGAACAATGAGGCTTATCGCAGGCAGAGTTAATTCACAGGCAGCACGGATGGTGCGTGCAAGAGAGCCGATAAGACAACACAGTTAATTAACTGGAACCCAGCTGGGCCTGGTGCTGGCAGAGAAGCTGCAGCGGGAAAAGAGCAGCGGAAAGCAGGCTGGCAGAGACAGAGAGAATGTGCAAGGTGATGTGGGTGCTTGTGGATGTTACAGGGGTCATAGATCCTAAGGAATTTATTTTCTCCCCCCCCCCCCGCTCCCCAGTTCTCTCTATTAGCAGGATAGGCATGGGTGGAACTAATTGAAAAGCTCACCGCTTTGATCTCCAGCTCCCAGGAACTTCCCCTCATCCAGCGCTGCTTTCTCTGCAGCACTACGGCTATTGCTTTGGGAGACACATCCGTTCCCATACAAGCATCACTAGGGCATAAACAAAGGATGGGGAACCTTTAACTATTGAGGGCCACATTTCAGGATGCTGATAGCGGGTGGAGATGAACAGAAGTGCATACAGCCACTCTGCTTGCTCGCTTGCTGCCTCTCTGCTGCCGCCGCCTCTCCCTGCCACCTGTGTGTGTCACCCCCCTTTTCGTTTTCGCTCTGCCACCCACTTTCTCTGTGTGTCACTGACTTTCTCTCTCTGCCACCTTCTCTCTCCCCTCACCCAACCTGCTCTCTCTCCCCCATGCCTGTTCTTCTTCCCCACCCCGTGACCTACCAAGGAAAGGACAAATTGCTCTTGTCTCATCAAGCCCCAACTAGATGCTAGCAGAGGCATTTCAGCCCCACCCCATAACTCCACCCATGTTTGCCTTTTTCCTATCCTCCCCTTGCAACCCTTCCCCCAGACTCCTCCTCTGAAAGGAATTAGGCCAAGGGTCCCTACCCTTGTTATAAAGGGTCAGATTCAAAAGAAGAGATGTGGAGACCACATCAAAGAGTCGGCTAGTCAGCATTCCATTCCCCACAGTGGCCAATAAGACACTTCAAGGATGCCCACCTTATGTGTGTGTGTGTGTGTGTATACACACATACACTGATATAGGGACATGGGTGGCACTGTGGTCTAAACCACTGAACCACTTGGGCTTGCCGATCGGAAGGTTGGCAGTTCGAATCCCCGCGACGGGGTGATCTCCCATTACTCTGTCCCAGCTCCTGCCAATCTAGCAGTTTGAAAGCACACCAGTGCAAGTAGATAAATAAGTACGGCTGCAGTGGGAAGGTAAACAGCATTTCCGTGCGCTCTGGTTTCTGTCACGGTGTTCCATTGCCCCAGAAGCGGTTTAGTCATGCTGGCCACATGACCCGGAAAGCTGTCTGTGGACAAACGTGGGCTCCCTTGGCCTGAAACAAGATGAGCCGCAACCCCTGAGTCTCCTTCGACTGGACTTAACCATCCAGGGGTCCTTTACCTTTATCCATTGGCATGAATGCAGGGCCTGCATTTATGTATCACAATCAGTTTAAAAGCTTTGAAATCCACCAGTCAAACGATCCATATTTTACCCTACACAGAACACACCCTAAATGGGGGGGGTGCATCGCTATCACTATCCCGGAACATCCCAGAGCAACTTTGATCCTAGGCAAAGTTCACATTCCCACCTGAGTGCTCCTGGTGGCAGCTAAAAATGTTGCTGGTCTGCCCTTCACCCACCTATCTCTTACCAACCACCAGCAAAGATTGCTGAAGAGCAGCCCTTTATAGTAGAGTAAAGGAGCAGCATATAAATGACTGTCACGAGCCCTTGTACAATTAAGCACTCTAACAGCATAATCCACCACTGGCTCCGACACCAAAGCAACCATGTGGCTGTGGGGGCCCCTAGATGTGTGGGGGTGTATGAGCACGTGTGTGTATCTTGCATCTCTACCCCAAAGCCAAATAGGATTAGCAAGAGTTTTCTGTGCCCCGTTTATGCCCAACCACTTAAAGATTCAAGATCCATGTCTTTTTCCATCTGTGATCACCCAAGCAGCTGCCCATGGGAAACACAGATCCTGTTGCTACCTCTGTCATCGCCATCAGTTACCTGCTTTGGTCCTCTATCTCCTGCTCCAACCTCAAAAAGCATTTTCTCAGAAAGCTGGAAAGCTTTATTGCTTTTCTGTACTCCCCCCCCCCTTTTTACTGCTATTCTTAGTGGCTTGTAATGATGCTTTTATTGTAAATTTTGGGAAGATGTGTGCGTATGTGTGTTTTAATCTGCTTTAGAATTTTATCTTATTTTATTGGTATATTAAGCAGCATAAAGATGGTCTCAAGTAAGCAAATGAGAGCAGGGGTGGGAAGGCGCCCCCGTAGGAAAAGGCAGTGCTATTGAGACAGGATCCCAGGTGGCTCTGGACAGCAAGGAGGCTCCCTGCCCTTGGAGCTATTAATAAATGCTAAGATGTGTCTTCTGCCACATGCAGGCCTCAGATGAGCAAAGCTCTAGGGACCCCTCCAGGGAGCAGGGAGCAAAGTGCCTAGTATTTAGGCTCTGCGGAGAACAGAATATATAAATAACAGATTGTTCCTAGAGGCAGCATGCTGTCCCACTACCCTCTGGGACGGGGGCTATTGAATATTTTCTCCCCGGTGGGGTATATCTTAGCATGACTAATGGGCCGTTGGAAACAAAACTGCCAGCAGTGCAGAGCTGAGCGACATGTTGTATTTGGGATCACCAAGACGGAGACAGTTTCTGGCCTCAAAGTTACACTGCTGAGTAGTCAGAGACACATACGGACAGACAGACAGACAGACAGACACACGAAAAAAGAAGATATCCTGGAGGGTTGTTCCAGAGTAACCAGCCTATTATAGCTAGGGTTAACTCTAAGCAGCCCATTGGCACTTAGGAGCATAGGCTTGCCAGGATTTTAGGCAAGGGTCTCTCCCAGCCCTACCTGGAGATGAGGGGGATCGAACCTGGGACCTTTTGCATGCAAAGCAGATGCTTTATCACTGAGCTACGGCTGTTCCTATTGGAAGCTCATACAGGTGCTTGGTCTAGTTTGCAGATGCTCGGATGCTATTCTCTGGGCCAGTTCACAGCCGTAGCATTTCCGGTTTACGCTTCTGGTTTAGCTTTGGCTAACACAGGACCAAATTAGGTTGGGCCTCTTCAGCCCATCTTTCAAGCTTTACATGCCACAGTAGGGTCTAGTTTTAAAATTATTTGCAAAGGGACGCAAACCAGTGTATTCCCAGAATGCTGATGCTCTGTCCACCAGACTGAGCTCTTGAATAGGGGCGTGGTGGAAAGTGAGTCAGTTCACATTTTAAAGCGAATCTACCTAGCTTGCGCTTTCTGAAGCAATATATGAACCGAATCACCAGAAATTCCTTCAGAATTTACATTTCTCTGAATTTTGCAATGCAGTTCTCCAAGCCATGTCTTCTTCTTCTTCTTCTTCGGTGATCACTCGTAGCTGAGTAAGATTGTCCTCCATAAACACGATTTTAACAATGGGTCCCTAAGTGACTGTGGAGGCCAATTCTGGATCCACACGTCCTTCCACAGTGGGGACATGGGTTTCCAGGTGGGAGTTGATCACGGTGTGGATTTGCCAAGTGTGCCTTCCTCTTAGCATGTTTCTCCCTTGCATCCTGAGATCGAGTTTCTTCAAATCCCATGACACCTTTGGTAAAGGCTGTTCTCCAACTGGAGCGCTTGCAGGCCAGTGTTTCCCAGTTGTCAGTGTTTATACTACATTTTTATAGATTTGCCTTGAGACAGTCTTTAAACCTCTTTTGTTGACCACCAGCAATACACTTTCCATTTTTAAGTTCGGAATAGAGTAGTTGCTTTGGAAGACGATCATCAGGCATCCGCACAACATGACCAGTCCAACGAAGTTGATGTTGAAGAATCATTGCTTCAACACTGGTGATCTTTGCTTCTTTGAGTAGGCTGATATTAGTTCGCCTGTCTTCCCAAGTGATGTGTAAAAATTTTCAGAGACACTGTTGATGGAATCTTTCGAGGAGCTGGAGATGGCGTTTATAGGTGGTCCATGTTTCACAAGCATATAGTAAGGTTGGTAGTACAATAGCTTTGTAAAGAAGCACTTTGGTTTCCCTGCGAATGTCCCGGTCCTCAAACACTCTGCACTTCAATCGGGAGAAAGCCACACTCGCAGAGCTCAGGCGATGCTGGAATTCGGCATCAATGTTGGCCCTTGTGGAAAGGTAACTGCCGAGGTAGGAGAAGTGATTGACATTTTCCAACGTTACACCCCTGAGTTGGATTTGTGGCACTGCAGAGGGGTTATTTTATACTTGTTGGTGCAGCACTTTGGTTTTTTGGATGCTGAGTGATAGGCCAAGCTTATTGTAAGCTTCTGCAAAGATATTTAGGATGGTTTGGAGGTCATCCGAAGAGGTACAAGCTAGGGGAAAATGTGCAAGTACTTGTAAAATAAAAGCACACAAAGATGCATCGTATTAGGGAAAACCTGTTTGAAAAGATGCACGTGTTTGGCAAAAACGCACACAAAAATGTGAATATTTAGGACAGGGGTCAGCAAACTTTTTCAGCAGGGGGCTGGTCCACTGTCCCTCAGACATTGTTGGGGGGGGCGGACTAAACTTTGGGGGGGAGGCATTTTAAATAAAAGGACACATTCTACTCATGTAAAAACACACTGATTCCTGGACCATCTGCGGGCCGGATTTAGAAGGTGATTGGGCCGCGTCCAGCCCCCAGGCCTTAGTTTGCCTACCCAAGAGGACGTTAAACTGAAATTTGCAAGCTGATGTGGAAATGTGGAGAACAGGCCTTAAGATTGAAAATATTAGAGAAACTGAAATTGACCGATTTGTCCATTCGTAGTCAGAAGCATCTCACTGTGGCTCCACCTAGGAAGACAAGCTTCCCAAAGTCATCCAGGTTGCCCTTGATCTCACCTCTTCCCAACAGCCCGCAAATGTGGAGCTCCTTTCCTCACCAGAAGCTGCTGTTCAACCAGCTCTGCCTACGACAACCCACACACCAACACCCTGCGACCCCCATCTATCCTTGCACACCTCCCCCCACCCCCGGTTCAGGCACACGCCGACGACGTCTGCCCAGCATGTGCCGATTCCAAGCAGGGTTGCCCTTAATTGCCTCTGCAATGGCAGCCGGGAGGGGGGGGGAACGGCTTACGGCAATGAATCACATTGAAAGGGGCGGTGGGTGGAGAGGCTACACCTGTCTGTGCCACTGACCTTTGCACCCTAGCTGGCAATTGCCGCGGTGGCAAGTTGCCAAGGAAACCAACATATTCTCTCTCCACACACACACACACCCCGGCGCAACCTCTCTTTTCCAGCCCATAGTACACATATGGCCTTGGAGGAGCAATTATCTGCAGGCACTCCCGCCTGCCTTTGTTGTGGGGCATGGCTTATAGGGCAAGTCCTATTCACTGGCAGGCAAATAAACAAGGCGTGTGTGTGTGTGTGTGTGTGTGTGTGTGTGTGTGTGTGTGTGTCCAAAAGCCCCATTGGTATCTCAGGTCCTATGCTATGAAAATGTCAGCAACGAAACAGCGGGCGAATATCTCCCCTGGGACCCTTTTATTTAGGGGATTTTATAAACCGCCTTTCAACACCCGTTTCCAAAACAGGTGGCAACATCAACCTACATAAGGAGGATTAAAATATTAAGCAATATTAACAAGCAAGCAAGCCGCGTGGGTGGGGAATCCCAGCACCAGAATCCTGCTAAAAGGAGCTTTGCTCCCCGCCCCTCAAAGGCACAGCTAAAGAGAAACCTCTGAAAAGACAAGAGATGGAATCTCAGAAGCTTCTAGAGCAGGGCTTCCCAAACTTGGCTCTCCAGCTGTTCTTGGACTACAACTCCCATCGTCCCTTGCCAGCAGGACCAGTGGTCCAGGACCCCTGCAGAGAAGATGCTGCTGCTTACAGCAGCCAGCCTAGCTTCTGCACCCGATGGTTCTCTCAGGAGGGCTTTATTTGCTGATCTTAAGTCTCCTGACAGTTTGGATAGGAAAAGAGTTTTCCCGGGATAGTCAGGACACAACCTGATGCCCCATAGAGATTTTGAACTCCAGGTCCCAGCAGCCCCAGCCAGCATAAGCAGAGCCAATTGGGATGTGGGTCGGCACATTTCGCTCAGGGCCTCAAAGCTCAAAGGAAGCCAGTGAATGCTTGCATTGGCAGTTCAGTGTGGGGCAATGGCAGTCCTTTGCAGGAAGATATTATAATAATGAATTATTATTATTAATACCCTGCCCATCTGCCACAGAGGCAGCTGTGTTGATGTGAATTAGGAAGTAGCCAAAGACAGAGAACTTTTCACAGTGATGAATGTTTTGAAGGCTCCACTAACTTCCTTTCCCACACACTTTTAAGACCACCTTCACAATTATAATTGCAAGCAAGCAAGATAGGCGTTGAAACCAAGATCTTACTTTGCACTTGAATGGGCTTCTGCACTGGCATGTACAGTACAAAGTCCTTGATCATAAATGAGATACATTCTCAGGTTTGCTTTATGGCTGCAGAATTAGGTGCTGAGCTCTTTTTTTTAGTGTTATGGGTCACAACCACTGTTAAGCAGGTTTCTTCATTAGCACCAGACTCAAGGAGTAACAGCACAGCGGGACAATAGCGGGACACGTTTTGCATACCACAAGTCCTGGGTTCAGTCCCAGGTATCTCCAGCTGAAAGATGTCAGACAGCTGGGCTGCAAAAGAACCTAACCCAGGAGTAGCCCCTCCAGATATAGCTGGACTACAGCTTCCATGATCCGTGGACCAGTGGCCATGCTGGCTGAGGCTGATGGGAGCTGCAGAAGACCAGCACAAGGGCTACCCAGGTCCTAGGGTGCTAACATGGGGGCGAAATGGACCGACCACATAAGGCAATTTAAGGTGTCCTTACCCTCCAACCTTCCCCCCATCCAAATGCCCATATCTCCCATACCTGCTCATACATCTCCTTGGATCTCAGGGCAGATTCCAGCTGCTCAGCTCCAATGGGATAGATGGCTGAACGATACTGGGTGCCGACGTCTTCGTATTGCTTCATGCCTGAAAAGAAAGCGGCTGTTAAAGGGAGCAGACTTGCAAGGCGGCCACCCTTGTTCGGCAGCAACTGGTAAAAACTGGAGTTCTGCACTTTCCGCCAACTAGTGAGTCTGCAGGTATAAGCCAGGGCAGCCATTGTGGCACCCTCCTATCAGCCACAGTCAGAATGGTCAATTGTCAGGGACGGTGGGATGAGATTATTGGTTCATCTACAGCAGCCTTCTCTACCCAGATGACCTCCAGATGTTGTGGAACTCCAGCTCTCATCAGCCCTAGCCAGCAGCACCACTGGTAAGGAATGATGGGAGTTGGAGTCCAACCACATCTGGAGGATGCCAGGCTAGAGAAGGCTGGTCTACTGTTCCTTTTCAACCTGAGACCTTCAGCCAACCAAAGGCATACTCTCCCATTGAGTTGTGCTCTTCCCCCGGCTGACCATCCAAACACTGGCCTGCCCCCATGTATCCATACAGACACACTTCCCCCCACTCCCTCCGCCTCCCAGCCATGAGCAAACGATTGCTATTCCTCTCATGGGAAAGGCTGTTAATCACCTAGGCACAACAAATCCACTGTGCCCGCTGTGTGACTTGTCAGCCCGGCCGATCCTGTGTCTGCGTAATGTGAATATATTACAAAGCCCTCATCTGGAACACAGAGAATGGAGCCCAAGCAGTGCCTGGAGGGAGCACCACACTGGAGACATTGATGTTACCAGAGGGGCAGGGAAGGATGCTTGCGGTGTGCTGGAATGAGGATGCTGCTGCTGCTGCTCTGTCCATCTCAGTACTGTCTACACGGAGTGGCAGCAGCTCTCCAGGATTTCAGGCAGAGGACATCCCCAGGGCTACCTGGAGATGCTGGGAATTGAACCTGCGACATTCTGCATGTAAAGTGGATGCTCTCTAACACCGAGTTACAGCCCTTTGCCTATCTCAGGCATAGCCAAACTCAGCCCTCCAGATCAGGCATCCCCAAACTGCGGCCCTCCAGATGTTTTGGCCTACAACTCCCATGATCCCTAGCTAACCAGTGGTCCGGACCAGTGGTCAGGGAAGATGGGAATTGTAGGCCAAAACATCTGGAGGGTCAAAGTTTGGGGATGCCTGCTCCAGATGTTTTGGGACTACAACTCCCATCATCCCTAGCTAACAGGACCAGTGGTCGGGGATGATGGGAGTTGTAGTCCCAAAACATCTGGAGGGCAGTTTGCCTATGATGTGTTGGAATGCTGTTTCTCTGCAGCATAAAAGCTTGCTTGCCTCTTCTGCAGGACTTCAGAAAGTGAATAATAATAATAATAATAATAATAATAATAATAATAATAATAATAGGACCCTGCTCACAGTTGTCTAGAGCAGGCATCCCCAAACTGTGACCCTCCAGATGTTTTGGCCTACAACTCCCATGAGCCCTAGTAAACAACTCATATTACTTTATGAGTAAAATTTAATATCAGCCCCCACCCCCAAAAAAATAGCTAAGCAGAAATTCACTCTTCACAATTACAATAAATAACTTCTAGACTTCTAGACTATAAGCAATAAAAATAGCAGCAAGTCACAGTGCAAAAAATAACCCATTACAAGTTGAGAAGCAAAGACACACAACTTGTAAAATTATTATTGTTTTTTAATCCCCTGAACTCCTCTTCATGGTACTCCTCCTTAAGGACATGGCAATGGTCTGTAAAATTTCTCATGGTATGGAAAAAGCAGATTTAAAAAAATATTATCATATGACAAAAATCACTACTTGGCAACTATTTACACAGTATCATTCTTCTTTTTCATACATTCTAACTCCAAATTTAACACCCCAACCTTTCCCGTTATCACAATATCATATACCGGTAATTCTTCTTTTAAAGCCAAATTTAGCCTTATAAACTGATTTACTGAGTCCCTGCTGAGCCAATTTAATCTATAATTTCTCTCTCTCTCACACACACACACACATATAGGCAATTTAACAATTTCATGTTTGATCCCAATGCTGCTGGGGCTCAAATTCATTTTCCAAGTTTTGCAAATGCTATTCTTGCTCTAGTAAGAATATATACAATTAGGATTTGCTTTTCTACCCATACATAGTTCTAAACAAAAGTTTGGGGGGGGGGGGGGAGAAAGGGATATTGTAGAGCTAGAAAGGGTTCAGGAAAGAGCAAGCAAAATGATCCAAGAACTGAAGTGACTTGAGAGGTTGCAACACTGGGGTCTTTTTAGTTGAGAGAGAACAGGCAAGTAAGAGGGGGCATGCAAAAGATGAATAAATTGATGCACGATGGAGAGAAGTGAAGAGAGGAAACCTTTTCTCCCTCTCTTATAACACCAGAATTCTGGGGCAACTATCAGGGGATTGTTGTGGCTACTCCCGAGTAAAGACGCTCCAGTCCGTTCTGTCTTTAAGGGTTTTATTGTGCATACTATTTACAGTGCAGAGATAGCAGAAAACATGACCTCCTAGTCACTCACAGAATCCGCCAATGGCACCTTTCTGCTTCGGGGCCAGCATAATAGCCTGGGCACCCCGAAACGCCGCCCTCTAACCCTGCGTTTGGGCGCGTGCCTCAATTTGGGCACCGGAAGAGGCTGTGTTCCCTCTTCTACTTGTTGGCTAGAGCAGTGCTGGGGCTCTGCTACGTCGCTGAACCTTCCCTCCATCGCTTGTTGGCTGGATGCCCTCCATTCCGCTTCCTCCTGACCCGCTGGTGGAAGTGCTGGTCAGGATGATGGGGGGAGGCTCCAGGATAGGTATCCAGGATAGATAAAAGAAAGTACTTTGTCACAAGGCACAGAGTTAAATTATGGAATTTGCTCTCACAAGAGGCAGTGATGACCTCAATCTTGAGTGGCTTTGAAGGACGATTAGACAAATCCATGGAAGTCAAGGCTATTGATGTCCATTAGCCTCAATGGCTCTGCTCTACTGCCACTGGCAGAGGAGCAAGTCTGAACCCCGGTCACCAGATACCACAAGTTGGGGGGGATGGGGTTTGCTGCTACAGGCATCCGGTTGGACACTGTGAGAAGATGTTGCTGAGCAAGACTGGCCTTTGGCTTGATCCAGGACAGCTCTTATTATGTAACAATGGTATTCCTGGAGTGTGCTTATAGCTCTGGACTAATGAGCTGTACGTAACAGCAGTCACGAAATTAAAAGACGCCTGCTTCTTGGGAGAAAAGCAATGACAAACCTAGACAGCATCTTAAAAAGCAGAGACATCACCTTGCCTACAAAGGTCCGTATAGTTAAAGCTATGGTTTTCCCAGTAGTGATGTATGGAAGTGAGAGCTGGACCATAAAGAAGGCTGATCGCCAAAGAATTGATGCTTTTGAATTATGGTGCTGGAGGAGACTCTTGAGAGTCCCATGGACTGCAAGAAGATCAAACCTATCCATTCTGAAGGAAATCAGCCCTGAGTGCTCACTGGAAGGACAGATCGTGAAGCTGAGGCTCCAATACTTTGGCCACCTCATGAGAAGAGAAGACTCCCTGGAAAAAGACCCTGATGCTGGGAAAGATGGAGGGCACCAGGAGAAGGGGAGGACAGAGGACGAGATGGTTGGACAGTGTTCTCGAAGCTACGAACATGAGTTTGCCCAAACTGCGGGAGGCAGTGGAAGACAGGAGTGCCTGGCGTGCTATGGTCCATGGGGTCACGAAGAGTCGGACACGACTAAACAACAACAACAACAACAACAACAAATGAGCTGGGTTTGCTCCTACAAAACAGCTTCCGTGAGGAAGGAGCCATCAGCTGGCAGTTTGCATGGACCAGTGTTGCTACTGCACAAATCTGCCTAGGCAAGCAAGGTAACCCACAGGGATTAGGCAACAGGAACATATTGTGCCTGCCTTTGATACCACTGGTTCCGATTACATTTCCAGGCGAAATTCAAGGTGCCGTCAAGGGCCCAATACCCAATGGAGAGACTCTCCCCATATAAGCTATCCAGGCCCTAAGGTCATCCATGGAAACCGGGCACACCAGGTACCGCCCAATGCTGGGGGGGGGGGCGTGCAGCATGTGTGTGTGACACATGGTGGGAGGACTGAAGGGGCCCGTCTCAACCTCCTAAAGGCCCGCCAGAGCCCGCTGCTGCTATAGGAGGGTCCGCCAGAGCCTGCCTGGCTGTGGAATCTTGAGGGAACCCGAACCCCTATGAAAATTGGGGGGCTCAGCCCCCCCTGCTTCCCCATAAATGGCACACCTGATGGAAACTATCCTCCAGGTACCTTTCATGCTGAGATCTGGAGGGTGGCAAAAGCAGAGGGGTCTTTTCAGTAGTAGCCCCATGCTTGTGGAATGCTCTCCTTAAAGAGGATCGCTTTGCAATTCTTTTTGGCACCAAGCAAAGCCATTTCTTTCCTTCCAGACTTTTATGCAGTTTTTTTTTCTGTTTTAATTGCCAACATTTTTTGAAAAAATCAGCCAGTATTTTAATTGGGTCAGCTAATCTGATGCAGTTTTTCAAGGAGATTTTATTTGTTGAATTATGATGATGGGTTGCAGGTGTATTTGAATGTTTTTTCTTGTTTTAGTTTTAAATGGGTACCAACAGTGTCCTAGGCCTCACGGCCAAGGATTTATCAAGGCATGTCTTAAGAGACACACCAGTCATTCGTATGCAAATCCTGATACTGTACAATAAATGTGACCTCATTTGCACTTCCTAAACTAATATGGATCAGAATGTAGCTTTCTCAGGCAAGTGGGAATTTCATACTGGTCTGAATTTTGCAATGCAATTCTTGACTCAAAAAACATAGCAAAATGACTTTAAAATGTGCATTTGACATAAAATACATTCAAAAATATGTATTTAAATGGAGGCTTTGTGAGAATCACAGATAAACATGGAAACCCGAAACCCTGGAGAGCTGCTGCCACTCGGTGTAGAGCAGTGTTTTTCAACCTAAGTTGAGATTCCTATGTTTGCAGCGGGTTGAACTAGATGACCCTCAGGGTCCCTTCCAACTCTACAATTCTACAATTCTAACCTTGGGTCCCCAGATGTGGGTAGACTACAATTCTCATCATCCAGTCTGCTTAGTGCAATGGTAAATAAAGGATGGTGGAAACTGTAGCCCACTCACAATGGGGACCCCGAGGTTGAAAAAACACCGGTGTAGCCAATACTGAGCTAGACGGACCAATGATCAAACTCTGTATAAGGCAGCTTCCTAAGTTCCCTGGTGAATCAGCAAAGCTGGAGGCAGCACTGCCTAGTGGTTAGGTGGTGGACAGGTGTTACAAGGGACCATTATGAGATGCCGGGGTGGGGAGTAACCTTCTCCAAACCTGCAAAGTCCAACAGTGGCTCTGCCTGAGTTCAACACCGCGAACACTGTCTGCCCCCGTAATAAGCTGTGAGCTTTGTCATGTCATTTGCTCGTATCATCATATCGTTGGGGGTACTTAAGGGTATGTAGTAGCAGCACACACACCCCCAAAAATGTTAAAAGTGTGGCACTTACTGTAACAACAACAAAAAAGCACTGTGTGTGTGTGTGTGTGTGAATGCATGTATGTCCAGAAGAGGCCAACCAAAATGGTCAAAGGCCTGGAAACGATGCCTTATGAGGAACGGCTTAGGGAGCTGGGTATGTTTAGCCTGGAGAAGAGAAGGTTAAGGGGTGATATGATAGCCATGTTCAAATATATCAAAGGATGTCATATAGAGGAGGGAGAAAGGTTGTTTTCTGCTGCTCCAGAGAAGCGGACACGGAGCAATGGATTCAAACTACAAGAAAGAAGATTCCACCTAAACATTAGGAAGAACTTCCTGACAGTAAGAGCTGTTCGGCAGTGGAATTTGCTACCAAGGAGTGTGGTGGAGTCTCCTCCTTTGGAGGTCTTTAAGCAGAGGCTTGACAGGCATATGTCAAGAATGCTTTGATGGTGTTTCCTGCTTGGCAGGGGGTTGGACTGGATGGCCCTTGTGGTCTCTTCCAACTCTATGATTCTATGTTTCTGTGTAGCACACTCCGCACTGATCTCCTTGGGGAGGAAGAGCGGGATATAAATGGTTTTAAATAAATAAATAAAGCCATTGACGCAGACACAACTCATTAAAGCACCCACACGCAATTACAAACCCAGAGGAGTGCCCTGCCGGTGACACAGAGAGAATGCTAATCTCCTCATTAAAATTACACTTCATTACAAGAAGAAAAAAAGGCTCAGCCTTCCCCAAGCCTCTAACCCTTCCCCCTATCCCTTGCTGTCACTCAGTGTTGACGTGAGGCGGGTTTCAAACAGGCCTCCCCCCCCCACCTCCCACACGGAGGGAGGGAGGGAGGGAAAGAGTGAGAGATGGAGAACATTAAAACTCCTCATTGCCCTCTTCTTTGCAACTGATCTCCCTTCTCCTTCCATCATGGCCCCACTCCCTTCAACATCCTCACCATTCTCCTCCCCACGCCTGTTGGGGGGGGGGGAGAGAATGGAAGGCACTTAAAGAGACAGCTACCTTAAAAGCAGAGGTTTGAAAATAGAGGCAGCCTGACAAGCATCATTATAGGATTGCGAACAAAACCAAAACGAAACACAGCCGCCCCTTAGAAGAGGCATTAGCAAAACCTCCCTGGGTGAAGAGCTTTGCACGTCCTCTGCATGAAGTTACCCGGGCAAATGGCTGTGTGCTGCTCTGTGGCTCTGCCCAGCGTTTCCCGAGGATTTCGCATCAATAGCCTGACTCAAGGGGACGGAGGTGGAGTTCCCAGGCAGTGCCCAACCAGACTCTGCCCAGATCCAGACCCGCACAGTATCTGCAAGGTTTGCCACATCACGTGTCCTCCTGCTAGCAAGAGCCAAGAAAGCTAAGGAACGCAGGGAGTTGCCACAGACTGGGTCAAATCGTTTGTACTTCTAACCCAACTAGTGTTTGGTTTGACAGACAGCTTCTCTCCAGAGTCTCAGGGTAGGGATGCTTGAAGAATCTACGAGTTCTGTTCTGCTCCTGACCAGACAAATGAGCAAACCACGACGCAACTATCCGTCACATCTCCCAAATTCTGGAATGAGAGTGCTCTGTTCAAAAAAGGAAAAAAGCCCACACATACCAAAATGCATTTTCAAATGTGGTCTTAGGGTGAAACAAAGCTGCACAATACATAAGATACGCATATAAAGATGGATTTTGATAATAAAATACGTAAATATTACTTAAAATGAAAATTTAAGTGGGAATATCCATGCAGGTCTTTTTTTGGGTCTTATTTTTTTTGGGGGGGGAGAGATCACAGATGAGTGGAGCAGAACAGACTTATGACTTAACACATGCAAGATTGACATATGTCAGAAACAGATTGCTCCATCCCTCCTTTGTCTCAGGTAGAGGTCTTTCACATCACCTGATTCTTCTTAGTGGAGATGTCAAGGGTTGAACCAGGGACAATGGGTGTGCTCTACTACTAAACTAGAGTCTCTCCCCCCCCCTTAAGCCGGGGTTAGGACATCTTCAATGTTTTCCATGCCATTCTAGGCACAATGCTCTATTTGCCTTGGCAGCAAGGAATAGCTGGAAGATCTGCCCTCTCCCATATGAAGCCGACTATTCCTTAAGTAATAATATAAAAATAATAGTAATTTATTATTTGTACCCCGCCCATCCGGCTGGGTCTCCCCAACCACTCTGGACGGCTTCCAGCAAAGATTAAAATGCAATAAAATGCCACAAATTAAAAACTTCCCTAAACAGGGCTGCCTTCAGATGTTTTATAAATGTCAGGTAGTTGTTTATCTCTCTGACCTCTGATGGGAGGGCATTCCACAAGGTGGGTGCCACTACCGAGAAGGCCCTCTGCCTGGTTCCCTGTAGCTTTGCTTCTCGCAGTGAGGGAACCGCCAGAAGACCCTCGGCACTGGACCTCAGTGTCCGGGCAGAACGATGGGGGTGGAGACGCTCCTTCAGGTATACTGGGCCGAGGCCATTTAGGTTGGGCTAAGAAAGGTTCCTGCTGGAAATGGTTGCAAGCCAATGTTGGCCATGGTACACAATTCTGGCATTGAGTTTGGGAACGTTGCTCTATCTAGGCCAGTTAGAGCTCTCGTTCATTCCCTTTCCTCCGACATGAGACGTTACCTTGGGTTGGATCGTGGTTCTCCCAGAAAAACTTGAGAAGGTCTTCATAGCCGATGATCTGTGGGTCAAACACAACTCTGACCACTTCCGCATGTCCTGTCATCCCTGGGAATGAAGGTGGTGGAGGAATAGATTGTTATTCCGTAAACCTGAAAATTCCCTTGCTCCTTTGGATTAGCACAGTGGTTTGTTGTAAGCGCCGTTCCCAGGAGGGATTGCTGTAGTGCCTGTCAGCTGATTGGTGCTTACAACTAGCCTGTTTTGGGCAGGGATCACCTGCGGTACAGAATTCCCAGTTGGGAAGCCTGGCCTGTGGGCCAAAACAGCTGGTATCTGCCCCTAGTGGCTGACCAGTGCTTACAGCAAGGCCGCTGGGATCAGCACCAAGAAGCATGAATGTGCAAGCATGCACATTTAGAAAATCTCGGTTACAGCTTGTGATGCATTTGGAGCAAGACAAACCACGAGCCTGGGTTCGGGTGTGACACTAAGCCAAATCATAGCTTAGCTCTCAACAGCATGGCAGCAGCATAGTTTGGCTTTAGCGCTACGCCAGATCCAGGCCAGCGAAGGCAATATTGCAAGTGTGCTCAGGTCCAGCTTGCAGGCTTCCCACAGGCACCTGATTGGCCACTGTGTGAACAGAATACTGGACTAGATGGGCCACTGGCCTGATCCAGCAGGCCCTCCTTCTCCTGGAGGGCAGCACATTTGCTATGCCTGTGTATAGGATTGCATCTGCAATATGTGGAATAAGCCTCACCGAATCTGCATTATGTTTTGCGTCGCATTTCTGCATGCCACCCAGGTATTCTCCAAATCTCCAAACTCCGATACAAACAGTTGGCCAACCGATGGCTGAAAAAAACCCCAAAGCAAAACAATTCCTGCATCTGCCTTAACAGTACTGAGCAGAATTTTATGCATGCGGGTGGATTAGGGAAGATAGAACCACAGCAAGCAACACTGCAAGGGTTAACCTAGAGCCTCCTTCCCTATTGGTAGTAGCTGAAGCATCTCCCCCATATTACTGTCTCCTATAGAAAGTCGTATTACTGTCTCCTATATAAAATGGGGATGGGGATGGGGGAGAGCGGTGCTCACTACCGCAACACCTCCCCCACCCCCTCCCACCCCAACAGGGCTGGAGATGCTTCTCGGGGAGGCCATTTCCCTTGAGCAGTTTCCAGTTAATTTTGCTCAAGCAAACCTGCTGCCCCTCACACGGTAATTAAGGGGAAAAGGAGGGGCTGCCGTGCAATGTGATGAGCAAGGCAGCCGAGCGAGCCACTAGCGCCTGCTGAGAACTGCCCTATATACAGGCGGATGGGGAGGAGCAGATGGGGAACAGCCACGGGCTCTTTCGCCCAGGATGCATTAAGGTGGGGACCACAAGCAGAAGGAAGGGCAAAGCCTTTCCACCCCCCACCCCATTCCTGCTCCCTGTCTTCTCCTGCTTGGCAGGCCAAGGTCTGAAGGCAGAGCAGGGAGTTGTGTGGCTTGGGGAGCAGCCACGCTAGCAAAGCAGCACAGTGTGCAAGCACATGAAACAAGGCGCGTTCTCCTACTCCTCCCTCACCAATATATATATATATATATATATATATATATATATATATATATATATATATATATATATATATATAAATGTGTGTGTGTTGAGAATCACACTCCCCTGCGGCAGAGAGAGATTTGCAGCTGCAGCCTCAAAATAGGCCCGCATTTCGAAGCTGCTGCTGCAGCGTGCCGATGCGCACGGCCGTGCATCTCTTGCCCTCTGCTGCACCCAAGGAGGCACTGCATAGCTGCACGCCAGAGACCCTGTGCTGTTTGGCAAAACTTTCCCCCCAACAGCCTTGAAAGACAAAAGCAGGAAGGGCAGGGGGAAGTTGACATCACTGCTGAAGCACAGCCACAGTTAAGCCAGCTTTGCCTGCTTGGGTGTGCTGATTGAGCTTTGCTGAAAAACTACCTGTAGGTAAAGGATGAAGGAGAAGGTCCTTCGGTACATTGCACTGGGCGCAGGGGGTAAAATAGCCCTGACCATTTTGCAGTGGTAATAAAGAACCAGGCCAAATCCAGATTCTGGGAACAGGCCCTCTCTACTCTAGTAAGCCAGTAACTATTGCTCCTGTCACCCCTTGCCCATTCATTTGTTATCACTGCCAATTCGCCCTCTGAGGCCCAGTCTATCCAGATGGAGGTCAAAGCAAGCAGAGGCTGCTTGCTGCTCTTGCCATTGCTGGTGTACCAGGAGAGGGCAGTCAAACAGGAATGTGGAGCAGAGGCAATGAAGACAGGGCATAGGGGGCTAAGCTAAGCCCTGCTAGTAGAGAGGGGCTTGCCAGGTGCCAACTCATTATGCCAGCCCTGCTTGGGGCGATGAGATCATCTGGTTTGTGCATCGGCTGCATTCTGTAAGAAGCCAGGTAGCAAAAGCAAGGAGGAAGAGCAGGTCTGTGAGGCCCTGGGTGGAAACAGCAGGACCCCTGTAGGGGTGTGGGTGGGCCTCAGCAGCTGCCCAACAAAGCCACCTCTTGACACTGGCCTTGCCTGTACATATGGGCAAGGGAAATGATACCGACTTATCCCTTTAGATAAGAAAGCTCTATAGCAGGCATGTCTAACAGGTAGATCACTGGATGTCTGCGGTAGATCACTGGTAGATCATTGGCTCCCCCCAAAGAAGCTGAACAACTGTGGCTCCCCTAAAAAAAGCTCAACATTCTACCTCCTCCCTGAAAAAACTCAACAACTTTGACCTGAACCCCCCCAAAATCGGGCCTTCCTCCTTCCTAAAAAAAGCTCAACAATTTTGACCTGAACCCCAAAAAAGAGGGTAGGTCACTGCCAGTTTTTAACTTTGTGAGTAGATCGCAGTCTGTTGGGAGTTGGCCACCCCTGCTCTATAGGGTGCTAACACCTAGTGGTTTCCTGCAAGGCAACTGAGCCTCCTTCCCTACTCACTTAACACAATAAGGCATTTAAACCTTTTCGGTTGCCATATGTCCTCTTTTTCCAGGACACGTCCCATTTTTCATGGGTGGAATTGTAGCGACCCATAGCTAACAGTAAAGGTAAAGGGACACCTGACCGTTAGGTCCAGTTGCGGACGACTCTGGGGTTGCAGCGCTCATCTTGCTTTACTGGCCAAGGGAGCTGGCGTACAGCTTCCGGGTCATGTGGCCAGCATGACTAAGCTGCTTCTGGCGAACCACAGTTTACCTTCCTGCTGTAGCAGTACCTATTTATCTACAGTGGTACCTCTACTTACGAATTTAATGCGTTCCGAATGCACATTCGTAAGTCGAAAAAAATTGTAAGTTGAATCCCATAGGAATGCATTGGGAGAAAAAATTCGTAAGTCGAAGCAACCCTATCTAAAAATTTGTAAGTAGAAAAAATCCTATCTAAACCGCATCCAAGGTGGCGGACGTAGCTCCCTTCGTAAGTAGAAACATTCTTAAGTAGAGTTATTCGTAAGTAGAAGTACCACTGTACTTGCATTTTGATGTGCTTTCAAACTGCTAGGTTGGCAGAAGCAGGGACCGAGCAACAGAAGCTCACCCCGTCGCAGGGATTCGAACCACTGACCTTCTGATCGGCAAGCCCTAGGCTCTGTGGTTTAACCCACAGTGCCACCCGTGTCCCTTATAGTTAACAGTAGAGGTCGGCAAATGTGTCCTCTTTTTTGCTCTTCAAAATATGGCAACCCTACCAGCTTCCAGCCCAGGGATAGGAAACTGGTGCCCCTCTGTCGTGTTACTCAACTCATGTTATCCGCCTCAGCTAGCATAGTGTCAGGAATGGTGGGAGGGGGCAGCCACAGCTTCCCCATATCCGAGTCCTAACAAAAAATAAGACATTTAATCCTGAGCTGGAGATTTTAACATTTGCACCAGTATTACTTAAGATCCGGCCTCGCTTCTCCTCCTCTGAGATGCCAAAGGATCTCCTACCGGTAGTCTCCTTTCCTCCCAGATGGCACCCAGGGAGCAGATACAGACTTAAATTTGAAAAGCAAGAGCAGGGCACACACACACACACACACACAATCTCTCTCTCTCTCTCTCTCTCTCTCTCTCTCTCTCTGGAGATGCATCATCTCAGCTCAGTTAGGGAAGGGTTAAGCTCAGAGACAGGTTATAATTAGATGCATCTCTGCTATATTTGCAGCCCAACACAGTATGCATGTATGGGGGGGATGAAGAGATAAGAGTCTGTTGCCTTCTTTTATCTGCAGCCAGCCAACCAGTGAGAGAAAAGCAGAGTCGACTGGGAAGGGTGTGTTCAGTAAGGCCAGGCAAAAGGGCTGCTACCCCAAAATAGCCAAGCACAGCAACTGCAAACAAGACTACCACTTCATCAGGAGGGCAAGAGATAAGGACAGCCCTGCTGGATCAGCCCAGTGGTTCCTCTAGACCTGTTCTCACAGTGACCAACCAGGTGCCGATGGGGATGCAGCAAGCAGGACCTGAGGGCAGCAGCCCCCTCCCCACTTCTGACACCTAGTGACTGGAATTCCGATTCATCCCTCTGCCAGGGGAGGTAGAACACAGCCATTGCGTGTAGAGCCACAGAAAGCCTCATCCTCCATTTGTCTAATCCTTTAATTCTTTAAGTAAAATAAAAATAAAACAAAAATGTTGGTAAAAAGTATGACAGCACAACACAAAAAGGACTTACAACAAAAAACAGAACAGTTAACAGAAAAAAAAGCTGAGATACTTAGGGGTATGGTTGACAGCAAATAATATAAATAGATTTGAACACAACTATATACCAGTAACCACTTGGAAATAAAGAGAAATTTGGAGGTATTGGGGAGGATGATCATTGTGGGGAAGGATATCAGTAATAAAAATGAATGTAGTCCCAAGAATGTTATTTCTATTCCAATCGATTCCAGTAATCAGGGGAGCAGGACACTTCAAACAATGGCAGATAGATATTTCAAAATTTATCTGGCAGGGGAAGAAACCAAGGATAAAATATAAATTGTTAACCGATACTAAGGAAAAAGAGATTATACTACGAGGCGTCCTGTATTTGCTGGCTGCAGGAGTGGATTATTCTAAAGATTGTTCTAAGCTGCCCAAATTTGGTGGTCGTCGCCACAACCTCTCGTGGGAGTTAATTCCATAAATCAATGGAGAAGTACTTTCAACATTCTTCTGCTATTCAGCTTCCCTGGATGCCCTGAGAAGCCCACAATGACCTGTGCACCATAGCACTCAATCCTCCTGCAGTTTCCAGCAGCTGGTATTCAGTCGCACATGACCTCCAGACATATCCATGAGGACTAGTAGCCAACGCAGCAGCGTAGGAAGGGGGCATGGCACCCCTGGGCAGCACTTGAGGCTGCAGGGTGCCTGAGCCGCTGCCTCCCTCCTGGGCACCCTCCGGGCCCAGCTCTGCCCAAAAAAGCAGCGCAGGGCAGGGGTTTCCACACCGGTGATCCATCAAAAGACGTGTTCTCCATAGATTTGTCCATGTTATTGGTGAGCATCCCTGCCTCTTGTGGGAACAAACTCCATAGTTTATCTATGATAAGCAGGTTTGGCCAAGTCTATGGCCGGAACCGGAGAGAAAGAATCAAATTACATTTGTACAAAAATGGCTGCCAACCAGACATCAGTAGCTGTGGGCAGAACTCTATCCAAAATCCAAGAAATATTTATCGTTGGTTTACAGTCAGGCTTTCACTCCGAGTCCTGCATGCCCCACTGTAATCTCTTCAGATTACTCCAGAGAGAGAGAGAGAGAGAGAGAGATGGAGGGAGAGAGAGAGGGGGGGAGAGAGAGAGGGAGAGGGGGGGGGGAGAGAGAGAGAGATCCTTAAAGGAAAACCTGAGCCATTATATCCCAGCTTGATCACTGAGATAATCTGGAGGAGCACTGTAAACTGATGCCATGTTACAGAAACCCTATTGGCCTCAGCTGAAAGTTGGGCATTTAGTGTACATCTTATGCTGTGGGACACAACATTAGCAGAGACTCAGCACCTATATTCCCTCTGGACTTTCAGGCATTTTTTAAAAGTATTTTTTTTTATAAAAAAAAGGAGATAGAAGAATTACACAACTTTTAGAAAACATCTGAAGTTTTTAATGTCTGACATATTATTATTTTTTATATTTTGCTGGGTAAACCCAGCCAGATGGGCAGGGTATAAATTAGTAAAATTATTATTTATTATTATTATGTCAATGGGGCTTTGCATCCATTTAATTAGCCAGGCCCTTTAATGGTTATTTGTATTGTTTTAAACCGTGTTTTTATCCTAGTTTATAATATGGCAGCCTAGAAATACTTTCCCATAAATAAAATAATTAAAAGCCCCTCCTTTTCCCAGCTGCATTGTGTTAATACCCAGAATGTAGACAACAGACGTGGATAATATTTCTTGCAGACAGATAATCCCCTGTACCAGCACTCAAAATGTTTTCACAGATAAGCTGCAAAACCGTCTGTTCTGATTGATCCAGGTTGGGGATGTTGTGGGAGGCGGGGGGGGGAGGGGGATTAACTTCGCCAATAAATGCATTGGCGTGCAGAGGGGGAAATGGGACAGCCACATCCTGAACTGATATTACTAAAAGGGTAGTGCTGTCTCTCATTAACAACGGGGGCCCCTCACACCCTTCCGCAGCTGCTCCAGATTCTGATGGGGAGGCCCAAATAAGGCCAAGGGGAACTCCCTTTACCAAGCCAAACATGTGAGTTGATGCTAATGTTTCGGAAGAGGGGCACCTCAACAGCTTCTTCTTTCCAGCAGGGCTAGCCAATGAGGTGCACTCCCGACGTTCCTAGCTTCCCATCAGGACCAACGGCCAGGAATGACAGAAGTTGTCATCCAAGAATGTCCAGAGGGCTACCTCTTTCTTAGAGCAGTGGGGCAAAACATGGCCTTCCAGATGTTATTGAACTACAGCTCCCATCAACCCTGGCCATTGGCAGTGCTACCTTAGAGCTGATGGAAGTTGAGAGTCCCAACAACTCTAGAGGGCCCCACCTCTACCTTTGAGCCCTATGCCTGTTCTTAGCAGATTGGTATTCTTGCCTGGTTGACCTCTGGAATGCAGAAGGGTCCCAGGCGACTGGTTTTCCAATAGGCAGGAGATGGGGCTCCAGTCTTCTGGGTACCAAATTATCACGGAATTGTAGGGTTGGGAAGGGACCTTGAGGGTCACCTAAGCCAATGCAGGAATATCAACTAGATCATACATGAGAGATGGCCATCCAATCTCTGCTTAAAAACCTCCAAGGAAAGGCAGCCCGCCACTTCTCGTAGGCTCCGGAACCAGAATTAAGTACGTCAAACAGGCAAACATATGCTAATTTTATCTTCCTTAGATACCCTGCCCAATGGAATGAGAGGTGCGTGGCTGCTAGGCAAACAGCCTTTTTGTTGGCATCTTGCTTACACAATGCCTTCCCCAGAAAGGCTTGCCTGGCAGTGGGGAACCTGTGGCCCTGCAGCTATTTCTGGACAATAACTCCCATCATCCATGCTGGCTGGGTATTATGGGAGCTGCAGTCCAACAATGTCTGACAGGCCACAAGATTAAAGTCCTCTGCTTTAGAGTCTCAGACCTGGTCTACTCATTTCAATTGCTTTTGTTTGACTTGCTCATTGCAAACAGATGGAAGCCTGTAAATTTTGATAATAAACCTGGTTTGCAACGGGGGTTGAATGATTTCGATTACAACTGCATGTTGGGATGTTACCTCACAGGTTAACTAGGCAAGGAGATCATAACCAAAACCTTCCACAAGGACTAAAAGAGGTGGAGAGAGCAATCACTCACCACTGCGGACTTCCTTGTAGGTAGGATTGGGGGTAAACCCTCCTGAGAAGCCCACCTGGGTGGAGAAGACGCCCGACAGCTTCCAGAACATTCTCTCCGCTCCCCAGAAACACCCCATGCCTGGGTAGAAAAAGAGGTAGGAGAAAAAACCGTTATGAATAGGCTACAGAAAGAATTCTTGGATTTTGAATCGTTTCGGTGTATTATCACTGCCATGAAGGGTGATCACAGCGTTGTGGTGATGTTTCCCTGCCCCAGGCCACATGTTCACTGAATATGCAGAATGGGGTGGGACCATGTCTCTTGGCTCCACCCCAACCACTGAAAATTCAATGTCAATCCACATAAGGCTCCTTTCAAACTAGCGCCAACACCTAGGAGCAGGGCCAGCGAGCATGGTTCATCCATTCAGAAAACACACCATGGCTGTCTCAGGTCACACCTACACAATAAATTTAAAGCACTCTTATGCCCCTTTGAACAGTCATGGCTTTCCCCCAAAGAAACTGGGGCAAGTATCACTGATTATGGGTGTGAAGAACTGCAACTGCGAGGGTAAGCTACAGTTCTCTTTGCAGGGAAATCATGGCTGTCCATTGGTGGGCCAAATGATTTCTGGATTCATTTCATTACTTTCTGTTCTGGGCAAGATTCGAGGACAGCCAGTACTGAAACCCAATGGGGGCGGAGAGAAATTGTACTCAAACCTGGCCATGAAACAAGAGCCAGTCACGTACCAAATATTGCCATCTGCATTCCTTCCGGGAATGGCGGGTACATTGGATTTTTGTTGACGGCGTGGCTGGCTGGTGGGGGGAAAGAGAAAGAGATGTGAAAATCTCCTCGCTAAGTCTCCAGAAGCTCAAATAGGACATTTCCTAACTAGCCACTTGAACGTATGATCGTAACCCCTGCTGGGGCATAACAAGAATCAGAAAACAGTGCAATGGGGCTTACACTACTGACATGGCACGCTGCAATCCTATACACAGGGGTAGCAAATGGTGCTGACCTTTAAAGCCCTAAATGGCCTTGGCCCAGTATACCTGAAGGAGCATCTCCACCCACATCGTTCAGCCCAGATACTGAGGTCCAGCTCTGAGGGCCTTCTGGCTGTTCTCTCACTGCGAGGTTACAGGGAACCAGGCAGAGGGCCTTCTCGGTAGTGACTCCCGCCCTGTGGAACACCCTCCCATCAGATGCTAAGGAAATAAACAACTATCTGACTTTTAGAAGACACCTGAAGGCAGTCCTGATTAGGGAAGTTTTATTGTTTGATGTTTTATCATGTTTTTAATATTCTGTTGGGAGCCGCTCAGAGTGGCTGGGGAGGCCCAGCCAGATGGGCGGGGTATAAGTATTTATTTAATTTTCTGCTTCTCCAGCTCACAACAGTCCCAGACAGCATGGACCATGGTCAGTGTTGATCGGAATTCTGACAACATCTGGAAGGTATCACCTTAGCTATCCTTGTAGTATACACCTACTGTCATAGAATCATATGTTTGGAAGGGATCTTGAGGGTCATCTATTCCAACCCGCTTTGCCAGTTCAAGGTCTGCCATGCAGGATGTACTGAAGAACATAAAAAGAGACTGCTGGGCCAGGCCAAAGGCTCACCAACAGCGGAGCCTTATCCTTCATGGATGTATCTCTTACTATTGTCATTTTTCTTTTTTTCACAGATCAGCAAGATTTCCTTTACATCGAGTGCTTGCAATCTCCCCAGTACCCTTTTCAATTTTTGAAATTTATATTTATTAAATGTCTGTCAGAACACTGGAAAGTGGGGGAGCCTCTTTAAATAGCCACAAGCTCTTCCCAAAGAATTCTGGAAGCTGAGCTTTGTTACGGGGCTGAGACGAGCTAGGAGGCCCCTTTTCTCCCCCCCCCCCCAGAGCTACAATTCCCAGAAAAGTTTAACCATCGTTCCTTTCTTTTCACAGGGAACTCTGAGAACTGTAGCTCTATGAAGGGAATAGGGACCTCCAAACAACTCTCAGCACCTTTAAGAAACAGGAGAGAATTCTTTGGGGGAAGTCACCTCCAGACCATAATGTTTAAAGCAATCTAATAACACTTAAACAGTCATGGCTCCCCATTCCTCCCCTCCCCCCCAAAAAGAATAATCCTGGGAACTGTTAAGGATGCTGGGAATTGTAGCTCTGCAAGAGACCATCTAAGCACCCTTAACAAACTGCAACTTTTTGCCTGCCCATTTCCCCCCCTATTCCAACCAAATAGCATTTTTCCCCACCAGAAAAGACACAGACACAGACACAGACACAGACACAGACACACACACACACACACACACACACACTATTACAACAATTTGGTATTGGGTTGATAGGATGCCAAGGAAATTGTTAAGTACTATAACACAGCCGTCATCAACAACTGGCACAGTTAGGTGCTTTCTAAGGCTGAGAGGCCAGCAGAGGGCTCACTGCTGTCCCAAGATGCTGAGTCCATCTCCCATTAGCAGCAGGAGAAAGAAGGGTGCCAGAGTCAATCTCCTCTTCCTCCTCCAGGCATCTCTCCCGGGGCAATGGGAACTCACACACCCACACCCACTGCCCAAGGAATCACTGCAGAGGTTTCTGGGATGAGCAAATAGATCAATTTCAGTTCCTTGTTTTTCCAGCCGTAAATTCAGTTTTCCAACATTTTTCCATTTCAGTTTGTGAAAGGCTAAAATATGAATAATGGCCTCACTGCAATTCATTTGCATTTCTTGCAATTTCTCCAAATACACACACACACACACACACACACACACACACACACACACA
Organism: Zootoca vivipara; assembly: GCF_963506605.1. NCBI lineage: Eukaryota > Metazoa > Chordata > Lepidosauria > Squamata > Lacertidae > Zootoca > Zootoca vivipara. Next base: position 33,016,204 of record NC_083281.1, on the reverse strand, counting down.
CACAAAAAAGAGCTTTCTCCAATATTTTGTATGTTACTTTCACTTGTACATGAATTTATATGCACACTTAGTCTATGCTGGAGAACTGCATGGCAAAACTAGGAGAAGCACGAATTTTGAAGGATCCCCATGTGCTTCGGTTCACACCTTATTTTGGAAAAATGCAAAGGCGGTAGGTCTGACTTTAAATGCAAACTGAATCAAATTTCTCCTCCCACCCATCCCTATACAGTCACACCTCGGTTTAAGTACGCTTCGGTTTGAGTACTTTAAGTACTCCGTGGACCCGTCTGGAACGGATTAATCCACTTTCCATTACTTTCAATGGGAAAGTTCACTTCAGGTTAAGTACGCTTCAGGTTAAGTACAGACTTCCGGAACCAATTGTGTACTTAAACTGAGGTACCACTGTATCTGGGGCTATATCCTTGGATGGAGGGACAACCTGGTGACTGTGCAGCCGAAGCCTTCTTTTGCTCTGCTCTCTTAGCCAAGAGTCCAGATGGAAACTCGGGGTGTTGGAAGGGTGCCACAGCATTGGGAGACCCATGGGCACCCTGTGACTTGAGAGCCCATAGAAAATGGCAAGCAGCCCCGCTCCACAGAACCCAGAAGCGATCGGTGCCACTAATCGAAGGGCTTACAACAACTTACTCTCAGCGGGACTTTAAAAGGGATTAGACAAATTAAGGGAGGACAAGGTTGCCAATGGCTATATAATACCTCTAGGATCAGAGGCAGCCTAGCATTCCTTTGGATACCAGTCCCTGGGGAATAACAGCATAAAAGGAGCATTGCCCCCCCTTGCCCTGCTGCTGTGCTCCCCCCAAAAGTATATGGCTGGCCTTTGGCCAGATCCAGCAGAGCTCTTCTTATAGAATCATAGAACTGGAGGTGGAAGGGACCCCTAGTTCAACTTCCTGCAATGCAGAAAACTAAACTAAAACTCTCCCGATGCAATTCAGAGGTACAATGCCTCTGATGTGGGATGTGAAACACAGCCGTCATGGCTAATAGCCATTGGTGGCCTTATCCTTCATGAATTTGTCTAATCAGCTTTCAAAAGTTGGGGGCTGTCACCTCTTGGCGAAAAAATTCCATAGTTCTAACTACGTGCACAAAAATGTCCAATACGTAATAATTTTTTTCTTTTGTTTTGTCGACTTCTCACCCCGTTTTCCATTGGGTTCTCCCCCTTGCTGCACCCTATCTTCTCTCTCTTATACCGTAACAACAATACGACAATCTCAGATTCCTTCTGTTGCTCATAGTTCAAATCCTGCTCGCTACAGTATTTCTTTAAATAATCTGAATTTTCCAACGGTTGGTTTCACTGGATGTTACCAAGTTCTAGTCCAGGCAACTCCCAGTTTAGGGGCATCTGAATGACGAGCGATCATGCACACAGCAGCGAACCCTGAAGTAGCCCCAAAACATCACGAAAACGTTATGTAAAGGGGCAAAGCAGACTTATGTGCACTCTGCCAGTGCATGCAGGGCTCCAGGATGGAACTTCTACACAAAACGAGGATTACATGTGTAATGAGAAAAGGAGAACAACCTCTCCAGATGAACTTTCTCCACACTACATCGCTTAATAAACCTGTATCATTTCCTCTCTTCACATGCCTTTTCTCTAATCCACTGGATCTCAAACTCTTTCCGCCCCCTTGGTTTCATCAACTCATCCCTGGTACCCCTTTTGTTGTTGTTTAGTCGTGTCCGACTCTTCGTGACCCCATGGACCATAGCACGCCAGGCAATTCCTGTCTTCCACTGCCTCCCACAGCTTGGTCAAACTCATGTTCGTAGCTTCGAGAACACTGTCCAACCATCTCGTCCTCTGTCGTCCCCTTCTCCTAGTGCCCTCAATCTTTCCCAACATCAGGGTCTTTTCCAGGGAGTCTTCTCTTCTCATGAGGTGGCCAAAGTATTGGAGCCTCAGCTTCACGATCTGTCCTTCCAGTGAGCACTCAGGGCTGATTTCCTTCAGAATGGATAGGTTTGATCTTCTTGCAGTCCATGGGACTCTCAAGAGTCTCCTCCAGCACCATAATTCAAAAGCATCAATTCTTTGGTGAACAGCCTTCTTTATGGTCCCAGGAGTCAAAACAGTAGCAATTTATTGCAGGTTTATTCAAAATCAAATCAAGACTATTCAACAAAATGGGTGGACCTGACCCCGTGATGCCACCCTTTCCAAGTCTGAAAGACTTTTACATTTCCCCCTCCCCCCTGCCACGCACTTGTCTCTTAGTGCTCCCCCCAGGCAACTCCACCACCACCACCCGAGGGTGGTAGCACCCACTTTGGGAACCACTGCTCTAAACCAAAAAGCCCCAAACATTCCTTAAAAGGAAGTTGTTAGCAGGATGGGGACTGGCAGCAAGTTGAACGAGGGTGCAGGTCTCAATGCCAAGAGCCTGGGGTCAGACCGCTCATGGAATAGAACCATAGAATCGTAGAATAAGAGAGTTGGAACTAAGGACCAACTACGGTAGTCCAAATCCCCTGCAATGCAGGAATCCTGCCCATAGGTCTCCCTAGGTGGGCTTGAACCACCAACATTCTGGTTAACAACCAGGAATACTGACCCACTGGGGAACAATGCTTTCAGAACAGTGCCATGCAGCCGCACAACCCAAGAAACTAGGCCTCCTGCTAATCTGAATCCACAGGATTCAGGCACATCAGTACCTCTAGGGAATGCACACAAAAGTTATACACTCCCTCTATCATAGATTAAGGCTACAAAAGCCCAGGACTGATTTCTCTCACCTGCACTCTGCCCCAGCCCCCGTCCCTCCTTCTGCTGCAGATCTCTATTTTAATACTCTACCCAACAGCATGTGATCAATCGGCAGGAAGGCTTGCTTCATGTGCAGCTTCCAACCTCAACAGATGGAAGCAGGCTATGTTTATAGACGGCCTGGGACAGATCAGCCGAGACCTGCTTTGGCTTTAGTGCTGCTTGCCGGGGCCTCCCGAGGTGAAGCGGGAGGGAGGGGGAGTCCGCAAACCTTCCTGGAAGATTAGCCTGGACGTTCTCAATGTGGGCGGCCGCACATAACTCAACCCTGTGAGTTAGGGCATCCCCGTTTCTTCCTCTGACCTCAAGCGCCATTGGTTATTATATGGATCAGCGGAGAAGGGGCAGTGCCAAGGGGCACAATGGCTACTTGCATAGGGAGAAGCAGGAAATCTTTCTCTAGACTAGAGGATACCCAAGCAGCAGGAGCAGAATGTAAAGGTGGAGGGGGGGAGGATACACAAAAAGAAAGCAAAGATCAACAATGTTTGGCAGCAGGCATGTAAGAGGCCAAGAGCTGATTAGTCAACCCAAACCGGAACACAGCTCTGCAGTCTCATAACCTGCATTGTACAGATCAGTCATAATTGTTCAGTAAATAAACATGCATTCCAATGTTTTCCTTTTATTTTTTATAGAGGGAGATTGGGGGATCCCCCAAAAAATGGGAAATGGGAAGGGAACTTGCCAGCATTTCTTCATCTGCCCCATCTACAGAACAGCAATCAATCCGGCGAATGTGATTGGCATTCGCTGTTGTTGCAGTTGTTGTTGCTTTCAGTCTACAAACGATACATAACTGATCACGTCCCCCCAACCCTTTGCACTAAAACAGAGTGGAATAACGTAATGGCAGTGTGATTTCTGTAATTAATTATGATGTTGCCACACCAGACCGTGAGACGAACAACACAGGTTTTGGTGGAAGATCAAATGGAAAAGGAACAGGACTGCATGTGATGAATATAGGACAGAACGGAAAACTCTGTCTTCTTACATCATTACTTTTAAACAACTACAGTCATACCTCGGTTTATGTCCACTGCGGTTTGAGTACTTTCGGTTTAAGTACTCCGCGGCCCCGGAAGTGTTTACTTCTGGGTTCCACGGCGCGCACATGCACAGAAGTGCTCTATCGGCGCTTCGTGCACGCGCGGAAGAGGCGCTCCATTTAAGTACTGTTCAAGGAGCGAACGGCTCCCCGGAACCAATTGCGTCCTTAATCCGAGGTACCACTGTATTGGATGAAATTAGCAGTCCATGGAATTCATACACCCAAGTTATTTGAGACCTACGGGAGGAGACTGAAGCCCACCCCCCAAGCTTTGCAAATCTTCACAGCTGAAGAACACTAGAAATGGGACTCTTTTCTAGTCCCACACACACAACACACGATTCTCAAGAAGTTAAGAACCTTTTGCCCAACAGCACATTCTGAGCTTTTTTGACTCAGCCATGAAGGTCACTGGGTGAAATTGAGGCCAATCATTAACCTATCTCACAGTGGGTCACAGTGGCTGCTTTAATGTCCCTGGAGGAAAGCTAATATTTAAATGAACTACTTAACTAAAAACCTGCATGCTTCCTTTTCTAATAAAAATTCATCCAAGCTGGCTTATATATTAAAATATTAAGAGATACAGTGTGGTATAACAGTTAAGAGTGGCAGACTAGGACCTGGGAGGTCAGGGTTCAAATCCGCCCTCAGCCAGGAAGCTCACTGGGTCAACTTGAGCCAGTCACTATCTCCTAGTCCAACCTACCTCACAGGGCTGTTGTGGGGCTTAATGAGAGGAGGAGAACTATGCATGCCACAATGAGCTCCTTGGAGGAATAATAAAAATAATAAAATAAGAGTAGGCCAACTGTAACAAATAAAATAGTATTTCCCTCCCAAATTCCCAAAGAACCATTCTAATAACAAATACTATGTATTATAGAAAAGACCACACAATGTTAAGACTGACCTGCAGTGGCATCTGAAGCAGTGTGTCAGCAAACTGTGCTTAAAAACTTTATTAATTTCTAAAGTATATTTAATATCAGAATGGAACTGAATGTACTGGGATATGAAAAGAAAACCTGGGGGGGGAGGGTGAAGCATATTTGAAATCAATGAATAGGGATCATCTGCTTCAATCTTTCATTCGTTCCGAAGCAAATACATTGGGGAAGAAATGGATACTCTTTTCATTACACTCATTCATGTCGGTTGGAGGTAGGAGAGCTCACCTGCTCCAGCGGCAAAGGGGGAGGCTTCTCATCAACTGTGCCATTCCAGGCACTGTAGGTAAATAAAGTGGTCTCCCCCCCCCGTCGATCAAAAGTGGTCTTTCCCCCCCATGCCACCTGCCACAATACCCCCTCCCTGTGCCAATGTCATAGCACAGGGGATTCTGGGTAAATACAGTGGTGGCTGCAGGAAGCAGGCGCCCTCCTGTCTCCCTGATCAGCCTAGCTGCTGCCACTGCAGGCAGGGGTTAAACAAACAAAGGCACAAGAAAGAAATGGCAAAAAGAAATGCAAGCAAGGAAATATGTGGTTTCTATGCATGAACCATGGAAAAAAATGGCTGAAACGAACAAACAAAATGAACCGAGTACCAAAACGAGGGGCAATACAAGAATTCACTGTGTGCCTCTGTAGGAAAATTGCTGCCTTGCCATTGTGTGTTTGGACAGCTAAGAGTTTCAATTTAGCCACATCCTGGTCCAGTCATACCATTTTTTTAAAAACAACCACCACAAAGGAACTGTCTGCACTCCCTTTTGGCTACGTGTACATTGCAAAGCCATAGCACGTCCCCACTTCAAAAGGAAACTTGCCAGCTGCAGAGTGTGGAATGGTCCGCTGTACAAGGCGGGATTATGATGCCTTCATTCAGAGGTATGGAATCTGTGGCCCTCCAGATGTTGCTGGACTCCAGAGCCCATTATCCCTGACCCCTTGGCCACAGGGGCTGGAGCTGATCAGAGCTGAAGTCCATCGTCATATAGATAGCTGGTTCGCCATCCATGCCTTGAGTTAATGCGTGTGCAGTTACATTCGTGAATATTAAAGAGTTCACATGAATTTGCTCCCTTACCTTCCCATTTAATTTTCCAAGCAGGCTGAAACCTCAAAAAACGAGGCCTCCAGCATGCGGGAATTCATTGAAAAGGAGAAATTTTAAAGAGACAACTAGGAAGCATGATTTTCCAGAGGCAAGAAAGGCACCAGGAAATCAGCGTTGTCACAGAAAGGGAACGAGCATCCAAAGAGATAGCCTGCCCAGCTTCCTTAAATCCTTACTTGGTAAAAGAGAAATTAGCATTTCAAAGCGTCCCAGCCTCTTTGTACCTCAGGATATAGCATACAAGCCAGGTGGCAGCTATATATAATAAATCAGCACTGTGTTGACATGTAAAGAAGAGCTGAGGGAAGGACTGTGGTTCTCTTCTCTTTCTAACATTCTCCTTAACACATGTCTGCATTGGGATCATTCCAGCCAACCCAAGCCGCCCTCTAGCAGAGAGCTATTTCCCCGTTTTATCTCTGGCTTTCTGGACCACACCCACCTGATACGCTTTGCAGTGCATTGCATGGGCAATCCAAAACCCGAAAAGATGCAGCCATGTCTGCGGCTCTGCCTCAACTGTCCCTAAACCTCAGAGTGCACAAAACATATGGGAAATTAGGGGTCTGCAAGGTGGAATTTGCCCAGGAAAAGGGCCATGGAGAGGATAATGCATTGCCAAATACTGTACAGAAATCAGGAGAATAATGGATGCCAGTCAAGAAATAACAAAGCAGGCTTGGGAAGGGTTGTGGAAAACCTGCTTTGCAAGCTGAAGGTCCCCGGTTCGATCCCTGGCATCTCCAAGTAGGGCTGGGAAGAACTCCATCTGAAACACTGGAGAGTGGTGCTGCCTGTCAGTGTAAGCAATATAGAGCTAGAAGGGACCAAGATTCTGACTCTGTACAAGGCAGCATCATATGTTCCTAGGACTCAGCCAGCCCAGCCCACAATCATATACCCAACCATCTGGCATGCAGAACAAAAAGAAATGCTAGCGACCCAGCATGGGTGAGTTGGTCCTCGATTTTCCTACCTGTCCCGAGCTACCTGCCAAAGACTCCGGACGCTGCCCATTCAGGAGCCCAACGTGAACAAGCCGGGGCCATGCAGGGGAGCCACAAAAGGGGAGATAGCAGATAACCCAAGGAAGAGTCAAAAGGCACGGAGGCCCGCTTGGATCGGCTCGGTGTTTTGGCTGCCAAAGTGGCCAGGCAGCTCGGCAGCTCCCAGCCAACTCCTCCCTTGTCTCTCTGCTTTTCTCTCTCACTCTCACTCCCTTTTCCGAGCGAGAACAAGCAGGCTACATAATTTCCTTGGCCCAGATTCAATTCAATCAGCATAGGAACTGCCACATTCCCCCCCCCCACCGCCTGAAAATATATTACAAAACGGAACGAGCCATCCAACAACCTCCACGAGAGAAATATCAAATATGAAATGGATCCCCCCTCCAAAATAAAAATGTAGACACAAGAAAACGTCCAATTCAGTAGTCTGCAATTCCTATTCTCCGCCTTTCCGCGTTTCACCATTTCTTCCTCACCTCCCATCCATACAACATCGCCGCGTCCAGGCTGTCCCAGTCTTCCATGGCATCTCTGCCAAGCTTCCTTGGCAGACCTCCAGCCCGTGCCAGCTTTATTCTCTCTCTCCCTCTGTCTCACGGCTTCCCTGCCAACCTTCTTCCCAACTGTAATGGTTCTATGCCACCCTCCTCCCCCCCCCTTTTCGCTCTACGTCTGCCTGGCGGAACCCAGAAAGCTGGCCAAAAAAAAAAAGTAGACAGATCCAAACATTCATAGCAACTAGTTTATTTATTTAAAAACACCCACAGAGATAAAGAAAAGATTACAGCAGAAGCAAAGAAGCTTACCTCCTTCTGGTGCATGGTCCCCCAATTCCTTCAGGCCAGTACCCGCCCTGGACTCCTCTGGGTGCCCGCCTCATGCCCTCTATCCACAAGAGGTTCTGGGTGTCAGGGAAAGGGGTGGGGGTGGGGGTATAAAGAAAGCCAGAGAATACAAGACAAGGAGGACCTTGTCGGAAGCCTGGCAACTTTCACCTCCAAACGGTGCCAGGGTTGCTTCCCCCCTCTGCCACCAGAAGAACGGGCAGGAAAACAGCCACTCTTTTTATATGGCATCGGCTTGCTGAGGTGCAAAGCATCATGGGACCAAGAGAAAGCGAGAGAAAGGGAGGAGAGAGAAAGAACAACTCGGTAAAGGCAGGAAGAGAAGGGGAGACAATGAGCAAATTTACATTAAACATGCCAGTCCTGCGGCAGGACGCGCACGCATGTTTTGTGTGTCCAGACAACACACACCGAAGAAGAGATCAGGATTAGGCAAGGAGCCGAAATACCAAGCTGCTAATAGTTCTTCCTAAGGCAGAGGTCGGGAACCTGCGGCCCTCCAGGTGGAATACAACTCCCATCGTTCCTGATCCCTGGTGGCTATGCTGACCGGGGCTACTTCAATAACAAATTCATACCTTGCTTGCTCTAAGTACCTGATATGAATCTCTCCCAGACTAGTAACACTGTTTTGCTTGGCATGGCTGCAAAGTTTTGAACCCCAGGAGAACAGAAGGAAATATAAAGTATTTGTTTATTCGTGTGTGTGTTTTTATACCCCGCCTTTTCCCCCTGATGGGACCTGAGGCAGCTTACAGGTAAAAATAAGAACAACTCAAAACACAGGAAAAAACAATCATCATTTTTATTTAAAAAAATTAAACATTGGTAGAATTAAAGCCTTATTTATTTATTTATTTATATACCGCTGTATCGGGGGGGGGGATATCAAAGCGGTTTGCAACAATGCAAAAACTTAAAGCCAAACAATATCATAAAAGTTTTTTTTAAGTTAAAAGCAAAAAGAAATAAAAAACAAACAAACAATACTGTACTGTATTGTGGGAGATGTATAACTGCCTGCATAGGCCTGACGGAATAGAGAAGGAAGGCATTTAAAAGTTGGCACAGAGGGCACCTGCTGAATACCTAGGATCTAAAACCATATGGATGATTACAATGAACACTACAGCACCAGCCCTGTCATTAAAAGCAGTCAGTTCCTCAAAGCCTGTGGAAACAAAAAAGTCTTCAGCTGCCGTCAGAAGAACAGCAAGGATGGAGCCAGTCTAGCTTCTCTAGGGAGGGAGTTCCGAAGTCTAGGAGTACAGATAAGCATATGAAACAAAACACTCTGTGACTTGCTTGAGAGTAAAGTAGCAGTTTGGTTTGGTTTTTTAAGAAACAGGGAAGTAACCAGAATAGGGAGAAGTTGTTATTGGTTTTTTTTAAAAAAAAAACAAACACTGGTCTGTTTGCAAGGGAAAAAACCTGACTGAGGAGCAAAGTTGATTTGCAACCAGTTCAGCTGAGACACGATCCAAGATCTTCTTGCACTGTCAAGGTGGCAAACTGGCCATCTGAGTAGAAAGAGCACTGGTGCTGTTTCAAGATTATGAGTTCCAGAGAGTTGACTGTGTTAGTCAGCTGCAACAAAAAACTGGCGGTTGCAATCATAGGCACATTTACCCGGAACAAGTCTCGGTGACCACCCTGGGTCCTACTTCTTTGTGAACATGCCTAGGCTTCCACTAAGTGCTGAGCCAGGATGGAAGCTTCAGAAGGCAAGGTACATGCTTTGCCACTGAGCTACAACCCTTCCCGAGCCTGCTTTGTTGTGCCTTCACCAGCATCCCCTTCCATCAGTCTCCATAGTTTTGAATCTGGCAATACAAACATCCTCTGCAAGGCTCTTGTTTTCACCCTTGCGCTCGGTAAACATCCACTCTGCAGACCCTCATCTTCCACCTTCCCCTTTTGACTTGGGCAGTCCAGGGTGAGGCAAAGCCACACTGTGAGTGATCAGCGGTCCAGACTGAAGGTCTTTTCCAGCCCTATCTATAGATGCCAGGAACTAAAGCTGGGAATCTTCTCCATTGCAAAGCACAGAATAATCTAACTTGCCACGGTGGGCTGGGTGGACCTTCATTCCAATTCAGTAGGGTACATCTTATGATCAACGGAACTACAGCAACACCCAGCATCTTCTTCTGCATTGCATTCATAATCTAAAACAAAGGGGCTGTGGCTCAGTGGCAGAGCATCTGATTTTGCATGCAGAAGGTCCCAGGTTCAAACCCTGCCTGCTCCATGTACTGTAGGACTGGGAGAAATTCCCTGCCTGAAACCCTCGAGAGCTACTACCAGTCAATTTAGACATTACTAAGCTAAAAGAGGGGGACCCAGGTGGCGCTGTGGTTAAACCACTGAGCCTAGGGCTTGCTGATCAGAAGGTCGGCGGTTCGAATCCCTGCGATGGGGTGAGCTCCCGTTCCTCGGTCCCAGCTCCTACCAACCTAGCAGTTCGAAAGCACGTCAAAATGCAAGTAGATAAATAGGAACCGCTACAGCGGGAAGGTAAACGGCGTTTCCATGTGCTGCTCTGGTTTGCCAGAAGCGGCTTTGTCATGCTGGCCACATGACCTGGAAGCTATACGCCGGCTCCCTCGGCCAATAATGCGAGATGAGCGCGCAACCCCAGAGTCGGTCACGACTGGACCTAATGGTCAGGGGTCCCTTTACCTTTTAAGCTAAAAGAACCAATGGTCTGACTCAGGGTTAGGCAGCTTCTGAAGTTCCCATGCAAATACTTAGGCTGCGTACACATACATTTAAAGAATCATAGGAACTGTAGTCTTCAAGAGCGCTGGGAATTATAGCTCTGTAAAGGATAAACTACAATTTTCAACAACAAAAAATTTAGGGAGTGCTTTAAATGTGCATCTGCTCAGCTTATAGAAGGTGCCCAGTTCAGTCCCCAACATCTTTGGGTAGTGATGGAAGAGACTCTAGGCCTGAAATGTTGGAAAGTCACTGCCAGCCTGTGTAGACAATGGGACTCAGCAGAAGGTAGCTTCCTGTGTTCCTAAGCAAGATGCCCCACCACTGCCATTTCTTACAGACATGGCAGAAGGTCATACAAGTGCCTTTGTACCAAGCAAGACTACAGGGGTTAATGGCGACTGACATTACTGCATGTTAGATGTGCAAAAAAGAAGAATGCTCCCAACTCCTCCATCGCCTTGCGCTACCATGGGATGGTTGCAATTGCAGTCGCCACGTTTCAGGAATAATCTTGTTCCAAAAGACACTTTGGGGAGAGAGTGGAAGACGAGGAGGAGGAGGAGGGGTACGAAGGCTGCTGGGCATCCCTCCCAGCCTTTTATTCCTCCGCTGTCTCCTAGCAACACTTATCTGTTGCCATGGAGAGTGCAGTATACCCCATCCCCAATCAGTATCATTCCATAGCACAGGCCCTTGGCACATGTTCAGAATGTAAACAAGGATGACACTCTCTTGGGAAGAGCAGCTGGGAAATCAGCAAGCAGTTCCCCCCACCCTAATGCATATAACCATCCACCCATTCATTCCAGCACAAATAATAATAGATAACACAAGTTATGGAGCGAGCATAAGACATGCTCACGCCATGATCCAGGTGATCAATAAAGCTTATCTGAAATGCAAAGTGCATCAAATGATGGTCAAGCCATTATTTTCTTTTATTGCTTGTAAGAAGAACTCAGTTGGACCTTCAGGATCGGAAGGAATGTAGCTCAGAGCTTTTCCTCTACTGAGAGCACATGTCCAACTCACCCTGTCCAGCTCATGATGGCATTACTTTCACACACAGTTCTTGAGCATGTTGCTCAGTCACGGTGCTAATGAACACTATGAAAATATTAAGAGCGCTGGAAGCTGCCTCATACAGAATCAGATCACCGTTCCATCTAGCTGCATATTGTCTGCTCTGACTGCAGGGGCGTACCCAGGATCAAAACTAGGGGGGGGGAGCCATGGTCGTTCAGGGGCGGGGCCAAGGCACGGAAGGGGAGGGGCCACGAAGTGGGCGGGGCTAAAGGGCCAGCGGGCCTGATGACATCGTGGCGGTGGCAGCAGCGGCCACCTTGTGCTTCTGGGGCTGGTAGCGTTGGCGGCTACCCTGCTTGGCTGGAGAGGACGGGAGGGTCGGGCAGGCGAGAGGGGGTGGCGGGCGAGGGCGAGGCAAGACACGGCCGCAGCCACGACGGCTCCGAGGCATTGCTGCATATCAGCATAATATTTCAACCATGGTTCAAGCCCCACCTTAGGAAAAAAATCCTGCATTTCAGGGGGTTGGACTAGATGACCCTTGTGGTCCCTTCCGACTACAATTCTATGATTCTATTGATATATTACCATAGCATATGCATCATTCTGCTTTCTTGAATTGTCCTACTCCTAGGCATAGCATCCAACTCCTAGAGGCCTAGGTGCCCCCCCCCCAATTTACTGGTAAATACCGTATTTGAAAGAGTCATCCCCCCATGTTGATGGGCTTTCTATGTGGGGCTTATCTGCCCCCCCCCGTATTTTATTAAGGATGGAAGAGGGAGGGAAGGAAGGAAGAAATAGAGAGAGGGATAACTCATATTTGTGGGTGCCTCTGGGTGACGCTGTGATGCTGGAACTCTGCATGTACAGGAGCCTTGTAAGCAGCTTTCTCTCTGCTTGATTTACAGCAGGCACGTCCAACAGGTAGATTGTGATCTACCAGTAGATCACTGGATGTCTGTGGTAGATCACTGGTAGGTCACTGGCACCCCTAAAAAAAGCTCACCCAAAATTTTCCTCCTCCCTCAAAAAGGTTGAACTATGACCTGAAGCCCTAAACAAAAATGGGCCTCCCTCCCTCCTAAAAGAAGCTCAACAAGTTTGACCTAAACCCCAAAAAACAGGGCTTCCCTTCCTTAAAAAAAAACTCAACAGCTTTGACCTGAACCCCCCAAAAGGGGGTAGATCACCCCCAGTTTTAAACTCTGAGTAGATCAGAGTCTCTTGGGAGGTGGCCACCCCTGATTTACAGTATACAGATGCAGGAGGAGGGGCAGACTGGAACACCAATGCTTTTTATAAACATCACTGTGTCTGTCAAAGCTACAGCCTCCCCCCTTTCTTATTCACTTCTTTTTAGCCTTGCAGAGCCACCTTAGTCAAATTGAATCCTCTGAGTCTGCACCCTCATTAAATCGCCAATAGAACTCTTAATGCTCCTGAATGCTCATTAACAACTCCCACTTAAGAACAATAGGGTGAAATGGTCAGCTATCGAATCTTGCCTGGGGATATATGCTCCATTGTCTTAACTGCTTAACTACTGGTAGCCACTTCGAAAGCACGTCAAAATGCAAGTAGATAAATAGGAACCGCTACAGCGGGAAGGTAAACGGCGTTTCCATGTGCTGCTCTGGTTTGCCAGAAGCGGCTTTGTCATGCTGGCCACATGACCTGGAAGCTATACGCTGGCTCCCTCAGCCAATAATGCGAGATGAGCGCGCAACCCCAGAGTCGGTCACGACTGGACCTAATGGTCAGGGGTCCCTTTACCTTTACCTTTACTGGTAGCCACTTTGCTTTATTTATTTGATGTGTTTTTGTTACTGCTGTGTCCCCCCCCCCCAGCAAGCGGAGACTTAGCTGCTCTTGCTAAAGCAAAGCCCTTTCCACTTCAGTTTTTGGAGGGGAAAAGTGCTGGTTATGGTCTGTAAAATACATTATTTTTTTGCTTCTAGGGGGGGCAGCTGCCCCCTCCTGCCCCCCCTGCCTACGCCCATGTCTGACTGGCACCAGCACTCCAGGGTTTCACGCAGGGGGCAGTCCCAGTCCTGCTGGGGATTGAACCTGGAGACTTCTGCAAGTGATGAAGGTGCTCTAGCACTGAGCTGTGGCCCTTGCCTTACTTAATTAATAGAATTATAATCTAGAATACAAAAATAATATACAGATAAAAATTACCATGAATTGGGGGGGGGGGTTCACTGTTGTGCCTCAATCTCCGTGCTGCTCACCATATTGGAAGAGTGACAAGGTTTGGGATTTTTAGCTTAGAAAAAGGGTGAATGCATGTTTGTTTAGTTATGTAGAGGGGCATGGCCGAGGCATATGGTGAAAGTGGAAAGGGAGTGGTTTCCCCCCTCCCCTCTCCTAATTCAGGACCATCCCACGAAGCTGAAAATTCAGGACAGAGAAAAGAAAGCACTTTTTTGCACAGCGCTGTAGTTCGATGATGGAATTTGCCCTCTCAAGATGTAGTGATGTCCACCAACTTAGAAGGCTTCCAAAGAGGATTAGACAAATTCATGGACCACAAGGCTGTGTCGGTGGGTGCTCATCACATATCATAGGCGGTATATCCCTCGAGTACCAGTTGCTGGAGAACAACAGTGGGAGAGTGCTTTCACATTCATGTCCTGCCTGGGGGCTTCCCACAAGTACCCAGTGTTTGCCCGCTCTAGAAACAGAATGCTGGATAAACCTTTGCCTGGCTCCAGCAGGGCTCTTAGGATAGCCTTCAGGGTGGGAAAGAAAGGGGGGGGGAGCCACTCTCTTTTCATCACTTTCCTCAACGAAAAGGAAGCAGAGACCCAAATTCCAAACAAAGGCACAAACAAGAGAAGACTGGGGCGCCAAGCTCTGAAAGGCCAGTTTTGCTTTCTAATTGGTTCTAACTCTTATAAGCACAGAGGAAGTGTGGTGCAGTGGCTACACCATCTCAGAGTAAGCGTGGCAAATCACATGCTTTGTATGCAGACTGCCCCAGGATCCCTTAAGTAGGACGAGGGAAGACTTCTAAGGTTTTAGAGCTACCAGCCAAGGAAGAGCAGAGATAGGAAACCTTTGGTCCCTCAAAGGTTGCTTGACTCTTTCGTTGTCCCCAACATTCATGTTGACTGGGGCTGGTGGGAGCCAGAGGGCCACAGGTTCCCCATCCTTGGTATAGAGCAGGCATCCCCAAACTGCAGCCCTCTAGATGTTTTGGGCCTACAACTCCCATGATCCCTAGCTAACAGGGCCAGTGGTCAGGGATGATGGGAATTGTAGTCCAAAACATCTGGAGGGCCGAAGTTTGGGGATGCCTGGTATAGAGGGTTTGGCCAGGGGTTAGGAACTGGATTCAGCTGACAGACCAGACCCTTATCTCCCCTCTCCCTTGCGAGGCTGCCCACCTGCCAATCACCTGACTTCGGAGCAACATCAAGCAACCCGTTTTCGCTCATCTGATGTGCACCTAAGCTGTGCAGGCCTAAGCCCAACTATCAGGTGATGGTCGGAGCTTGCATACTGCCCTGTGCAGCGCTTCAAATCCCCAACAATCAGCGGATCATTTGGGCTTACAAAGCTCTACCAGCTCTGCCCCTGACATCACACATAACACTAGGTGTGTAGCAGGTGGGCGTGGCTTGTCCAAAATGACCTCATGGGCCAAACAGGGAGGTCCAGTGAGCATAGCTGAGGCCAGAGGTTTACTACCACCAGTGTAAACAATGAGCTAGATGTGCACTTTGCATGAGGTAGTTTCCATCCTATCTCTTAGCCTAACCTACCTTGCAGTGTTGCCATGAGGAGCAAATGAGAAGGGAAGGGGGCATGTGCACCATTAGGGCTGGGCAATATTTCGTCCAAAACCAGTCCATATGAAGTCTATATGTTGATATCTGTTTCATAATTTTTGACCTAGCAATATACCATGAATCACAGTGTGTGTATGTGTTATGCAGAAATCACAATGCAGGGGAAACTGTGAAGCCAGCCAATGCCTCTACATAGCTCCAACCTTATTTCTGACATCCTGATCTATTGATATATTGTGATGCTTAGCTGGTGATATATCGCGATGTTGAAAACCAGGTATTGCCCAGTCCTATACACCAGGCATGTCCAACTCCCAAGAGACTGTGATCTACTCCCAGTATTAAAAAAAACCCTCCAATTGTCATTGGAGGGAGGAGGAGCATGCGTGGGGTGGGTGGATTGCCCGGAGTTGTTGAGTTCTTTTTAGGAGGGAAGTGCCCAGAGTTGTTGAGCTTTTGGGGGGAAGGATTGCACAGTTTTTTGGCTTTCCCCCCGTAACTTTTTGTACACGATAGGGATTCCACGATCTACCAGTACCAGCCAGGGATCTATCAGTAGGTCGTGATCTACTGGTTGGACATCCCTGCTATACACCATCTACAGTTCCTTGGGGAAAAGGTGGGATTTTAAAAATAGTAATAGTAATACAGTGGTACCTCGGGTTACAATCTAAATTCGTTCCGGAGGTCCGTTCTTAACCTGAAACCATTCTTAACCTGAGGTTCGCTTTTGCTAATGGGGCCTCCTGCTTCTGCTGTGCCGCTGCTGCGTGATTTCTGTTCTCATCCTGGGGCAAAGTTCTCAACCCGAGGTACTACTTCCAGGTTAGCAGAGTTTGTAACCTGAAGTGTCTGTAACCCGAGGTGTCTATAACCCGAGGTACCACTGTAATAATAATTACTTATACCCCGCCCATCTGGCTGGGTTTCCCCAGCCACTCTGGGTGGCTTCCAACAAAAGATTAAAAACACATTAAAACACAAGTCAGTAAAAACTTCCCTAAACAGGGCTGCCTTCAGATGTCTTCTAAATGTTATAAAGTTGTTTATTTCCTTGACATCTGATGGGAGGGCGTTCCACAGGGCGGGCGCCACTACTGAGAAGGCCCTCTGTCTGGTTCCCTGTAACTTCGCTTCTCGCAGTGAGGGAACCGCCAGAAGTCCCTCAGCGCTGGACCTCAGTGTCCAGGCTGAACGATATGGGGTGGAGACGCTCCTTCAGGTATACAGGACCAAAGCCGTTTGGGGCATTAAAGGTCAGCCCCAACACTTTGAATAGTGCTCGGAAACGTACTGGGAGCCAATGTAGGTCTTTCAAGACCGGTGTTATGTGGTCTCGGTGGCCGCTCCCAGTCACCAGTCTAGCTGCCACATTCTGCATTAGTTGTAGTTTCCATGTCACCTTCAAAGGTAGCCCCACGTAGAGCATGTAATAAACATTTGATGCAATCTACCACTTCAGATGGCAGTGGGGGGTGGGGCAGAGATGAATTACTTTTCTCTGGGGGAGGGATCCAGACTGGAAATCAGGGTGAGGAGTTCTAGCTTAGCCTTCTCCCTGATACTGTTTTGAATGTGTACGATCCCTTCTTTACCAAATGGGGAAACATTTAACCAGGCAGCTCCTTAGCGCTAATTAGAAATGGAACAGACAAGGAGGCTTTACAATCTTATCTACTGCATGCACAAACTAGAACTTTAGACTGTGTGAGCTTCAGGAAGAAATGAGGTCAAGCATGCTGTCTCCCTTGGACTTCATCCTTTGCTCTTTTCCTGTCAATAATCACTTTATTACACTGCTTTACATTGCTGTCCCGCTTCCACCAGAGAGGTCAACACAGGATGCATGGTTCTCCATGTTAATAACACAACAACCCTGTAAGGTAAGTTGTCCCAAAGTCACCCAGTGAGCTTTTCATGGCTGGACACGGGGATTTGGACCTGGGTGCTCTGCAGCCATAGTCTGAGGTCACATCACTGTAGTGTATAGCCTTGGGTTTCCCCTAAAGAACCCCAGGAACCTTTGGGTTGTTAAAAGTACTGGGAACTCCTCCTGGAAAAGGAGGAGGGTCCCCCACACTCTCCCCTAGATCCACCATTTGGGAAGAACCATAGACTCTGAACACCCAGCCACAGGCATAGCTTTTTGTTAGGGGGCACAGGCCTTTTGTTGGGGGGGGGGGCGGCAGAACTCTTGTTGTGGGGGAGGGGCAGAACCTCCGTTTGTCATATATTTTTATTGATTGGGTGGGGCAGCTGCCCCTCCCTTTGCTAAGCTCATGCACCCAGCCCCTTATTCCACACAGACACGCGAGGAGCTTGGATAACGAAGGGAAGCTTGCACACCCATAACTTATTTTGGGGTGCAAATCCCAACTCCCGATTTTTCTGCCCCGGGAGCGTCATGCGTCAGAGCCAGTTTGCAAACCACAAAACAACGCACATTCCAAGCGCTCCCGGAGGCTCAAAACTTCCTCCGGAGCGCCACGGGAGTGCGCGCGCGCGTGCGCGCAGGATCCCTCCTGCAATCTCCGCACTCAGGACCTGGAATCTAAAGATCCTTTTGAGCTACACGGTGTTGGATGCCTTCCTCCTTGCTCTTCTCTGCCAACGATCACGAACAGCCCGGTCCTGTGCAGGTCTACGCGGGAGCAAACCCCACGGGGAGCTTCCCTGCCTTAATTGGCGTTCCCTTTTTCCTTTGCCGGGAGGAGCTTGTGCCTTGTGAGATAGATTTGGGCGGGTAAAGGACAGAAAGCATAACTGATCATGGTGGGTGGGTATTTCTTAAGCCCCCTCCCACCTCGGCTGCACCCATCCCACGAAAATACAGGGACACGCGTGGGTCTCCCTCTTCCCGTACCTGACACTACGATTGCCTCAGATCTGCCTAGCAGAGCCTCTTCCGGAGAGGGCATCCGTACAGGACCAGGCATGGCGTCGGAGTTCAACAACGGGGCGCCCCACCGCTACCCACGTGCGAGTGAGTAGCCAGCTTCCACTTTTCAATGTCTCAGGCACGGGACAAGAGGTGGGCGGAGCCAAGGGACGGGAAGTGTGACGTAAGTGGGGGGGGCTGGGAGGGCTGTTGGGAGATCTACCTGCCTCCATCCCATAATCGGTGCTTTCGTCGTCAGGAGCCCACTAATTTTCACACACAGACACACACACCATGTACCGGTATATTTACTAATTCGGGTCACGTCTGCACTGTACATTTAATGCAGTGTCATACCACTTTAAAAGTCAGGGCTTCCCCACTCCCCAAGGAATCCTGGGAAGTGTAGTTTGCTAAGGCTGCTGTTCTCCCTCACAGAGATTCCATTCTCCGAATTGGTTTAACTCTGGGAGCAGTAGGGGAACAAAAATAGACTATAGACTACAAAAATAGTCTATAGGCAGCTCACAAACAGAATAACATTACAGAAAATAGCAGAAGAAATACCCTACACTACACTAACAATATACTAACAAACAACAGCATCAGAATCACAGCAGTAGCACCAGTCAAACAATCTGAGCCATGATAAACTGTCACAATCCACTAGATGCCTTGGAAAAAAGAAAGATATTAATCTGGTGCTGAAAAGATGTTAGGCAGGCCTCACTGGAGAGAACATTCCATTTCTGGAGTTGGGTGGCAGGTGGAGGTAGATTTTCTCTTGCATTGTGTCTATCCCCGATCACCTTTTTAAATGGAAAGGGGAAATGGTTGCCCCTCTCTTGTGGCTTTGGGTTTTTAAGATCATAACAAACACCTCAGATAGTTCCCAGAGATGCACTGGAAGCCAGTGAAGCTCCTTTGACACAGACCAAATAGAAGTGGGCCAGCAAGTCTCTTGCTGTGCACACCCCATACCAGGGGTGCCAACTTGGCCCCACAACTGTGTGTGCCCAAGGTGAATGGCCCTGGCACCAAAATTTGTGGGTGCCTGGTCCCTTAATGGGGAATTTTGTGGGTGCTCGGGCACCCAGGGCCCCAGGGTGTTGGCACCTATGCCCCATGCAGTTAAAGCACATGACTTCCCCCAAAGAATCTTGGACTGTTGTTTTGTGAAGAGTGCTGGGAATTGTAACTCTGCATGGGGTGAACAAAAGTGCCCAGGATTGCGTGAAGTCATGTGCTTGGAATATATGGTGTGGGTGTGGGTGGGTGTAGCCCCAGATAATAGGCCCAACCAACTGATATTTCTGAACAGTCTTCAAGGGCAGCCCCATGCATAAGGTAGCACTTTATGTTGGAAAGGATTAAATAAATACAGAGATGCAAGTTGTGCTTAAGCCACTATTGGCTTTTCTCATTTCCATCTCTTGGTTCGGATCTAAGAGGTATTGTTGCTCGATTGGGGGGGGGGAGCTTTGGAAACATGATTTATAAACCTGCTGTCTTTTGCTTTTATTCCAGTATCTCCTTTATTATCCTCCCCTCCCCCCCGAGTGTGGCAGCCGGGGCTCAATTGTCACCTGAGTGAGTGAATGAATGCACACGTCCTATAATTTCCTACTTGATGTCAAAAGGCATTTAATAAGGAATCTTTGTGAGTGCTTAATAACACTCTTGCCAGCGGAGAGAGAAAGGGGGAGACACCCCCTACTTCACAGCTCTCTTGCTTTCTTCTCCCTCACTTCCATTTGCTCTGCTAATTGTGCTCATAACTCCTTTGTTTTGATTTACGTCTCCTTTTTTGTGCGGAAAGGAGATGAGAAAGAGTGAAATCTGGAGGAGGGAGAAGCCTGAGCAGTAATGAAGAGCCAAAAAGCCACAACCGATGAACAGAGCAAGGCTGAGCAAAAAGCCATCCAGAGGAGGATGCAATTCCTTATTGTAATTTCCACCCAGGCTGCAGGGAAAGAGCTCAGGGCAGTAGCCAAGGCTGATCCTTGAGAGTGAAATGGGCTCTGTCCTACCAGCTTCAGTCTGTCCTCACCTTCCTTCCTTCCTTCCCTCCTTCCTTCCTTCCTTCCTTCCTTCCTTCCTTCCTTCCTTCCTTCCTTCCTTCTATGTACAATCAGCAGCTTCCTTCTTCTTAGGCGCCCATCTGCACTATACATTTAAAGCAGTATTACACCACTTTAAACAGTTGTGGCTTCTTCCCCCAAAGAATCCGAGGAATTGTAGCTTTGACTTCAGCCCTTTGTCTTCCTCCTTGCTTGCTTCTTTTCCTTTTAGGCCATAACATCATCCCCCCCCCCCAACATTTATCCATTTCTCCCATGAAAATAGGGATTTAATAATAATAATAATACCCCGCCCATCTGATTGGGTTGCCCCAGCCACTCTGGGTGGCTTCCATCATATATAAAAACATAATAAAACATTGAACATAAAAACTTCCTTATACAGGACTGTCTTCAGATGTCTTCTAAAGGCTGTATAGTTAGTTATCTCCTTGACTCGGGGATTGCATTACTTCATACCCTCCAACATTTCTCCGATGAAAATAGGGACATCTTAAGGGACATTTTGGGTTCAAATAAGAAACTGTGATGGCTTCTGTAAATCTGGGACTGTCCCTGGAAAATAAAGACACTTGGAGGGTCTGTGACATCCACCCCTTCATGGAAACAGTGAATATCCTCACAGGGCTTTGCAGTCTGCACAAGGCTTTCATTCAAGATCAGATGTGCTCAGGACTTGGTGCTCCTCTCCTGCTGGTCCATTGCCCATCCATCTGCATGGCAGATTAGGTGCAGAAAATGCCCACAAACCACTTAACGAAATCCTCCCTGAAGCTAAGTAGAGTTCAGACTTGCCAATGTTTGCATGGAGGACTGCCTAAGAACTGCATGCCCATCCTTCTGGGAAGGCTTTTGGGAAGAAAAGCATGCTGTGGAAAGCAATATAAATGACAGTAAGAATGGAAGGCTAATGTGAGCTTCATTGCCAGCACAATCCAAAAACCCCGGCTATAGCTCAATGGGAGAGCGTCCACTTTGCATGCATAACTTCCCAGGTTCAATCCCTGCCATCTCCAGGTAGAGTTGGGAAAGTTTTCCTGCCAGAAATCCCAGAAAGCTGCTGCCAGTTAGTGTAGACATCACTGAGCTAGATGGACCAACGGTCTGACTCAGTATCAGGCAGCTTCCAATGTTCCCCACAAACACTCGGGCTATGTACCTATCAAACATTTAAAATATATGTCCCCTCCCCACAAGGAATCCTGGGAACTGTTGTTTGATATGGGTGCTGGGAATTGTGCCCATGGACTGTCTTGCCAGAGTGGTGCATGCTCTAGTTATCCCTCACTTGGACTACTGCATTGTGCTCTACGTGGGACTACCGTTGAAAGTGACTTGGAAACTGTAGCTAATCCAGAATGCGGCAACTAGATTGGTGACTGGGAGTGGCTGCCAAGACCATATAACACCGTTCCTGAAAGACCTACATTGGCTCCCAGTATGTTTCTCAGCACAAATCAAAGTGTTGGTGTGGACCTTTAAAGCCCTAAATGGCCTCGGCTCAGTATACCTGAAGGAGCGTCTCTCCACCCCCATCATCCAGCCCGGACACTGAGGTCCAGCGCCGAGGGCCTTCTGGCGGTTCCCTCGCTGCGAGAAGTGAGGTTGCAGGGAACCAGGCAGAGGGCCTTCTCGGTAGTGGCACCCGCCCTGTGGAACGCCCTTCCATCGTATGTCAAGGAAATAAACAACTATCTGACTTTTAGAAGACGTCTGAAGGTAGCCCTGTTTAGGGAGGTTTTTAATGTTTGATGTTTTATTGTACTTTTAATTCTGTTGGGAGCTGCCCAGAGTGGCTGGGGAAACCCAGCCAGAAGGGCAGGGTAGAAATAATAAATTGCTGCTGCTGCTGCTGCTGCTGCTTTATGAAGAGCAGACTACGGTTCCCAAGTAGGGTGTGTGCTTTAAACATATAGTGGGTATGCAGTCATTTGTCCCGTGCTAAGTTTAAAAACTAGGCTTGCTCTTTCGTATTGCTTTATACAATGTTGTTTAGTCCTAAACTGTTGAATTGATTTATTTGCATTGTTTTTCAAAATGTTGCATGGATTGATTTTTGTGTGTGCACATTTATTTATATTATGATTTGTAATTGTTTCTCGTGTTTTTTTAGTTGTTACTGTTTATTTGAGTTCCTGTGGGCCACTTTGGGCACAATCTTATGGGGAAACAACATACAAATAAACAGACGAGATGAGATGAAAAAAGAAAATTATGGGGGAAGGCAATCCAAATTATGTGTCATCCAGTGGCAAAAGGAGCCTCCTACCTGTATAAATGAAACCAATTCATTCATTCGTTTCATCTTTATGCTGCCCATCCACCTAAGTGCTCTGGGCGGTTTCTGTAAGGAATAAAAATACAGTTCTCAATAAAAAAAACCCTCTAAAATCAAGATAAATTATGAAACCAACAAAAGCCTGGCAAAGCAGAGCACAACTAAAATAAGCATAAAGCCCAGCAACTATAACAAATAAAAGCAGCATAAATCCCAGCAAGGGGAAAACTGAAGAGCTGGGTGGGATTGTGCTGCAAAGAACCTGGGAGAACCAAAAGGTCCTCAAGCTGGCAACTTAAAGATCATAGTGTAGGCCAGGGGTGGGGAACCTGGCAAACCTCCAGATATTGTTGGATTCTAGCTCCCATCTGCCGCAGCCAGCATGGCCAATGGTCAGGGATAATGGGAGTTGCAGTCCAGGAATGGCTGCAGGGCCAAGGTTCCCCGTTGCCAGGTGAGCCTCTCTAGGGAGGGCATTCCATAAGCAGGGTGCCATCACTGAAGAGGCCTTCTTCCTAGTAGCTGTTCACTTCTCACTTCATTCAGCAGAGGGACCTGGGGGACCATAGAATTGGCCTCTGTTTGCTTGTTTTACATGCATGGTTTTGGTTCTGTGGCTCATAGGGGAGGGCAACATGGTACCAAGAGGACTGGAGCCCACTGAAAAACCAATCGCCTGGAACACCTCTGAAATCCAGAGGTGAACAAAGCTCTGGCTGACCTGCTCAAGTGCGTGGCTGTGTTTTTGCACCATGCCCACCAGATTACACTTACGGCTGGAAGAATGAGGTGGCGGACACCTGAGAAACTGGAGATGCTGTACCAATGACCACTGGAGTGTGTGTGTGTGTGTGTGTGTGTGTGTGTGTGTGTGTGTGTGGCATACAAATGTGTCCCTATGTAAAAACAGAAATAAATCTCTAGAAACCTAGCACAGCAGGGGGAGGACAGAACTAGAACCCTTCTCCTTGATGGACTCATTTTCTACCTGCAGTAAATTTTTACTCAATCCCACATTCCGCTGCCTTTTGTACCTAGGAACATAGGAAGATGCCTTACAATGAGTCGGGCCATTAGTAATGTCTCCACTGGCTGTCAATGGCTCTCTAGGGGTTCAGGGAGAAGATAGTCCCAGCCCTACCTGAAGATGCCAGGGACTGAACCAGGGACCTTCTGAAGTACAAATACCTGCTGGAAATGTAAAGAGAAAGATGGCACCTTTAACCATATGTGGTGGTCGTGTAAGGTAATAAAAGCATTCTGGGAGATGATATATAATGAATTAGAAAAAATGTTTAAAATAACCTTTAGATATATATAAAAAGCAGAAGCTTTTTTTATTAGGAATTGTAAAACTGACCAGAAAAGTCAGGAAGCAAGAAAACAAAAACTTCAATAAAGAATGGGGGGGAATCATAATTTGTTTAGGAGACCACTGTAAGCAGATAAAAACATTAGCAGGATTTTAATAACACTTGTAATGTAGCAAATATGAATATGGAAATATATAAAACATGGATTATGAAATAATATGCAGTTGTAAAGGTTGATGAAAGGACCCACGGAGGGTGGGAAGTCTGCAGATTCAGAGAAATTTCTAAGTATGGATATGTATTTTGTATTGTTGTAATTCTTCATTTGTAAAATCAAATAAAAATTATTTCAGAAAAAGAAAAAGAACCAGGGAACTTCTACATGCAAAGCAGATGCTCTGCCACAGGCATAAGCAAACTCCGCCCTCCAGATGTTTTGGGACTACAACTCCCATCATCCCTAGCTAACAGGACCAGTGGTCAGGGATGATGGGAATTGTAGTCTCAAAACATCTGGAGCGCCAAGTTTGCCTATGGCTGCTCTACCACATGAGCTGAAGCCCTTCCCCAATGTTGACTGACGCAGCCTAGCATTGATCCATATCCTTTAGTGTGTCTTCCAGGCTTAACATCAGCATCACCCGAATTCAAGATCTTAGAAGATGAAAAAGACTGATGATCAGCAGTTTTGTCCTCTTTCCTTATCCAAGTGACAGCGGCCAGTGGACTACATCAGAAGAAAAAGCGGGGGGGGGGGAGATGATGGGCCCAGCGACCCGCGAACGAAAACACCTACAACTGAAATAAAACAAAGATGGAGACCACGTGAAGTGAAACCCTCCTCCGTGGCCTGCACAATGGCAGCTGAACCAGATAGCTCCGAGTTCATTAGATTCTCCAATAATGTTGAAATGACATGAAACGCATAAAGGAAACTCCATGGGGGAGGGATGTGGTGCTTTGTGGCGGGAGCGGCTGTGTCATTAAAAGGATCCATCGGTGGGGGGAATTGCATTGTGGATTAAATTGCAGGGTAAAACTGCGTGTTTGGGAGGGGAAGAGAATCTTAAATTCAAGTGATTACTGCAGCTGAGAATGAATTAAAATCCCAGTGCAAGCAATTTAGGTCACAATCAACGTGCTCAGAAAGTAATATAGATGGGGGGAAATGGGGGTGGGTGGGAGAGAGAACACCAAGCTCCAAATAGGGACATTTGTCGCTCAGTGGGGTGGGAAATAGGTATAGCGTTTTGATTTAGGATCTTAATCAAAATGGCTGCTTCCGCCTTTGATTTTTGCTTTCCTCCTGATCTGCTGTTCTCTTTAGTACTGAATGTGCTGCTGGCTTTACAGAATCATCTGCATCAGGGACGTGGCCTTTCAGGGCTCACTGCCTATCCCTCAGGACTCTCTCCCCAAGCCGCACCGCTTCCCTTACCAGGTCACATCCCTCACCAGCGCTGCTTTTGCCCTTTCCTTGAGCGAAATGCTACACTGCCCTGAGCTCCGTGGAGGAAAGGCAGGGTATAAATGTTGTTGTCGTTTAGTTGTTTAGTCGTGTCCGACTCTTCGTGACCCCATGGACCAGAGCACGCCAGGCACTCCTGTCTTCCACTGCCTCCCGCAGTTTGGTCAAACTCATGTTCGTAGCTTCGAGAACACTGTCCAACCATCTCGTCCTCTGTCGTCCCCTTCTCCTAGTGCCCTCCATCTTTCCCAACATCAGGGTCCTTTCCAGGGAGTCTTCTCTAATAATAATAACAACAACAGAATGAATCCAGGGAACTGTAGTTTCCCTCTTACCAAGCTGCAATTCCCAACACCCTTAACAAACTTCAGTACCCAGGATTCTTTGAGAGAAGCCATGCACTTTAAATGTATGGTGTGGGTGTGAACTACACCTCCAGTGATCTCTCCTCTGAAAGAATTCAAATACAGTGGTACCTCGATTTTCGAGCATCTCAGAAGCCGAAAGTTTCGGTTTTCAAACACCGAAAACCCAAACGTCAATGCTTCCGTTTTCGAGCACACCTCGGAAGTTGAACAGCTTCCACTGCGTTTCTTTCAATTTTCTTCGTTCACTTTGCAAACCGCCCTTTGCGGCTTGGTTGTCAAACGTTTCAGAAGTAGAACGGTCTTCCGGAACAGATTACGTTTGACAGCCGAGGTACCACTGTAAGTGCTAGCCTTCCTGCTGCTGTTGGACTCCAGATCCTATCAGCCTCGGCTGGCATGGCTGATGTTCAAGCAAGCAGGATTCATGTATGGGACAGCTGTATAGTCCTGCACTGCAGGGGGTTGGACTAGATCAGGGTTTCCCAAACTTGGCCCTCCAGCTGTTTTTGGACTACATCTCCCATCATCCCTACCTAGCAGGAGCAGTGGTCAGGGATGATGGGAATTGTAGTCCAAAAACAGCTGGAGACCTGAGTTTGGGAAACCCTGGACCAGACGATCCTCTATGGTGGCAGTCCTAACATCTAGAGGGCCCCATTTCGGCTATCCCTGCCATTTGCTATATAATTTTGTTTTTCTATTTTAAGTTCTTCAAGAAGCCAGTCTAGGAGCCCTTTAGACTGAAGAAATGCGGTGCAGAAATGCCTGCAAACATGAAAAGCCCCGGAGAGCTGCTGCCAGGCAGTGTTGACAGTACTGAGCCCTGCGGTCCAACTCAGTATGAAGCATCTTCCTGTGCTGCTCCCACCCCTTTGGATACACGAGAGGGGGGCTGAATCGTGCAGCCTGATAACGGTGGATACAAAAGCATCATTCCTGCACATGTTTGCTGGCCCAACATCTCAGAGGGCTAAATGGGACCTTGGCCTGGGAGTCTCAGCTACTGAGGGCAAAGCTGGGGTGACTAGAATAGCCAAATATATGTTGGCTTGTTGCCAGAAGCTGTTTCAAAGTAGCTGCCTTCGGTATTCAAAATAGGTTTGACATCTACCCATTATCCCACATGCTTAAGCACACCTTTTCCTTTTGCCTTCCTCAGATGCTGTTCCCAGCCCCTGACCTTTCAGTTTGGCTCTTCCAAAACTTCCTCATCACGTCCCATTGCCTTCTGTCCCTTTGGAGAACCGGGCACTTGGGCTGCACCCCCCCCCCCACTGTTGACTTTCCGCCTGGTGCATTGCCGTCACTGGTTTGGAGAGTATTGTGCATGCGACGCCAGTCGCAGTCTAGATCTGTCCTCTTGTTTCTTAGGAAATCCTGCATTTGGGTGCATTTCCCTGCATCACCCCAACCCACCTTCAATCGAAACAGGAAAAAACAACTACCTAGCTGCAGTTGAAGCCGTGTGCACAGCCGTGATCCAAAGACTTAAGGCAGGTCTGTGGCCCTCCAGATATTATTGTACGCCAACTCCCATCTGCCCCAACCTGCGCAGCCAATGGCCAGGGATCATGGGAGTTGTGATATAACAACCTCCGAAGGGCCACTGCTCCGTTGTTCTAAGGCAGGGGTCAGCAAACTTTTTCAGCAGGGGGCCGGTCCACTGTCCCTCAGACCTTGTGGGGGGCCAGACTTTATTTTGAAAAAAAAATATGAACGAATTCCTATGCCCACAAATAACCCAGAGATGCATTTTAAATAAAGGACACATTCTACTCATGTAAAAACATGCTGATTCCCGGGCCGTCTGCAGGCCAGATTTAGAAGGCAATTGGGCCGCATCTGTCCCCCAGGCCTTAGTTTGGGAACCCTTTTCTAAGGCCTGGACCTTTTCTTTTCTTCTTCTGCATCAACCAGTGCAAAATGAACCCATTGTGTCATTGGAGGGCTTTTGATGCTGCCTGCTGCAATGTACCAATAATTCTGCTGCTGTTGGCAGAGTGTTTGTAAAAGACCCAACCCCCTTCTGTCTATCAACAGGTAACCTGGACTCCCCCCAAAATACTGTTGCTTGGAAAAAGAACGCCACTCCTGCTGGGTATCAGCAATGGACCCTTGCTTGTATGCCAACCAAAATTTCAGCTGCATTGTAGGCTTCCGTCTTCTCCCTCCCAGGACCTTAGGTGCAGAGTGACCTTCTTCTGTCCTCTTTGGCAGGAGCTGTCGGAAGATGCTTCCACTGCCTTGGTATAAAATGGTTAAATCTACACACGTACACACACACCAGGAAAGGGGGGTGGGTGGGTGGGAGGCCAGTTAACAACAGTGGTGCCCTCATTCTGGTTGGAAAGGAGACATTGACACCCTGGGTGTCACCCATCAGCTCACTGCTAAGATCATTCCCTCACTTGGGTCTTATTTGTCTGCACGCCAGCCGTCTCCTCCCTCCCTCCTTCTCTCTCTCTCTCTCTCTCTCTCTCTCTCTCTCTTGCTCCCTCTTCACCAAGAAGAAACAGCTTGGAGTGTTCTGCAGTTCAAACATTAAGGTAATTATGATGCAGCGGGTGTTGGGGGGGGTGGAAGAAGGGGGGAAGAGGGTGCACGGGGGGGGGGAGAGAATGGTGATACACTGTCCTGTAATGAATGCCCTATTGTTTCCACTACAAGCAAGGAATTTGGGAAAAGGGCTTGGGGAGGGTGGGTGGGAGATGTCTCTTGATTCCTGATGGGATTTCGTGTGTGTGTGTGTGTGTGTGTGTGTGTGCGTGTGTGCTATAAGAGACAGGATAAGAGCTGGCACTGAGTGACTAATGTGGGCCATTTTTAAACATAGCCCAGTGATAGGTGTCTTTTTGTGCATGTATTTTAAGGAGCAGCTAGCTGCATACCAAGAGAGAGAGAGAGAGAGAGAGAGTGCTATGGCTGCATCTCCAAATCTGCCAGCAGTGTCCCCAACTGTCACACTTTCCCTGGCCAAGCTTTTCTCTGCACTCCCATATCTGTCTGGATAGCTGCATCTCTCCAGGCAGGCAGGTCCTTCCCTATAGCGCATGACAACACAAATGCCTCTTCTCCCCACACAGCCACTCCTCTGAATCCCATTGTCCTGCCCGTCTCCCCTCTCCGTCCTCCACACAGCTTCCCCTGCAGGTCCCATTGCTTCCTGAAGCACATAGGAAACCCCCTCCCCTCTTTCCAGCTTCGACCATTTCTTCCGCAGGCAGCCACCCATTAGCATTAAGAAGGCTCCTTCCTCTCACTGCCAGAACAGCCTTCCTCTCCCCTGTCATCTCACATCCTTTGGCAAGACCCAGAAATGCCACGCCACCCTCTCCTGCGCATTGCACCTCAGATCCGAGGAAGGCTTTTTGTGTGCCTGCCTGCCTGCCTGCCTACCTGCCCCATCTCATCTGCAAGACATCCTCTGGCTCTTCCCCACCCATACCCCCATCCCAAGCACCCCCCCCCATTGTTCTTCCATAGAGAGCTCAGCTCAGAGCCAGTTATACAATCTCCAAATCAGCTGTTATTTTGAGGGGTGGGGGCTGAAATGGCAATGCTGTGAATTGGATGATAATCCTTTGCCCAATGAGCACTTCTGTTTAAATACATTTGTTGGGGTGGGGTGGGGGGACAAAAGAAACACAGCTTCCCCCCCCACTACACACACACACACACACACACATTCTTTCTCTCCCCTACAACCCCACTCTCTGATATAACCCTGGTTCAAAGATGACCTTCAAGGAGAAAGCTAGGGTAAATTCAGGGTGGTTTTAAAAGAAAAAGAAACTAGCTCATGCAGATGTAGCTGAGGCCATTGGAGTGTAAGCAAGTCCCACAGAGATAGGGGTGTTGTTGTTTTTTACAGATGGAAGTCAGCTGCTGCCCAGACCCATTTTCTTTCTCACATCTTTGTTAGGAAGCTGCAGGTCAACTTAAAGAGACAGCGATGCAGGAGAAACTGGCCAGAAGGGGTGGGTGAGGGAGGGCAGAAATGCAATCTTAAAACACAGGCGTGAAAATGGAACGAGCACATCCCTCTCTGTTTTCATTCTTGCTGAGTTCAGTGACTGTGCAGCATAAAATGAACCTATCCCCCCCCTTTAAGGATTCCAAAATCCTTATTAAGGCACAATACCTTCGTTTGGCAGCTCTGTGGCAGAGCAGCTGCTTTGAGTGTAGAAGGCCGATGGGTCAACCCATAGCCTCTCTAGGAAGGACTGGGAGAGACCCAAGTCTGAAACCTTGGAAAGAGTCACTGCCAGTCAGTGTAGACAAAAATAATAATAATAATAATTCATTTATTTATATTGAGCTCTAGACGGACCATTGGTCTGGCTCAACAATATAAGGCAGCTTCCTAAAATATCATGAAATGCTTGACTAAAGAAAGGTATTGCCCCATTATGGATTTGGGATATTCCCCCCACCCACCCCATGGACTAACACAGCTACCTTTACTTTTCTCCTGTTAGGAATAGTGTCCAGTTCTAGCAAAACCATTATGGAGGAAGTGGAGAACTCCCTTCATATCACATTTGATGATTGCTACACACAGCCCATCATCACACTCCTTCCCACCCCCGCCACAGCATCTTTGTTTAAATTGCCACAGTGTCTTCTCATTTATTTGCTTACCACCAGGGCTAGTTCAGCTGTCAGAGAGCCAGGAATGACTACTGCTCCTTCTCGAGTACACTGAGTTTTGTGTGTGGAATGGCATTTAGAGCAGGGGTAGGGGTGGGGATCTCAGGCCCCAGGGGCCATATGTGACCCTCCGGGCCTGCTTACCTGACCATTGTGACTCACCCCAAGTTACATTCCCTCCTCAGCCCCAACCGTCTAGTCTACTAGTCTACTAGTCTACTAGTCTACTGTACAAAGCTAAAAGATATATTATTTGCTCCACCCACTTTTGCCTCTAGCCCCACCCATCACTGGCATTCACATACACCCTCCCTGAAAGGTTGTCCGCAAGAGAAAGCAGCCCCTGGGCTGAAAAACATACCCCACTCCTGCCTTAGACCCTTGATCATCAGTTGCTGGACCAGGGAACAGACTGAAAGGGCCCCTCCAAATGCCCTTCTTATTGCGCATTCGCTTTATTTGTTTTTATTTATTTCACAATGTTTATATGCCGCTTGATTGCACTAAAACTTCAAAGTGGTTTACAAAAAGAAGAAAAACGACAAAAAGATCATTTTAAAAAAATTGTTTAAAAAGAAGCACTATTTTAGGGGGAAATTATTTAAATAATCAATAAACTAAACCAGATTAAAATATGCAACCATTTCTACATATGGCTTACCAAAACAAAGATGTTTTAAGCAGGTATCAAAAGAAGCACAGCAAGGGCCACGGCCTGATGTCAACAAGGAAGGAGTTGCGAAGTGTGGCTGCTGCCATAGGGAAAGGTTGATTTCTCGCAAGGGCGGAATGAGTGATGTTGGATAACGGTTGAGATTATTGAAATACTGAATGAAAACTGAAACGTGTGAGAAGGGTCTGAGCAAGTGAAGGTTGGGAAGTGAAGGTTGCATTTGCAAGACAACCATTAGAGAATTGCAGGGCAGCATATGCACAAGAGCTATGGCTATAACTGTTAAGGAAAAAGGAAGGAGAGAGAGAAAGGGAAGAAAGTTGTTATGCCTTGTGACTGAACCAGTAGACGCTAGCGGAAGTAAGTACTGCCATATATGGACATAACTACCCCTTTGCTTGCAAGTATATAAATGCTTATGGTTTTTTCATATTTGGTGTTCCACCCATCAGCTACTTGCTGTCACCCATCTGACGATGGGTGCCTGGATTTCACTGGCTGAACCCACAGAGGTACTGGGTATTGAACCCCAATATATCCCCAACAGTATTAAGTGACGCCTATAACAGTGCCCGTTCCACAGCTTGAAGCAGTCAAGGGGGGACATGAAGGCAAACTTGCAACTAAACTGGTCCCAAGCTGTTATGGGGGTTTACTGTATATACTAATAGTAATACATTTAGCTTGGTCTGGTAGCAGATCAACAGCCACTGGAGGTCTCGGAGCAACATCTGGCTCACACGCAAGGGAAGCCCCACATAGGATGTGTTGCAGTAATCCAACCTCAAAGGAACCAGGGCATGAACTGCTGTGGCCAAGCTCTCCTTGTCCAGGAACAGTGGTCGCTGTCAAACTGCAGCCAATGGCATCAAATGCCGATGAGAGATCAAAAAGCAGGAACAATGTCACACTCCCCATTGTCCCACTGTCTGCAAAGCTCCCCCATCATGGAGACCAAGGGCAACTTAGTTCCATAGCCAGGCCTAAACCTAGGTTGGAATGGATCTAAATCATGGATTGGCAAACTAAGGCCCGGGGGCCGGATTCAGCACAATCGCCTTCTAAATCCGGCCCAAGGGCGGTCAGTGTGTTTTTATATGAGTAGAATGTGTGCTTTCATTTAAAATGCATCTCTGGGTTATTTGTGGGGCATAGGAATTCGTTCATTTTTTCCCTTCAAAATATAGTCTGGCCCCCCACAAGGTCTGAGGGACAGTGGACCGGCCCCCTGCTCAAAAAGTTTGCTGACCCCTGATCTAAATGAACAGCACTATCACAACTCTCTCTATCACCTTCCCCTCAAATGGGGCATTTGCTGATTAACCTTCTATGGCCTTTGCCATAGAAGTGTTTGTGGGAGTGGGGTTATTGATTTGTTTTTGTTTTATCATGTATTCATTTTGTATTTTTATGTTGTGAATCACCCTGTGATCTTCAGATGAAGGGTGGTATACAAATTTAATAAAATGAAATAAATTTGCAATTAGTCAATGACTGTTCCAGCCCAGTGGGTCAAGAACTGGTTCCATTAGATGCATGAATCACAATCCTAAAGTGGCAAGCATATGTACAAAAGGGTAGCCAATGAGCTCCCCTCCATATGCTTTAGACTCCAACTTCCATCATCCCTGACTGTTGACCCTGCTGGTTGGGGCTTATGGGGGCCATGATACAACAACCTCTCAAGGGCACTACCCTAGATATATAAACATGGGGTTGGGTTGAAATTAGGCAGTTAAGGTGACTCATTGGGTGGCATTCTATGCTAGTCCCACTGTGAGTCAACCCGTTGAAATTGATGGACATGGCTAACTTAGTTTTATTGATTTCGGTTCCGAAAAAGGTTGAAAACAGTTATGTTGAGAAACAGCAATTGGGGCTTCTGAATCCAGAGAAGTCACTGATATTTTTCAAAGATTTTCCTTTTGGTGTGAATGAAGTTTGGTGAGACCCTCAGGGATGTTTTGTTTTTGTTTTTAATTGGTAAATTAGACAATGAAACCACAATAACATTATGCTTCCTGTATGCCCCCCAAATAACTGGCAGGCTAACTTTCTGAATAAAGCCCTTTCTAAGCTTAAGAAATTTAAAACAGGGGAATAATTATTATTAGAAGGGGACTTTAATTGGAACTTGGAAGGAGTAGACATGAAATTACTCATTTGTCCTACAAAGAAATCTAAAAATAAAAGGGTGAATAAATTTTTGAAGGAAAAGGCACAATTTTATGCTTAGTACAGAACTATAGTCTGTGAGATGTCTGGACTGAGACACACACCCCACACACACAGAGAGAGACCATAGGTTCACATCCCATTCTTCTATCCATGGAACAGAGTCTTGGACTGACCATGTGTTTCACTTGCAAGGCTTATTTTCAAACACCTGCTTCGTGCAGGTAGGGGCAATCAGCATTACTGACCACGCTCCAATCCTAGTAGAAATTATGGCTTTGAATTCTTTGCCTGCCCACCACAAACACACCCAGCCAGTATTTTAATTCATCACTTCCCACCTCAGCAGTAGATCCTGAGAAAATAAAAGATACCCCTGATGGGTCCGTAACAGTGTTATGAAAATCTATGGAAACTTCTTTTGCACAGAACCTGTATTAAAAAGTTATCTGAACTGGAAAGAAAGAGCCAGTGGGTAGAATCTGTGTTGAAATTAGCCCATAGATGGTAACTCACGCCAGTGAGAACATCCCAAATGAGCCCTGAAACCTCTCTGGTGTCCTGGAGGGGTAGTGCCAAAGCAGACACCTATTGCCATACGAAGTGGTTGAGTCCATGGGTTGGCAACTTCTGGAACTTAGCATTTGATGCAGTTCAGAAAATCATTACACAACCAATAGACCAGATCCTGCAGCTGAATTTATTAAACGTTTTTTTAATAAAAAAAAATCAAAACGAGGAAATAGAGAGTGAAAACAACAAAAATTACTTGGACACTTTTTAATGGTAACTTTGTGAACATGCACAATGTGGGAGCTTATGACATTATTGCAGAAACAAACAATAATCAAATCTCTGCACCTCTCACCAAAAGCAGCAACACGCTGTGAGAACAGAGGCATCTCGGGAACTTAAATATTAGGAGCTCTCCATGGTACTGAAGTGGCTGAACTGTTAAAGCAGGCATAGGCAAACTCGGACCTCCAGATGTTTTGGGACTACAACTTTCATCATCCCTAGCTAACAGGACCAGTGGTCAGGGATTATGGGAATTGTATTCTCAAAACATCTGGAGGGCCGAGTTTGCCTATGCCTGTTTTAAAGTTTTCAATACCTCGGGGCAGCAGAAGCAGGATCCAGACTCCAGAGCACTCGTGCCAGGTCCTGCCTGTTTCTTTTGTTAAGGGAAAGGGGGGGTATAAAATGGGAAATAAGCCCTTTCCATGCTTCTTTCATTTCTGTGCATAAATGAGGAACTTGCACATTTCCTCCATCTCCACACTTTGCACCAAGGCCACCTTTTAATATGGGGACCACAATGGCAAGGAGCCCGACTTCCTTGCCTTCCTTAAGGCTCGAGCTGCTGGTGATTATGTCCTGGATCAGCAGAAAAGCCACCAAGGCCACAAACCCCTCCAAAGCAGTGGGTTTTTTGTGGCTGTATCCCGCAACATGTTCTTGACTACATTAATAGTCAATTCGTGGCGGATTTATTATTCTTTATTAGTCTGTCTGTGAGGCTTCCCCAATGCTGCCGCATTACTGCTGTCCAGGGGGACTGGAGCGCAACACAAGCAAAGACAAGAAATAAACTAGGGCGTTAGTGGTGTAAAATGTTACAGGATTTCAGCAGGGCTGTGCACTGATTGGGAGTGAAGCTTTGTGGCCGCCCAAACGTTTTTGCAGTATTGGAAGCAGGACTGTGTGCAACTGCCTTGAGAGCATCATGAGCACAAATCACCATGATTGCGGCAGGAAAAAAGGAGACGCCTGGAGGGGCCCCGTGTCTTTTCAACTGAGTGCTACTTTTACTGGTCCTTGGCCCTGATGGACCTTTCATCCTCACTTCCTATGGTTGCTCTCTGCTAGCATCCCTAGCAAGCTCTAAGAGAGTCTAGTCAAATCACGATTCTGCCATTGTGCTGTGCTTTCAATCATCCAAGTTTTCTGTGGGCTACGCAAATCCCAGCTGATGCCCTTCAGCCTCTCTGTGCTTCATTACATAAACACACACACACACACACATACACACTTTAAACCAGGATAGCTTTAAAATAGAAAGCTGTCAATCATACACACGGATTTCTAGAGAGACAGGAAAAGTGGCCTTGATAAAAACATCTATCCCCTTTCCTCCTCCTCTGTTTTTTTTAAAGTAATTTGTATTAGATTTTCCTAAAGCATAACAAATGTGGGAGGGGGACAAAAAAGAGGGTAACAATTCTCATCCATAATGAACAAAACTGCATTTTGGGGTATGTTGAACAAATGCAATTTACCCTGACATGTGGAGATATCCATGCTGTAATGTTTCATGTGTTGCCGGAGGATGAAAAATTTCCTTCTGGTTGTTGACAAAGTAAAGAAATTGAAACCATGTTACATCAAAAGTCTCACATTTGGACATGCCCTTTATTGCCCTGTGGTGTGTTGGATGTTCTAGTAGGGCTATAGGCCCATATCCTGTCCATCCACCCCTGCCTAGTGGCGTCATTCATGCCTTACCCATTTCTTGCTATTTCTATCCTCTTTCCTAAGCCTTTAGCCAGCATCTCTATCCATGGGCCAGATCCCACCCACCTGCTTTCTACCTGGAGCCTGCACATGTCACAGTTCCATGTGGAGATTCTCAAGAAACCTGGATTCTGCCCTCGTTTTATCCCTTCTTGCCTAAGGAGCTCATTGCTTCTTCAATGTAGCCCTTCAGGCATTTGGCAAAGGCAGAAGTCCTCAGATCAGAAGGAGAAGCCCTTCTCTGTGTCCTGCCAAGGGTGGAAGCCCAACTGGGTGAGGCAAGAGAGAAGGGACTTTTCCATGGCTACACCCAGATTATGGAACACTTTGCCCCATAAAGTGCTGGTGTTTGTTTGTTTGTTTGTTTTGGCCAGTTGTTGTTGTTGTTGTTGTTTAGTCGATTAGTCGTGTCCGACTCTTCGTGACCCCATGGACCATAGCACGCCAGGCCAGTTATTGAAGACGGTTTTATTCCGGAAGGCTTTTTGCTGTGTGTAGCAGGCAGTGTTTTTGTATTTTGACCACTGACCCAATCTCTTTGATTGGTTGCTTTATTTGTTTATTTATTACATTTCTATTCCACCTTTCCGTTGAGGTGGCATGCAAATGCTTCTCACCCTCTCCGTTTTCCTCCTCACAACAACCCTGTGATGTATGACAGGCTGAGAGACAGTGGCTGGCCCGAGATCACCCAGTGAGAGGGGATTTTTGAACCCTGGTTTGTCAGGTCCTAGTTGGAGAGTGTCTCTTACCAATCTGTCCCTTTGGCTCCCTTGTTCTATGTTGCTGCCTTTACAAAACAGTTGTTTTGAAATGTTGCAAGCTACCTCAGGCGGGGCTTTGCACCAGAAGGTAGGGATAGAATAATGTAAATAAATAAATAAAGGTGGTGCGCCGACAGGAGTGGGAGATTTGGGTGTGCTCTGACTGCCTTACAGTAGAATTCTGTGCATGCTTACGTGGAGATGAGCTTTGTGTGCGCTGTCATGAACTGGTTGGACACAGAGGAATGGTGGGAGGAACCAGCTGGGGAATCGCCAAGGGAGGAATGCTCAGAGCCCAGGGAGTGCTGGAGGGACAATGAGTGGTCAAAGGGGAAAGAGAGGAAAGACTGGGAAGAGGAGGTATCGGAAGCTGAAAGGGTAATAGGGCTGTGAAAGTCTGTAGCACAGAGAAGTCTAGAAGCAGAAGAAGCTGAAGCAGGAGAGGCCAAGAGGCAGAGATGAGTCCGGCTGGTGAAGAGGCATGTTGTGTCTCCTTCTCCTGTGACAAGCTCCCTTTCCTCCTGGTTTCCCAGAATCAGGAGAGGCATGAAAAAGGCAGAGAAGCGGTTGGCTGCACGCAGGCGATGTTTCCGATTGCTTGGAAAACGTCCTAGAGAGGAGGGGACTTAGACGGCTGTGGGTAGGCGGGGACCTTCAGTCTCAGCAACTGCTTCATGGGGACAAGACCTACTGGAGATGGGTTGCTGTGCTCATTAGGCATGGCACTCTGCCAAGTCTGTGCAGATTGTGTTCTTGAAGAGTGAAGTCCATCTTTGAACTGACCGGCATACTCCTGTGACGTTCTGCTTAGGGGCCCTTTCTAAGACTGAAAAGAAGCATCTAAATTGGATCAACTGTGGGGCAACTTTTTCAGCCCAGGCCAGGGGCCACATCCCAACAGTGGGCAGGATCAGAAGCAAAAATGGGCAGAGCAATGGATGTTGTGATGTTACCATTGTACAGTAGGCTAGTTTCTACATTTGCACACCCTTCTTTATTCTCCATCCATGACAACAGGAAGCATTATTAGAGTTCAGCCAGGCAAAAACACTCAAGGAAGGTGCCAAGTTAGAGAGAGGCATGTCCTAAGAGGAGTGTGACCTGGAGAACCCTATTCCCACCCCCTCCTGACTGAGATTTCTCATCCTTGCTCAACCTATTTTAAAAGAGGGGGAAATTGCAAATTATTTAATTGAGCTGACTCTGTAATAAAGGTGTTTAAGATTGTAGCCTTACAGTGCAATCTTATCGAGGTCTACCCAGAATAAAGTCCCACTGAGCTCCGTGAATCTTTGCCCCATGCAAGTGTGCATATGGATTGCTATTTTAATTCATATCTGTTTGTTTCTGTTGGAAGATTGGCGTTGTTTTGCTGTTCTTTCAACATTTGTAGTGCGATTTTTAAAGAACTTCATGAACTGCCTTGTGGGTTTATGAACCAAAAGGCAGGGGCTAAAATTATTTTATTAAGAAATAAATGGGATTTTAAAAAGAAAATCAATTTTGGATCTCCTGTGGATTTGCAATATGTTCCCCACCCTGTTCACTGGTTTGGAAATATGGAAACATTTCTATTAAGGGGTAGTAAAGGGATAATTATATTAACCACCTGTGAGGATGATCGTGGCAGTGAATTCATTCAAGCAGGTGGTAACCCTAACATTTCAGTTTCTTGGGAGTCTGAACTAGATGGGGGCCACTTTAGTCAAAAATAACATACAAAACTGTATTATATTAAGGGAAAGTGCTTTGCAGAAATGTGAATGTTAGGCAAAATTGTGTGCAATTGTGTGTATATTAAAATGATGGTGAATTTTCAGGGGCACTTTTTTAAAACAAAGATGCAAACTAATGTGGAAAATATCAAGCATTGAACTTTGAGATGGGAAAAATGAGAAACGGAGGGGAAACCAAAATTGACAGATTCGCCTATCCCTATTCCTAGCCCTGACCTTGAGCACTACTCTGAAAGTTTCCACTCCCCTCCTTCTCCATCACAAATGCAAGGCAGACAACAAATCTCATGTTATCTGTCAAGTGGAATCATTTTACAAAGCTATCTTAGATCCCACCGAAGCCAGAGCTGGAGAATTTAGGTCAGCCACCCTCAAACTGTGAGCAGCAGCACTTAGAAGGTCCCATGTGGCTGGCTCACCAGCCCATCATTAACACACCTTGAAATCACTCCACCTTTCGGAGCATTGTCTCCACTGGAGCAGAACAAGGAGGCTTGGGTTGTGTACATAACACACATTCAAAGCTTTATCAGTCATAGCTCTCTCTCTCTCTCTCTCTCTCTCACACACACACACACACACACACACAATCCTGGGAACCATAGGAGCCAACTCCAGGAAGCTGTAGGTGCTTCGCCACCCACAATAATATAATTGTGGGAGCTGGGCACCCACAAAGTCCATGAGAAAAGCCAGCAAGCGGCAGTGAAGTCTCTTTGCCTCCGCGTCTGAGCCCCTCCCTGCATAAAAGGGAGCCTCACTAGCTGCAGAGAGGGAGAGGGAGAGGAGACACTGCGGGCCGCCGCATCGCAGACATGCGCCATCACACACACATGCCTGCACATAGTGTGTGTGATGCCATGCTTCAGCGGGCACCCACAATCCTGGGGGCGGGTTGGTGCTCCTGCTGGCAAGTTTGTGAAGGGTGCTGGAAGGTGCAGCTTTCGGAAGGGGCCTCCTTACAACTCTTAGCACACTTAACAGACTACAGCGGTCTGAGAGTTCGTTCGGTGCAGGTGCAGCCTTGGGGTCGAAAAGCCCGAGTACCCTGAATACTTGGGAGTGTGAGCACAAGAAAAGTTGCCCTATGGAAAATGGACTGTGTAGGCTAACCACTGAACAATGGATGCAGAGCCAGCCCTCTCATTTGACAGAGTATGGCAGGCAGCCAATGCTGTGGAGGCAGGCAGTGGAGGCGAGGTGCTGGAGAACAGAGCTCTGTGAACCTTTCACCCTGCCCCACACTCCTCCAGCTAGCCTGACGCCCTTGGGTGTGGTGAAGGACCCTGTCCCATTGCCCTTGTTGAAGGAC
Source organism: Zootoca vivipara (assembly GCF_963506605.1). NCBI lineage: Eukaryota > Metazoa > Chordata > Lepidosauria > Squamata > Lacertidae > Zootoca > Zootoca vivipara. Next base: position 32,976,665 of record NC_083281.1, on the reverse strand, counting down.
ATCCACTCGGTCAGCTTTTGTACATGGAATAGGAGGAGGTGGTGTGATCTTGTCCTTTTGCTTCAGGCAGCAAAATGTCTCGGGGCCTCCCTTACCTCCTGGGAGACCTCAGGAAAGTGGAGGCAGAGGGGAGGGCAGACCAAGGATGCCTGTGAGCATCAGAAGAGTTGTTCCGGATCAGACCAATGTCCAGCATCCTGCTTATTTACTTATAGAAGTATTTTTAGGGCACCTTTTAGGGTCCAGCCCATTTGGGACAGCTCACACAGCATTAAAAGAAGAAAAATTAGGACTACTTCAGAAGACCAATTTTGTTCAACCTACACTGGGACCTTAGGGTGAAGGGTGGGTAAATTATAAGAATACTGGAAACCTCAAATAGGTCAGCCCCGTCTGGTTTCCCAGTCTTCTGTCCTCTTTTATTTACATATTTTCAAGCCAGAACTATGAGGAATGTTCATCCTACCCCCTAGGGCCTAGAACATATGTTCCACAGGGAAGGAACATGATCCAGGGTGGCAGCAAAGAGCCTTGGTTTTCCTGCTGGCTGCTGCCCTAGGAAGGCGGCCAGATAATGCTGCATTGGAGGCCCTGCATGCAGACTAACTAAGGGCTTCGTCACATCCCTCCTGAAGAACATGGGCAGAGCTATGACATCACCAGCAACCAATCGAGAAGCTGACTTCCAGTTCAGTGACCCAGAGCTCCCTGGAGCATCTTTCCCTTCAGCCGTTCCAAGGGTTTCTGGTCCTAGAGTAAAATATGCAGGAGGCAGTGAAACATAACCCGTGGTGGCATTAGAATCATAGAATTGTAAAGTTGGATGGGAGCATGCTACATTTATGAGTGGACTCTTACACACAGGCATTCTTTGCTAGTGTTGCTACTTAGACCATACCTTTAAAGCAATATGATGTCGCTTTAAACAGCTGTTCCTTTCCCCCAAAGAATTCTGGGGGATGTAGTTTGTTAAGGGTGCTGAGAGTTGTTAGAATGCGCCTAGTCCCCTCTCCAAGGTGCAAGTCCCCTATGGAGGTCCTGGGCTGTCCAGGCGACAAGACTGGCCTCGCTGGTGTGATCCTAAGCAAAGGAAAGCAAGACATGGCTTGGCTGCTGGAGCTGCCAGAAGCAACAACTCCCAGGATCAACCCCTCCTCACAGGGAAGTCTTCACAGTCATGGCTTCCCGCAGCTGTAAGGGAAATGTACTTACCCCTCACAATGCTCCAATTCCCAGCGCCCATAACAAACTACAGTTCCCATGATACTTTGAGGGAAAGCCATTTAAATGTGCTTTAGATATATGGTATGGATGTGAGAGAATGGCTCTGCAAACCCACAGGAGTTAAGCAGCCTGAATCTATGCAGGGTTGTGGCTGTACAGTGGAAGCTGGTCCATTCAGGCAAAAGGGGAACTGCCCCACCAGCCTCAGCCTGCCCTCAGCCAGCCTCCACCTGCCTGCCTGCCTTCTCACATCCAGCCCAGGGAGTTGCACTGGCTGTCAGCTTCCTCCTCCTCAGTTTCGGTGCTGTAGAACTTAGCATGGAGGAAGACATGGTCAAAAGCAGGTGCAGTTGGCTCTCGCTCCACCTGAGCCAGAGCCACTGTGGGCCCCTCTGCCATCTGCCCTACCAGCCCCAAAGAACACCAGCTGCCACCAAAGCCATTGATGCCACGATGCAGGGCCAAGAGTTTCCTAGCATCGGTGGTGGTTGGGAGATGACACTGGAACTCATGAGCCCATGGACTTACGCAAGGAATGCCTTTGCAGCTTGGCCAACTCCTCCCCCCCTTGCTAGATGGGGCAGGTTTCAGGATGCATTCAGGCACATGGAGGAGCATGCCAGATGTGGAGCAATGTGGGCTGATGGGGGGGGTGATGCCAGGAAGCCCATGAAATAATCCCTGTGCCTTACTGCATTTTTTAATTGAAGAGGTTTTAGAGCAGGATTTGCTCCTGGCATCAGATGCACGAGTCTGACCTAAATCTGGAGCAGCAGGAAGCGGGTTAAAGAGACAGTGGCTCTTTTTATCCCCTCCTCCCCTTTCCTTTCTGTGCCTTTTTTTGCATTAAAAATAAATGGGCATATTATTCATTTCGTTGCCTTATGTAGAAAGTGTTCCTCCCATTATCATTGTCAGTAGCAATGATTAGAGCCTTCGATTCATCACCCATCATTCTCAGATGTTTGTAGGCAAATAAAAGTCAAGGGGGGACAGCAAGAGGTTAAAATGAATGAGAGAGAGAGGGAAAACTCTCCTTCTCCTCCACCTTTGTAATGTGGCTCAATAGGAACACACTGGAATTGCAGAGGACAATGCTAAAAATAACTTAACTCTGATGGCCTGTTCTCTCTTACAGAACGATTGACGAAACACTTTCAAAAGCGATGCTTTAAAATAATGGTCGCTTCTGGACCCTTTGGGCCTTTGCTTTTTAATATGTATTTAGCACGAAGCTGTTTTCATGTCCCAAAGGGAAATTCTAGATTGTTTCTGTTTTTCAAAAAGGGATTCGATCACATACCGTAACCGGCATATTCTGGTTGTGCTGTTATAGCACGTTGGGAAGTCTTGTGCAGGAAACCTGATTCCCCCAAAGATCTGACATTTTGCGATGGGGAAACGCACTAACCTCCCTGCGAACAAACACATCTAACCTCCCTGCGAACAAAACAGGGTGTTGTTGTTTAGTCGTTTAGTCGTGTCCGACTCTTCGTGACCCCATGGACCATAGCACGCCAGGCACTCCTGTCTTCCACTGCCTCCCGCAGTTTGGTCAAACTCATGTTCGTAGCTTCGAGAACACTGTCCAACCATCTCGTGAATGCTCACTAAATAGCCTTCAAAGTGTACAGTATCAAGCCATTGCGATTCCTGCATTGGAAAGGGGCACTCCCCCTCTGAAAGCATAAACGCTAGCAGTTATTCGGATCTCTTTTTACCACTAGTGGAAAGACATGGTACAAGGGGGATCCAAGTATTCTGAAGGATGATGAACCGTTAGTGCTAGAAAAAGATCCAAATAGCTGTTGACTCCAAATAAACTACACCTACTGCCTGTACCTCCAATGGTGCAATCCTTAGCATGTTTACTCGTAAGTAAGTGGCCCTGAGTTCAGCAGGACTTACTGCCTACAGTGCAAAGGACTGGAGCCTAACTTTTTTTTTTTTTGCACCCAGTATGGAAGCCTGATTGAATCTTCGTACCATCCCCTCTTCTTTTCCTCCCCCACCCCATTCTTCCTTTTACAAACTGCAGACCGGGACCTTTTTGATATGCCCAGAAACGTGTGCAAGTGTGGGCTGCTCTGGTCTAACTGAATGGGGGCAGGGAGTGTGGATTGGCAGCTAAATAATGCTCAAAGGTTGGCACACCCCAGGTTCGAACGTTTACAGTGAATTCTCTTGCCTTGGCATAATAAATCCACTTTTTAATTTTTTTTTTAAAAAAACTGACTTCCTACAGCTAGGAAAGTGATAGGGAAATGCAATCAAAAGTTTGGGGTGAATGGGAAGATGCATAAACAACATGTAAGCAAATCAGGACGAATGCTCACTGTTGTATAACATCCCTGCAAACAAATTGGAATGAATGCTTAATACAGACCAGACATGGCCTAACCACTCCACAAGCTTTGTGTGAATATTCAGTAAGATCCTCTGGAGGAGTGCCTAGTGACTGGAGCAGGGCCGTCTCAAGCATATCTGGTGCCCTGGTGCATAGATCCCTCCAGCGCCCCCGCCCCCACTCCGTTTCCCAGAGTTGTCAAACTTTTCCCAAGCCTCTGCAGGGATCGCTCTCGCGGGAGGCTTGGGAGGGAAGCTGCACGCCCGCCAGCCATATGGTTGAGGGGGCGCAGCTGGCGTGCGTGCAGGGAAAGGGGAGGCCGCCGGCAAAGCCACGCAGCTCCCCAACTCACTGGGGCGCCCCTGAGAGGCCGACGCCCTGGCACAATGGACCACTAAGCCCAATGGGAAAGATGGCTCTGGACTGGAGGGTACCTTCCTTCCATGGGCAAAGCCCCATCATTAGGTGGTAGACCATTCCAACTTTAGGGATTGCATGAGCCATGTGAGTAGCAAAAGATGTGCTGTCTCTGGCCCTCCAACTCTGAAAGTGCTCTGAAGCACTCAGGGTCTGGCTAAGTGGGCTTCAGTCAAGGCACTCCAATTTCTTGCCGCTTCACATCATGCTTTCTGTTTTCGTTTTGCTGCTAAGTGGTTCTTCTGACCAAAGAGAACTTGGCTAAGTTATGGAAAGATTTTTATTCTCTACAGGTGAAAACAAAATCTGTTTCATTCTCCTGAGAAAGCCGGCTCTAAAATGGCATTGCTTTCTTTCCCTCCCCCCCAAAAAAGTGCTTTATTTCCTCCCTCCCCGCCCCCTTTTAACTGAACAACTACAGAAGAATATATTGAAACCTTGGAATAAAACATTCATTCCTGGTCCTCTGCTTTTGTGGGGACGGCGGCTTGTGATGAATGAAAGAACCAAAGAACTGCAGTCACTGAAATTCCCATCAAGCCGTTCCATTCATAGTCTGATGGAACAAAGCATAGCCCTACCTGGGAGGTGGGAGACTTCAGGCTCAAAGGCCACATGTGACTCTCCCCAGGCCACACCCTGTTTCTCCAAGCCACACCCCTCACTGGAGTTGCTTCACATCTTCTGCACATGCATAACAGAAGCATGCAAAATTTTGCATGGAGACTTCCGGTCCCGCCTGCCTTAACGGAGGCAGCCCCCACAACAGTGGGGGATCGTCGACAAACAAAAAACAAGAATGACAGAGGGTAAACCATCATTGCAAATCCCCCCCAGGGACGGGAGGAATGATCTTCACTCACAGTTTGTCTTGCCACCTGACTCTCGCTCCGGTATGGATTGTGGGAGGCAGGGAGACGCTGAGTACAAAAGCACTTCCCCTGGTGAAAACCCTCCTATGCCACCATTAAGAAGCAGAGGTTCTCTGTTTAATTGGATCTTTAATTGACTTTAAAGTACCAGCACGTGATGGGAAAGGGTTGCAACAACATACTGCTGAATATACCAGCTACATGGATCAAAGGTTTGAATTGAGATAACATTTTCTTCAGCATGAGAGTTGGTTGGGGAGAGGGAATCCCACAGTTTGTTTATTCTAAGCTTCTTTTATATTTTTTATGATCTGGCAACCCTCTCCATAATATAAGCTAAAAAGATATTTACAAGTGAGGAAGGGACGTTGGAGTAATATTGATATTAACAAGCAAAAATGGAAACTGTGTGTGATCTGAAATGAATAAAGGATGGGGAGGAGAAGCTCAAGTATGACTATGTTGGAAAGACAGAGTAATTCCCCTCACCTCCGTTTAAAAACAACAGACAAGGAAAAAAAGACTGAGATTTGTGTGTGCTACTGACAGAATGTAATCTAAGATAAAGTTTAATTGGGCCATAAATCTTTGGCTGGAAGGAAAATTATTTGGGGGCTGTGATAAGAATGCTGCAGAGATTATGGGAGTTTGAAAGGAGTATTAAATCTCCAGCGTGTTCGAAAACTGCCCACCTTTTCCTAGTCTGAGGGGGAAATGTCGAAGATCTGTGACATGTTTTACTAGTGAGACAGAATGGTTTCTAACAGACTGTCTCCTGTTCCAAGACATGGAAACAAGGGATGGAGAGATAAGACTTCTGAGAAACTTCAAAATTCAGTTCCGCCCCAAGTCACAATGGGAGAAAACAATAGCTGGAAAGTGAAAGAGACAACACCATATATGGACAAAAGGAATCTCCATGGACATAACAGTTTTCACACACAGAGCAGAATGAAGATAATAGTTTGAGTTCCTCACCTGAAGCTTTATAAATTTATATATTCTAACATCACGAATGGAAATTATTAATTATGTAGCTGTTGACTAAGGGATTATTATTTTAACTGAAATGTAACTGACATTAATTAAGACAAAGGACCGCAGTGATATAAGATCGGAAATGCACCCAAACCACCATGTGGGGAGCCACTTTAACTAAAATGTATTAATCGGAAGTTGATTGGCATTTTGATAATTGTATAAATTGGAGATTAATTGTTATTGTTATAATTTGGCTATTATTGGGGATATATTGGAAAACCTTTTTTTTAATACCGAAAATAATATAAAATTATGCATGGAGAAAGGGAGCAGAGCAAAGGTTTTTCTTCCTCTCTCAGGACACTAGAGCTCAGGGACATCCAGGGAAGCTGAATGCTGGAGGAATCCAGGCAGGCAAAAGAAAATACTTCTTTATTTCATTTATTTATTAAATTTGTATACCATCCTATACCCGTAGATCTCAAGGCGGTCACAACATAGAATTACAATATTTAAAAACCCACAAAATACATAATAAAAATAAGAACAAAAACAAACCAATAACACACACACACCGCACCTAATTAAACAGGGGAACTCATTGCCACAAGCCGCTGTGGTAGCCACCAACTGGAACAGCTTCAGAAGAGGATTGGACAAATTCGTGGAGGGTAAAGCTATCAGTGGCCACAAACCAAGATAGCTGGGTTCCACCTCCACTGTCAGAGCCAATACATGCCTGAATACCAGTTGCTGAAAACTCCAGGAGGGGGAGAGCTACTGTTGTGCTCAGGTCCTGATTCTGGGTTTCCCATAGGCATCTGGTTGACCCCTGTTGAGAACAGGATGTTGGACTGGATAGACCTTTAGCTCACATCCACCCCATGTATTTCAGGCACTCTTACCCCACTTTAATAGTTGTGGCTTCTCCTGAAGAATCCTCAGGATTGTAGTTTGTTAAGGGAGCATAGGGACAGGGGCAGCTGCCTTGTACTGAGCCAGACCACTGGTTCATCAAGCCCCATATTGTCTGCCCTGACTGGCAGCAGCAGGCAGGGGACATTCCCAGCCCCACATGAAGATGCCAGGAAATGGGGCCTTCTGTATGTAAAGCAGATGCTCTCCCACTGAGCTATGGCCCTCCCCCCATGCTGAGAGGATGCTGAGAATCATTAAGGGACGTTTTCCCCCCACTCACCAAGCTACACTTCCCGGCACCCATAACAAACTACACTTCCTAGGATTCTTTGGCTGGAGCTGATGGAAGTTGTAGTCCAAATTGTTTGGAGGGCACCAGGCTGGCAGAAGCTTTTTTTGTGTGATCAGCAGCTAAGGGACAGATGGATTTGGAGAAGGCACAGATAGGGGGGGGGGAGGATGGGTATAGAGAGCTTATGAAAGCCAAGCCCGTGAGGCTGGGTTGATGGGAAGTGGCACAGATTGCTTTAAATAAGAAATACAGAGGGCTGATCATATTAGAGGCTGTTTTCAAGTACTTATGTGCCTGCTATTCAGTTGATAGAGATCAGTTATTAACGTTTTCCCGAGGGTGCAAAAATCTGCATGGCCAGAATTGTGCTGCAAATTGTGGAATCCATCTTTGTAGCACGGACTCAGCAGAATCTGATCATCTCACTTTTCATGATTTATTTAAAAATGCACACACACACACACATACACAGACACAATTTGGGATTATAGTAAAAAGGTAAAAAGAGCATGTGCTGGATAGTTTTGGCCAACATTTCAGAAACCAGTTAGTAGGACTTTGGAGAGAGGGAAGTAATATAGCAGCTAAGGATCTAATCTGCCCCTAAGATTGGATTTAGGTAATTTCTACTCAAAGTAGACTCAACTGAAAGGAATGAGCCTAAGTTAGTTGAAATGTACTCGGAGTCGAGAGTGAATTTCATGCTCTTTATTCAGCTCATAGTCATCAAGGAGAAGAGGAGAAGAAGAATGGCTCTTTTCCCAAAACCATCTGCTTATATACATTATTTACACAATGGGCCTTGCGTGATTGGCTACTTCAGGGCTACACCTGTGGGCCAATTATATTGTGAATTGACTTCTGCCTGCAGCCTGATTGGCTGCTCCTACAGGCCAATCAGGTAGCAGATTCACTTCTCCCGCCGCCTGATTGGCTGCTCCAGCAGGCCAATCAGGTTGCGGATTCACTTCCACCTGGAGTTGGATTGGGTAGCTCCCGCTGTTTCTGAATCCTATTGTTCTAGGATTCAGCTCAGTACATAACACCCCTCCCCTCTAAGTTCCAGTCCTGCCCGGGAAGTTGCATTCGTAGTCCCCAAGGTCTGCTGGCCGCCTCCGTGTGCGTTGTGGCCTGGGGTGTTCCTTGGTCAGGGGTTCTGGTTCTGGCTCGTGTTCCGAGGCTGCTGGCTGTGCCGGGGCTGTCTGGTCTGGCGCCACTGAACCACTAGGTTGTGGCTCTGGTTCCGGTGTCCTTCCAGCCTCGGGGTGCCCCTCTGTGCCTACTGCTTCTGCTTCTGCTTCCCCTGCCCACCCCTCTCGCTCTACAGGCCTCACTGCCCTGCTGTCCCCTTGGGACCCCTCTGTCCCGCTCTCCTCCCGGGTTCCTCCTGGGAATCGTCGCCGTAGCTGGTCGCAGTGGCGGCGCCAACATTGCCCCCCTTCCGTTAGTACCTCGTACGACACGGGACCGGTCACCTTGGTGACTGTGGCGGGTACCCATGCTGGGCCTGCCCCAAAATTCTTTGCGTACACTGCGTCCTGGGCCACAAATGTCCGGGGGTTCCTGCCTTTCCCCACCACTACCTCATCCTGAGCTCTGTCGGGGTGAAGTCGGTCCAGTCTAGTTGCAAGGCGCCGGCCCATTAGTAGTTCAGCTGGGCTCCGGCCCGTCGTTGTGCTTGGGGTGCTGTGCTGTGCTAGAAGAAATGCGGCAAGGCGGTATTCCCAGTCCCCTTGTGTCATGCGGCGGAGGCTGTCCTTGGTGGTCCGCACCATGCGCTCCGCTTGGCCATTGGTGGCAGGGTGGAATGGTGCTGAGCGGATGTGGCGGATGGCGTTCTGCGCTGTGAAGGTCTGGAACTCCTCTGACGTGAATGCGGTTCCATTGTCCGAGACGAGGGTGTCAGGGAGCCCGTGGGTTGCAAAAAGCTTACGTAGTACCCAGATGGCTGCCGCCGTAGAAGTGGACGGTACCAGTGCGACCTCCAGCCATTTGGTGTAGGAATCCACCACTATGAAGAATGTTTTTCCCTGGAAGGGTCCAGCGAAGTCCACGTGCAAGCGTGACCATGGATGTCGGGCGGACTCCCAGGGCTGGACTGGGGCCCTTGGGGGATCCGGGCGGGATTCTTGGCAGGTCTGGCAGTGTTGGACCCAGGCCTCTATCTCTCTGTCAATCCCCGGCCACCACACATAACTCCTGGCAAGGGCCTTCATCCTCACTACCCCTGGGTGTGTCTCGTGTAGGGCTGTGAGGACCCTTTTGCGGAGGGGCTGGGGAACAACAACCCTGCTTCCCCATAACAGGCACCCCTTGTGGGCCGACAGTTCATGTTTGCGGTTTGTGTAGCCAGCGAATTCTGGCCCGGGGCTGCTGCTGGGCCATCCTCGCCACACCCAGTCCAGGACCCGGGAGATGACCCTATCTTTTGTGGAATGGTGCGCAACTTCTTGTGCCTGAATGGGTCGGTCGGGAAGCAGCTCCAGGGTCATAACCTCTTGCGCAGGCGCTGGGTCGGGGCCTGTTTCTGGTAGTGGTAGCCTGCTGAGGGCGTCTGCGTGGCCCATCGCCTTCCCAGGGCGGTGGATTAGTGCATACTGGTAGCCGGCAAGGAAAATTGACCACCTGAGGACACGTGGAGACAACACTTGGGGGGTCTGCTTCTCGGGGGCAAACAGGCCAAGCAACGGCTTGTGGTCAGTCACTATGGTAAAGGGCCGCCCGTACAAGAAATCATGGAATTTTTTTACGCCCTTCACGATTGCCAGACCCTCCTTGTCAATCTGTGAGTAGTTTCGTTCGGCTGCAGCAAGCGTCTGGGAGAAGTATGCCACCGGCACCTCTCTTCCATCCGGGAGTTGGTGTCCCAGGACAGCGCCGATGCCATAGGGAGAGGCGTCGCATGCCAGCACCACTGGCAGCCTCTCGTCGAAGTGTGCCAAGACCGAGTTCGAGACGAGCAAGTCCTTGACTGCCTGGAATGCGGCCCTTTGTCGCTGGCCCCACACCCAAGGGGCCCTTTTATCTAGGAGTCTGTGTAGGGGCTCCGCTACCGCTGCCTTATGCGGAAGAAAGGCATGGTAAAAGTTCAATAGTCCCAAGAATGACTGAAGTTCGGGCTTGCTCTTGGGCGCTGGGGCCTCACAAATGGCCCGTACCTTGTCACCAGTTGGATGGACCCCTTCTGCGTCCACCTTAAATCCCAGAAAGTCCACCTGCGGCACTCCCAGTAAACACTTTTCCCGCTTCACCTTGAGGCCCGCCGTCTGGAAACGGTGCAGGACGGAGCGGAGGCGGTCCTCAAATTCCTCTGGTGTGGGCCCGGCGATCAGTACATCATCGAAGAAGGGGGTGACGCCAGGAATCCCTTTAAGGAGAGAGTCCATTAGATTCTGGAATATGCCTGGTGCCACGCTAACGCCAAATTGCAGCCGCTTTACTCTGAATGCCCCTCTGTGCGTCACAATCGTCTGAGCCTCTGCTGTGGCTTCGTCCACAGGCAACTGTTGATACGCTTGGGCCAAGTCCAGTTTGCCAAAGATTTTTGACCCAGCCAGGGTGGCGAGGACATGGCTGACCACTGGCACTGGGTATGCATGGGCCGTGAGAGCCTTGTTTATGGTGCATTTGTAGTCTGCACAGATGCGGACCGAACCGTTAGGCTTGACGGGTGTGACAATTGGAGTTTCCCAGGGGGCGTTGGGCACCGGCTCCAGCACTCCTTGCTCCACGAGTCGGTCCAATTCCTCGTCTATGCGGGGTTTCAGGGCGAACGGGACCCGGCGGGCCTTGTGCCTGATGGGTCGTACAGCGGGGTCTAGCTGTAGGGCAATGGGGGGTCCTGTATATCGTCCCAATGCCCCATCAAAAACCCCTGGAAACTCTTTGCATATGGCGTCCACGTCCACTTGTAAGCTAGTGCGGTTCACCCCGGTAACGGCTAGCCCCAGAGGTCCAAACCATGCCAGTCCCAGTAAGCTAACGTAGGGGCCCTTAACTACCAGCAAGTCCAATTGTTGCTTTCGCCCTCGATATTGCACCCTGAAGGTCCCCACCCCCATTGTAGGGACCTTACGTTTCTGGAAGTCCCGGAGGGTGAATGGGGCCGGCCTTAGTTTGGGACCCCCATTAGGGCACAGTTCCCTTAATGTTCGGGCCGAGATTATGGATAGAGTTGAACCCGTGTCCAGCTCCATGCGGCATGGGGCTCCCTCTATCTGTACCTCTATATAAATTTTCTCTGTGCTGGGATGGGGCAACTGGAATACCTGGTAGTCCGTGATCTCCGTCGAGTTGCCTTGGTGCATGGTGCCGTGTGACCTGGGGCTCCTGGGTCGGTCATCTGATGCTTGTCGACGGGTGAGTCGAGCCCGACACACCCGGGCGATGTGTCCCAATTTTCTGCACTGCCTGCACTCTGCGCTGCGGAAACGACAGGTCCTCCTCTCGTGGTTCTCCCCGCAGCTTGCACAGTTCCCTCCTTCTCGTCGAGGCTGCTGTGGTGTGTGTGCTGCTTGAGTGCGCCGCTGTACTCGGTGTACTTCCTCCCTGTCAGATTCGGATTCGTCGGTGAGGTCTTCGTGGTAGACCCTCGGTTGGGATGGCGGGGCCGGTCGTGCCTCTTGCGTTGACCTCTCGGCGGCTTCGGTTGCCAGGGCTTCCTCCAGAGCAATCTGGAACGTGAGGTCTTTTTTGGCGTAGAGGCGTCGTTGCAACATCTCGTCCCTCAGGCCACCGACGAGGCGGTCACGAAGCATGTTCTCCAACTCTGAGAAGTTGCATAGCCGGGCGGCTTGGCGGAGGGAGGTCACAAACCCAGTTATGGTTTCCCCCGGGGCTTGCCGCTTTGCGTAGAAGGCATTTCGGCAAGCTACCACCGAGGGCTGCGGTGAGAAGTGCTCCTTCAGCCGTTCCATTATTGTTTTGTACGAGACGGTAGCGACATCTCTAGGTGCAAGGAGAGCCCGGGCGATTTCAAACGTCTCCTCTCCACAGACGCTGAAGAATGTCGCCCTCTTCATGGCATCGTTGGTGACTTCTTTCGCTTGCAGGAGGAAGTTGAAACGGGCAGCGTACCCTTCCCAGTCTCCTGATGCTGGTTTGAATGGCGAGAAGCTGCTGTCGGTTGCCATTCTGGGTTCCTTGGGTCCTGGAGCTGAAGCCTGGATGCACGGTGCGATGCAGCGGTGCAGCAGGTGGCGGTGCTGCGGTGCAGTGCGTGGTGGCGGTCAGCTCAGCAGGATCCCACCCTCGTCGCCAGTGAAATGTACTCGGAGTCGAGAGTGAATTTCATGCTCTTTATTCAGCTCATAGTCATCAAGGAGAAGAGGAGAAGAAGAATGGCTCTTTTCCCAAAACCATCTGCTTATATACATTATTTACACAATGGGCCTTGCGTGATTGGCTACTTCAGGGCTACACCTGTGGGCCAATTATATTGTGAATTGACTTCTGCCTGCAGCCTGATTGGCTGCTCCTACAGGCCAATCAGGTAGCAGATTCACTTCTGCCCGCCGCCTGATTGGCTGCTCCAGCAGGCCAATCAGGTTGCGGATTCACTTCCACCTGGAGTTGGATTGGGTAGCTCCCGCTGTTTCTGAATCCTATTGTTCTAGGATTCAGCTCAGTACATAACATTAGTCAAGTCCATTAATTTCAATTGGCCTATGCTGAGTAGGCCCAGAATTGGCTATATTCCCTAGATTCAGTTGCTAAGGGAGCAATGGGGAACCCATGGCCCAGATGTTGGACTACAATTCCTATAACCCCTGACCATTGATAATGCTGGCCAGGGCTGATGGGAGCTGCAGCCCAACCCCTGATTCTTGCAAAGCAATCCATTGTGCAACCATCTTTAGCAACACGCTTGTGTTTTTCCCTTGTACAACCACGTTCCACTAGTTCAGCAATGAATGTCACTAAGTCACTTCAAGAAAAGTGGACTTTTCTGTGTATTAGATGCCCATATGTATAAGGCGCCTCCTATTTTGGGTGGCTCAAATTGAAGAAAATGAGGCGAGATGGCTCAGTATTGTTGAGCTTTTTTGGAGGGGGATTACCCAGGGTTGTTGAGCTTTTTAATGCAGCATCACCAAATCAACACCAGCCATTGACGCAGCAACCAATAAGAAGTCCAATAGCCACTGACAGCCACAGCAGCATCCAATCAAACGTCCACCCTATGCACTATCCATGTATAAAACGAGCCCAACTTTTAAGCATGATTTTTAAAGGAAAAACAGAGTCTTGCTGTATACACGGAAAAGTACAGTACTTCCTCTTGTATATTTGTATATTTTGTAACACAAGAAAATGTTCAATGAAAACTTAGCACTGCATTGGGCACCTCCCTAAGCGTTAAATAGCATTCATCTATCCACAAACATGGATAGATGTTTGCACAAACTTTGCACTGAATGTGCCCCCACTCACACCATACTCCGAGGATGAGGGTGATGCCCCACAGTGGTGTGCCCAAAACAGTTCGCAACACAAGAACAGCACTACCAGAATGGAAATTCATTTCAATGCATCGTTACAATAAACAGTGGAGGACCAATTCATTTCAAAATATAATAGAGTAATCCCAAACAAAAGCCAATTATACTAACATTATGACATTTTAAATTCATTACAAAACAGACAGCATCGAGCATTAGAACACTTATCAATTGAAATTATTTTCCCGCTGTTAAAATAATTAAGCCCAAGTCAGATACAATTAAGATGTTTTGGTGCAATAAAACATTAATATAAATGGCAGTCAGTTCCTCAGAAGTGCACAGCTTCTCCAACTGTCCCTTCTGATGAGGGAGAGTCCCACTAGCTCTTCCATGCCCCAAGTAAGTCACAGTCTCGTATTTTGCCCTCCATTTTTTGCCTTGAGGAAGTGTCTTGCTAACATATTATGGGACCAGGTCACTTAAGGGACCATCTCACTCCATATAGCCCTGGCCAGCAACTGTGCCCTTCAGTGTTGTGGATCCCCCAGAGGTACCGGTATGCTTAGTTTGTACTAGAAACCAGGCTTTTAGTGTTGCGGCTCCAGCCCTCTGGAATCAAACGCGCCAGGCTCCCCCGTGCTAAGGGTCAAACTACACATGACACATAATACGTCATTAGAAACTACATCTGTTATCACTGTTGCTTTCCTTTAGCTGATTACATGTGCAGGATCACCTGATTTCCATCAGGAATACAGCATGTGGGTAGGGGAGGTTTAACCCTATCCAGTTGTGATCCTGATGGAAATTGCCAGTCCCCTGTCGGACGCAGCTAGGAAACACCGGCGGGAGCTTCAGAGATTACAAAAAGCAGGGTTGCATTTGCACTGTATCTTTAAAGCATGTTCTAAGAACATTCTTTCCCCCACAAAGAATTCTAGCCACTGTAGTTTGTTAAGGGTGGCTGGGAATTGTGGTTTGGTGAGGGGTAAAATACAGTGCTCAGAATTATTCCATGGGGGGGGTGCATGCATTGTGCATGCAGCCTAAAAAATTGGTCCTTCCCTTCAGGCTCACCCTAGCTAGACACACAGCCTACTATTTCTTGCAGCTGCAGGGTGCTGTTCCTTTTTAGGGTCATGTGTTTTTCCAGCATCCCTCTCTGTGCAATGGGCTGTGCTGCAATGCAGATGGCTTTTGTTCCCCTTATTAGGCATTCAAGTGACTTCCTCTGGAGCCCAGCTTCCCTTTCATGCTGAGCCTTGCACACTTCCTGAGAAGAAGACCTCTGGCTGCTGATTACATTCCTCACTCCCTGTTTCCTCTAAGCTGGCCTGCAAGAGGGCTGCAAATTTTCAAGGTAGCAAGTCATAGACTCTGAGAGAGCTCCCATATCATCTCGCTGTTTCATACAAGGCCAGAATTTTTCCTCAGTGCATCTCATGACTGAACCAGATGCCTGTGGGGCGCTTGCAAACAGGACCTGAGCACAATGGCACTTGTGCCCACCTGTGATTCCCAACAACTGGTATTCTGACGCATATACTGCCCCCTACAATGGCACCTCGATGGATTTGTGTAATCCTGTTTTCGAGTCTTCCAACTTGATGGCCATCACTGCATCTCTTGGGAATGAATTCCATTGTTTGATTATGCTCTGGGTAGAGTTGTGCTTTCGTTTATCTGTCCTGAATCTTCTAACATTCAACATTCACCTTTATTGAATTGCCCCAGGTTCTACTATTATGAGAGAGAGAGAGAGAGAGAGAGAGAGAGAGAGAGAGAGAGAGAGAGAGAGAGAGAGATAGATGTTCATAGGTGTTTCCCATTTGTAACTGCAGGGGGGAGAGCATTATTGTCATCTAGATGCAACCCGATCCAGTACACAAGGAGGGGGGACTGGGCATCCGCTCAAAGAAAGCCACTGAGTGCAGATGAACAAAGCAGCAACTCAAAACTGGATTGCAATTTTACATTCCAAGATCTCCCTCTTATGTGCTAGCAGTTACTCTGCAGTAGTTTGAAGGGCAGAAGGAAAGCCAGTAACAGCTCTTATGATCAAGAACCCTTGGATGAGTTCCTAGATAGGTTTTTTTTTAACCAAATAAAAAATAAAAAGAGCACATTCAATTGAAATCAAAGAAACTGAATTGTAAACTTAGCGTATTTAAGATTAGATTGTAGGGCCCTCAAATCCATGTATGCAATTCAGGAGTACGGACCCTGAGCTTACACTCGTAAAACTTTCTCCCTTGAATTCTGTTGCAGAAGCAATCATATACTTACCGTTTATAACAAGACCTTCCAAGCTTTCAAAATGCTTTCTATATATTTTATCTCAGTGAGCTGCCTTTAATGGCAGGTCAGTATTATTGCCCCCATTTTGTGCGTGGACACATCACACTGCTTTATGATGCTTCTGTTTAATCCATTACTGTCTATGGCAGGGGAGGGCAAAAGTTCAGCTGGGTGGTTTTTGGTAGACAGGGAGGAAGGAGAAACAGGACATGAACCAAATTTTGCAGTGTCGTCCTCCAGCCAAGTAATGTGTACAACAATGCGTATGCTCATGGGAATTGTGCATACATGTATATTTGTGGAATTGACATACAGAAATGCATTTGCAAAAATGTGCCTATTATGCAAATTTACATACAAACATATATTAGGATAAATTTGCACTAAAATTGTGGTGAATTTTGATGAGGACTAGAAGAAGAAGAAGAAGAAGAAGAAGAAGAAGAAGAAGAAGAAGAAGAAGAAGAAGAAGAAGAAGAAGAAGAAGAAGAAACTGTTGTGTAGGAATGTGAAAATCTATCCATTTTGGCTTATCTCCATTTCTCATTTTTCCAACTGAAATCTCAAAATTCCACACCAGTTGTTTTGTTTTTTTAAAGTCCTCATGAAAATTCATCAGCATTCAGTGTGAATTTTCTCCTAATATGTTACATGATTGTATGATTGTATGGAATTTTGCCTAATGCATGCATCTTTTTCAAAGCCATTTCCCCATATATAATGCATCTTCATATGTTATTTTTATGCAGAGATGCATTTTTCTGCACATTGTAGCCCAGTGTATTCCTTTTTGTACCCATTACTGTACTTGGTTGGAGAATTGCATTGCAAAATTCAGAGAAGTGCAGATTTCAAAGGATGGGTGTATTTTGGTTCTTGTTTTGTTTTAGAGAGAGCAAATTAAATCATAGACCATAGAACTGTAGAGCTGGAAGGGACCCTGAGAGTCGTCTAATCCAACCCCCTGCAATGCAGGAATATGCAGCTGTCCCATACAGGGATTGAACCTGCAATCTTGGCATTATCAGCACCACGCTCTAACCAACTGATTTGAACCCTGCCTTCCCAGGTCTTAGCTTAACTCCCTAACCACTATGCCATACTAGCTGTTAATAATACTTAGTAGTAGTAGTAGTAGTAGTTAAGAGGCATCCAGCATTATCATAGATAGACAGATTTGTATAAAGTCAGGAACAGAGAAGTGGGAGAATGTTCTCTCTTATATATAACCTGGTTGCTTTGAGACTTTAAAGCAGCAGGAGCCTTTGTAAGCGAGCAAAAGAAATATGAATGAGCTGGAGAAGTGTTGAAGATCATTAAAGCAATTTCCAAAGCATGTGTAAAAATATCATTTACGCATCCCCCCTTTCCTTTTATCACCTCCAGAATATCTACCCCCTTGTGCAGGGAGTTCACAATAAAGCATTTTATGGAAACCGGGCAAATGTATGCAATGTTTTGCCAGGTTTTGTTTCTCTGTTTTCCCTGAGCACAGACTTTATGCTTACCCGGGGAAGGGGCTGTAAAACAAAAACAAAAGCAAAACACAGAAGTGGATTTGTGTTTTTGTGCATGATACGAACTGACCTATATAATATAAATTTGCTTGAGATCTTTCCTCCCACTCATTCGCTCTTGCCTTGTCTCTTTGCTCTAGCAGAGAAATACAACTGCGGTGTTTAGACTCTCAGGCTGTGTACATGACTTTCCCCGAAGAATCCCGAGAATCATAGTTTGTTGAAGTTACTGGGAATTGTAGCTCTGTTAAGGGGTAAACTAAGGTTCCCAAGATTATTTGGGGGAAGTCACATGGTTCAAATGTATTGTGTGTATGCATCTTTACTAACATAAGAACTGTTGTCTGAAATGCAAAGGATCAGACTCTGTGTGCGCGTGTTTCTCTTTCCAAATCCGAATTTCCATGAGACCCTGGAGACCCTGATGCAAATAAGACTCATCCAAATAGGGATGCATTCATTGATATTCCTGTATTGCAGGGGGTTGGACTAAATGACCCTCAGGGTCCCTTCCAACTCCACAATTCTATAATTCTATGAAAAACCCAAAGCAGCCTCCCCAACCTGGTGCCCTCCAGATGTTTTAGCAGTTGCACTGGCCTTCACTGGCTGCGGAAAACCACTGCCTGAAACCTTGGAAAGTCACTGCCAGTCAGTGTAGACAATACTGAGCTAGGCAGACCAGCAACCTGACTCAGTTTACAGCAGCTTCCTGTGTTCCCGGGGCTGATGGAAGGTGTGGTCTAAAACATTTAGAGGGCATCAGGTTGGAAAGGGTTAACAGATGTTTGCTTTGGTGCAACCATCAACAGGGAAGCTTTTTGCAGAATGTTTATATTCAGTTCCTAAGTGCTGCATTCAAAGTGCTGTTAAGGCAGTGGTGCAGTTTGGTAATTTTAGACTCTCTGTATTTAATGGTCTAACCAGGGGGGTTGGGATGAGTCTGGACTTAATGCTCTTACAAGGGGCCTGCTCTTTAGACGGTAATGCATATCATTTCGCTTCAAAGCATGGCAAGCCAGCATTTTGAATCTGTAAGTCCTCTTGCTCGATTCCACTGAGTGAGGCTCTGGACTTCTGCTCCAGTGTACTGTACTAAAGGAGGGCAGCTATTAGGGCTGAATAATAATAATAAAAAACCAGGTCATGCTAAACTCAGGTCCCGAACCTTGGCCCTAATTAGTGATAGGGGGGAATTTGATTCAGATCTCATTTAAAGGAGAACTTAAGCAAATTTGCACTTTCGAAAGCAAGAACCAGAAATCTGCACTTTTCTGAATTTTGCAAACCAAACCAATGTCTATAAAAATGCATCTATTTGAGAAAGTGCATATAAATGTATGTATTAGTGGAAGAAGTGCAAAAAAATTGCAAAAGATGTGGGGAGCAAAATCAAAGGTGAAAAAAAAAATTGAGGAATACAGAACTGAAAATTGACAGATTCAGCCACCCTAATATTATTTGAAATGGAAGCTTAGTTGCATTTCAGGGCAGTAAAACACATAAGCTTGATCCTGCATGGGGCTGATCCTGCCAGCCTGCCCAGGGACCAACCCTTCACCATGCACAGAGCTTTCAAGCGGGCACACACTTTTTGCCCAGGTCTGACCCAGCAGTTGCAAGTCTGATCTTTTCCCTATTGCAGTAGTGAGATGTTAGCTGTATTGATAATGATGACAATGGTCCTTTAAGACCCATAATCTCTGGTTTCCCAAACAAGCAACAAACCTGACCTGAGCAGCAGGCGCGGTTCACAAACACAAAGCCATGTGGAGCAAGGAGCACATGATGGGGAAGGCTGTGGGATAATGCACTTTCATTTCCATTCATTAGGCATGAGTAAGCATGGTGCATCTCACAGCTGTGCCTCGCCTGACCCCTGTGAGTTATGGATGACCCCATAGGTTGTGAAATCAAGAAGCATATTTATTACCTAACCTTCCACTGTGGATCCCTGGGTCATCCTCTTGTGTATAATGAAGGGGAAGACTTGAATGAAGCAAAAAGGCCCATTGCTGCCTTTTAGAACCAGCTTTTACTTCTAAATATTGGGGTATTGGAAGAGCAGATTCTGCCCAGTGGTGCCATTGGGGTAGGGCTTTGGGGCAGGTGTCCAGAGTCCCCGTCGGCAGAATGAGCAGGAGGAAAACACGCGCCCCACGCAGCAAGGCTGCCTCACCATATTGCAAACAAAGTGAAGCCATACACATTGCCATCTAAAGAGAGGCCTCTGTAAGACCATTAACTCTGCAATTAGTTTAGGGAACCACAGATTTCGCCTTCCATGTCCCATTCCTTCTTGCTTTGCCCCTTTCATTCTGGATTCTGGCTCAACTAGGAAGATTTCAAAAGAATTAATTACAAACTTGGATCATGTGCAATTTGCCAGTTTTTGTTTCGATCTCACAGGTAAAACAGTTTTAGGCAGTGCTTTTTTGCTTTAAAAAATGTTTAGGGCTACTCTCATTTTCCTACTCATATTGAAATACTGTCCCGCAATGAGGCCAAACTTAGATTCACAAAATGTTTAGGGGGTATGTGTACCCCTGCATACCCCCCCCCCTCAGAAAAAAGCACTGGTTCAATGAACCCATTTCCCCTTAAAATGGATGCATGGATTCCCCTGTGTTTCTGAAACCTTGAAATGTACCATCATGACATGCATGTAAACACCAACTTCCATTGATTCCTTTCTGACTCTCTTCTAAGGCACACATATTGGGACTAAGCTCTGGTAGAAATCAGGGATCCCAGAAGTGTCTTTTGAACTGTGGAGGGAGCCTCAAGGTGGCTGCCATATACAGCATACTCCCCCCCACACACGCACCACATTAGTTCATTAACGGGTGAATAACCAAGTTGCAAGGGATCATGTTCAATAATGTTGCAATGAGTTTAGCATCAGCATGCATCACTTGAGCAAAAAAAAGGAGCCAGGATCCAAAAACTAGTAACTGATCAAAGTAAAAATGAAAGACCATTCAACATGGAGACTTCACGCATGTGAGATGTGCCACTAACTGAAGCCTGCTTAGAAAAGACATATGTTTTCAAAATTGAAGAATCCTGAGTCCAGGAATTTGTTTTGCGTACCAGAGCTCATACCGGTAGCCCTTCTACATTAAAAAACACACAGTCCTTGTTTCCTCAGGCTTTCTTCATTATTGCCAATTGGGGGGTGAGGGGGATCTGTTGTTACAATGTATGCATCTGAACACATGTACATTGCAACACTACCATTGCACATTGTACATTGTAACATTTGCCAATGTACTGCGAAAATCGCCTAGAGACCTGCTGGTCAATCCAGATCTACCTACTTCTGCTCATTCTTGATAGAGAACTTTGACTATGTAGTTGACATGGTGCGCCCTGTGAATGCTATTGGACTACAATTCCAATTCGCCCCTGCCAGCATAGCCAATGGTTAGGGATGATAGGAGCTGTAGTCCAACCACATTTGGAGATGAACCCCCTGGCTGCCCCAAACTACAGTAAGCAGTCTCTTTTTTGTCTGATCATGGAGCGAGAGCGAGTTTCAGCCCTCCTACCCAATCTTAAAGCAGGAGCTCTAGGCTCTGAGCATCCTAGCAATAATTACTTTCAAATGAACACGTGTAGAACTGGGATGCATGTCTGCAAAGGAAATGACCTTTTACAAACAGAAAACATCAAACTCGAATTAATCTGGCATCTTTCTTGGCTCAAATAGTTCTTCCCCTTTTTGTTTTATCTGCTTCCAAACATCCAACTAGGTAGCTTGTGTTTGCCTTAACCCTCGTTGCCCTCCTCAGAGTAGACCCATTGAAATTAATGGTCCAATGTCTATTAATTCCAAAATGTCTACTCTGCACAGTATCAGCACCGGAGACAACCCACCACATGCTTTTCAGCAGGGTAGCTCTGTCAAGCTTCCTGCAGCGTAAACAACAACAGAATCTTGTGACACCTGGAGGACTCAGGCATTTATTATGGCCCACACTTTTGTGCATCTGACAAAGTGGACTGCTGTCCAAAAAAAAACACCCTTCTGGCATAACAAATCTGCTCAGCTTTAAGGTGCCACAAGGCTCTTTGTTGTAAAAACAGCTTTATTATTTGCCCTGGTGTCACCCTAAGAACTGAAGTGAGGCTACCCACTTTATAATTCCCCTTTAAAAAGGGGGGCGAGACACTCTCAGCTCATCTGCACCCCCTTGCCACATAGACGCCATGCTTATCTTAACCCCAACCTCAGAATAAATGGCATGCTGGATTTGTGTAATTAAAAATGCAAGTGTTCGTAGAAGGTAATTCTGAATTTGATGCCAATATATGCAAATCCCCTGTTCCACCCATCAGATTATGTCACTTTTCTAAATCCAACCCTTGGTGGGGGCGGGGGTGGGCGTGCACAATAACTGATGAGCAATGCAGAACAATATATGTTTCTTAACTCCTTCCAAAAAAAAAAAGCCCCTTATGATTACAGAAGGAAACTGGCCCTGGGCAAAAAGCAGTAACAGAAGCAGAAAACCCTTCCCTGTGGCTTGATTGTTTGAAAGAGCATCCTGCTGGACAAACCAAGTGTCCAGGCAAGTCCTGCCACAACACGTCCGGTAGCCCTGGTGGTGAGGCAGGCACCTAAGTTAACCAGATCTGAAGAACTATAATGCTCCAGTAGTTTTAATAGTTTTGTAAAACAAAACAAAAAAGGGGGGGGTTGTTTGCAGGAGGTGCAGCTTGGTTTAACTCTTCAATATCCATTGAATTCATTGGGACTTATTCTCCTAAGTAAGTGTTCGGGGACTGCAATCTTTCAAATATTGAGTATTTGCCTGTTTGGTGCTCAGAATGTCCAGCTGCTTATTTTTCTCCTCCTCCTTACCCTATGAGAAAAAGCATGCAGAGAATGGCACGATGTCACGGCACTGCCCAGCCAATTCCATTTGGTTGTGTGTTGCCATTGCTAAGGGCAAGTGAGGGAGCTGGGAGATGAGGGAAAGTGAAAGGAATATAAACAGATACAGTGGTACCTCTGGTTACGAACTTAATTCATTCTGGAGGTCCGTTCTTAAGCTGAAACCGTTCTTAACCTGAGGTACAACTTTAGCTAATGGGGCCTCCCGCTGCCGCCGTGCCACCACTGCACAATTTCTGTTCTCATCCTGAGGTAAAGTTCTTAACCCAAGGTACCACTTCCGGGTTAGCAGAGTCTGTAACCCGAAGTGTTTGTAACCCGAGGTGTTTGTAACCTGAGGTACCACTGTATCTCCCCTAGAAGTGCTGAAACGTTGTCCCAAGAAAGTGAGAGGAGAAGGAGGCTTCCCGGCCCTCCAAGAAACATTTGCCCAAAAGGATAGAGAGAGAGAAAATAATGAACCCATCTCAGTCTTAGGAAAGTACAATGTAGTGTAGCATTACGGAAAGTCCTTTTCCACCAGCCTGAGCATGGGTTTGTCCCTGTTCTTTGGGCCCTGGCGGAGGGGAGGGTCCTGTGTCCCTGGCAGCATGATTGATGGTTTTGCACTCCAAAGAAATGAATTACAAATATTGATTAGATTCTCATCTGTCTGGGCCCGGCCTGGGTGCAGAGAGGCCAGTCGTGGGGGTGGGGGGTGAGGCAGAGAGAAAGGAGGCCACAGCCACGAGGAGGAGGGAGGCAGTTAATTCAAAAAATTAATTGCTGTCAAGTGGATTTGGATCCCAATCAATCAAGGTCAGGCCGGTTGTGATTCCCTGCCGATAGATGCTCAGGGTGCTGCAGTGCAGCCCAGCACCAATGCTAATTGGCTGGAGGCAGAGAGGCCCTGCCTCTGCCTTGCCCGCAAATTCAAAAGAAGCAGGGGGGAAATGGGGAGAGCGGCTGGTGCTGTGCTTGCTCCTCTGGCCTCCTACAAGCAGCCTTCCCACCCAGCTAAAACACACACACTCCTGGGCCTACTGTGTCCCATGCAAACATCGGCGTTCGGCTTCTTCTCCCTACCTCCTCATTCATCTTCACACACTTATGTTTGAGATTGGGGTGGAGAAGGAAGGAGCAGGAAGAAGTAATAGCCAGGAAGGAAACCCAAGCAGGGCATTGATCTGCAGTTTGCTTTTGGATCTCCCATTGCATTTCCATATGCTACACTGGCAGACCCTCCAAGTGTCCCTATTTTCCAGGGATAGTCCTGAATTTAGAGAAGCTGTCCAGATTTCTGATTTGATCCTAGAATATCCCGTTTTTCCTTAGGGCACCCCTATTTTCATCAGAAAACTGTTAGAGGGGTATGGGGTTATGCAACACCCCGAGCCAAGAAGATAAATAACTATACAACGTTTAGAAGACATCTGAAGACAGCCCTGATAGGGAAGGGTTTTTCTTTAATGTTTAATGTTATATTATGTTTCCATATATGTTGGAAGTCACCCAGAGTGGCTGGGGCAACCCAATCAGATGGCAGGGTATTATTATTTAGGATGCACACCGCTATTTTCATCGGATAAATGTTGGGGGGGGTATGATGTCATGGCCCAAAAGGAAGTGAAGCAAGCAAGGAGGAAGACAAAGGGCCGAAGTCAGAGCTACATTTCCCAGAGTGGTTTAACAGGCATTCCCACTTCCCATGGGAATTCTGGGAATTGTGCGGCTCTGTGATGGGGGGAGAGACGTCTCCTAACACGTCTCTGCACCTTTAACAAACCACACTTCCTGGGATCCTTTGGGGGAAGAAGCCATGACAGTTTAAAGTGGTGTAATACTACTTTAAATGTATAGTGCAGATGGGCGCCTAAGAAGAAGAAAGCTGCTGATTGTAAATAAGAAGGCAGGAAGGAAGGAAGGTGAGGACAGACTGAAGCTGGTAGGACAGAGCCCATTTCACTCCTGCTTTAAATGTATAGTGCAGATGGAGGCCTAAGAAGACAGAAGCTGCTAAGAAGGAAGGCAGGCAGGCAGGCAGGAAGGAAGGAAGGAGGGGACAGGCTGACACTGGTAGGACAAAATTGTTGTTGTTGCTGTTGTTGTTGTTGTTGAATAAGACATCCCTATTTTCATTGGATAAATCTTGGAGGGTGTGCATTGGTCCCTGTTTCTTACATAAGTGATTTTGTGATACTTGTCCCTGCAAAGCAGGTGGGAGGATCACTCTACATCTTCTGTTCTTCTTTTGCCTTAGAGGTGGTTTGCTGCTTGCCAGATTTGTGGCAGCATGTGCACAAATGAAATAGGCCTGCCCTTCTTCTCATTTCAAATCCCTTCCTCGGGCTCTCTAGAAATCAAACTTCAAGTTGGTTCTTGAATTGGGGGGGGGGCGGATCAAATGCTCCCCTGCACATCAAGGGGTCTCTTACCGTAGTTTCCTGCAGCTTTTAACAGATGTTTGGGACTACAACTCCCATCAGCCCCAGCCAGCTGGTGTACTCTAAAACATCTGGAGAGCACCACCAGCTTAGCAAAGGCTGGTTTGCTACATGCAAGTTGTTGTTGTTTTTTTACACAGGGGAGTAGCATTACAAAAAAAGGGCCACCCCCCACTTGCATTCTGAAATGGTACAGTCCACTATTCTTCTGTGGTCTAACACTCATTCTGTGTAAGGTTTGGATTGGCTTTGAGACATCACATGCTGCACAGCCCTACCATATCACACACCGCAGTTGGGGAGGTTCATTTTGAACTGTTTGATTTGATGTGAGGGCAAAGTTATGCTTTTCTCACCTGCCCTTTCACTGAAAGAGCAGGCATCCTTTTGGTTCTGAATCTGCACATGGTGGGCTGTTGTTTATGGCAGGTGTGGGGAACCGGTGTCCCTCCAGATGTTGCCTGACTACAACTCCCATCATCCCTGACTTTTAGCCGTGGTGGCTGGGACAGATGGGAGATGTCACTCAACAACATCTGGCAGGCCAAAGGTTCCTCATCCCTGGGCAAGATGTTTTTAAACCGAGGCTAGATGGCAGCTATCGGTGGCTGTTCTGCATCAGCCAAGGGGTTGGTCTAGATTACTTCTGAGATCCCTCCCAGCTCTGTGACTCCATAATTTCCAACCCTCTCTATTCCCCTACCCCAAACAATGGCTGACCTTGCAGGCTGGGTTCTTAAGAATGAATAAAATGCCTGGAGCATTAAATTGTGCTGTGTATTGAGCAAGGACAACAACAGCATTTCCGGGGGGGGGGGGCGCCAAGTTCTGGGCTTGCTGTTTAATCCTCTGCACAATCTATTGGGGATGGAAGCAACTATCAAGTCCATTTCTCTCAGCTTCTCACATTTCCAATCTTAAGTTCAGCTCTCCATATTTTGCAGCCGTTTACAAATTTATCTTATTTTATAAAATAATTTTTATTAATTCCCCCCCCCAAAAAAATACAGTGTTCTCAAACAGGATCTGATTACAAGAGAGAGAGAGAGAGAGAGAGAGAGAGAGAGAGAGAGAGAGAGAGAGAGAGAGAGAGAGAGAGAGACCATTTACAATTATAGGTGACTGAAAAACAGGAATAAAATAAAACCAAAATAAGGAAACAGCAGGTTTGTGAATGCCTGGAAGGTAGCGACTAGAGAACTATTTATAGTATAGCTGTAATGGTTAAACGAGACAGGGTTACAAAACATGGACCCTCTTGCACTAAGGGAAAGTAATTAAAGTATTTGAATGCCCTGAGTCACTGTAACAGCCTTATTCATTCGTAGGCCAAGGGGGCTCCTCAGCCCTGTTCCTCCTTGCTTACAAATGAAATGAAGTCAGACTAAGCAGGTATGAAACCAGCCATCAGCATTTCAGTTACCCTTTATCTTAATAAACACATTTGCGTATGCAGTTCTGACTACCACACACATTTTTGCAAGCCATTTTCCTCAGTTAATAGTGCGCTTCTGTACGTTATTTTCACAAATACCTTCCTTTTTCCGCACACTTCCCTCCCCTCCCAATATATGCGCGAACATTGTTTGGATGGCAAACTGCATTGCAAAATCCCATTAGGGGTCCATTTTGAAGGATGGCTGTGTTTCAGTTTGCATATTGTTTCAGAAAACGTGGGGTTTGATAGCTCTGCTTTTAAATGCCTACTGAGCTGAATTTCTCCTCCATCCCTAATGCACACACGCAAAGTCAAATCGTAGAAAACAACTGTTTGTTTATTTTATTTTATTTTTAAAAAATACTTTTAGACTTGTGATTATCCCATTTTCCTTTGCCTTGATGTGGCTAAAAATAAATAAATAAAATCCATAAGCTAAAAAAATCAAGCTATAAGGACAATGCAAAATAACAATCAGAGAAACGCCATTGTCGCTGGAACACCAGTGTCCAATGCCTGTTCTCAAAGCACACATCATAAAATTAAGTCATAAGCATTGCAGCTGTGACTCTCCCTTGGCCCCCATTTCCCCCTCTTTATTTTGTTTTAGTGGACGATGAGGCCCCCATTTAGGGGAGGGGAGGAGGAACCAGCAGCTACAAAGAGATAGACCCAGGTTTGATTGAGCAGCAGCTGGGAAGGGGACAGGCTTGGGAAATGGGGATCACCCAAGACATTCCTCTTGATTGTGTACATTGCATGGAGGAGTTCAATTCCGTTTGCATTTGAAGTCAAATCTGTCAGATTCGCACTTTCTGGAACAATATGCCAAGCAAACCGCAGCAGTCCTACAAAATTCACACTTACCTGAATTTTGCAGCGCAGTTCTCCAATCAAACCATGCTTACCAAAAACAGCATCTATGAGGAGAGAGTGCATGTAAAAATGAACATATTAGTGGAAAAGAACGTTCAAAAATGCAAGACAGTAGGAAAATTGCTGGCAAGAATGTATATGTTAGTCAAAACGGCGTACAAAAAAAAAGTGTTTTATTGGGAGAAATCCACACTAGGATGCTGAAGGAACTTCATGAGTCTTTTTTAAAATACAAACTGCTGCAGAAAGGCAGACAACAATTTAAGATTTTTAAAATAAGGAACAGAGAGAACTATAATGTAAAATCGACAGGTCCTTCAGCCCCAATTGCATGTCTATGACTTTAAAAATAAATAAATGTTTATTATAAGAAACAAGCAATATGATTTGTTTATTATTATTATTATTATTATTATTATTATTATTTATTACATTTATTCCCCCACCTTTCCTTCAAGGAGCTCAAGGTGGTGAACATAGGTATCCTGCTCCTCTTTTTCTCCCCACAACAACCCTGTGAGGTAAGTTAGCAGTGATTGGCTCAAAATCAGCCCACGAGTTTCATGGCCGAGTGGGGATTTGAACCGTGGTCTCCCAAGTCCTAGTCCGACACTCTAACCACTATGCCACATTGGCCCTTCCAAAATAAGATGTATAGTATAAACACATCAAAATGGTGTAGCAATATAGAGCAATGGATGGTGACATCAAATCCCAGATGCAGGTGAGGAGAAAGATTTCTCTGTCATTTTTTGGGTGTCTTTCTCCAGCATTTAGTTCATCTTGGGCACTCTCCTTAAAATTAGCACCTCACAACTCTGGACCGCAGTTACAAATTTTAATGAATCTTTTATGGGTCTCAAATCTGTGGACATCTGGCTGAGACTTGTCTCTTACCATCTTTGTAAGTAAGATGCCAAAATGTGAACTCCAAGTTGTTGGAAATGAGTTTGTTGCCTTTGGGTTTCTAAGTAACTTAAGGTAGCATGTTACTTTCTCCACTATTCCCAGGTCCCAAAGTTGAGTGTCCCAGTTCTGGGTATTCAGTCCTGAGCCATTTTCCTAGGGCAGTGCGATAATCAAATAGACTGCAACAAACATAAACCTAACCAAGCTCGCTTCTGTGTTTTTGCTACAAAATATGGATAACAAACACAGACTGGGTCTACTTTGGAGGAAGGACCATAGTCAGTAGTAGAGCATCAGCTTTGCATGACTAAAGGTCCTGAGTTCAATTCCCAGGGCTGCAGGTAGAACTGGGAAAGACCCCTGTCAGAAACAGTGGCCAGCTGCCTCCAGTCCATTTTGACTCTCTTGAGTGGCATGAATCAGTGCCCTGAGTCGGTATGAGGAAGTTTCTCAAGTTCCTAGTCAGAAGTGCATGGAGAAGGACTGCATGTCTCATGATAATTGCAGTGACCTGAACAAACGTCTCCCCACAATTCTTAAGCTTTACACACACACACACACACACACACACACACACACCAGGCATGCACAAAACCAGCACCTATGTGACTACATTTCCGACAGCAGTCCTCAAGGTTTGCATAGTAACGTATAGTCATTCTCGTAATGCTTAAAGGTAAAGGGGTTGCGCGCTCATTTCGCATTATTGGCCGAGGGAGCCAGCGTACAGCTTCCAGGTCATGTGGCCAGCATGACAAAGCCGCTTCTGGCGAACCAGAACAGCACATGGAAACGCTGTTTACCTTCCCGCTGTTTACCTTCCCTATTTATCTACTTGCACTTTGACATGCTTTCAAACTGCTAGGTTGGCAGGAGCTGGGACTGAGCAACGGGAACTCACCCCGTCACAGGGATTCGAACTGCTGACCTTCTGATCAGCAAGCCCTAGGCTCTGTGGTTTAACCCACAGTGCCACCTGCGTCCCGTAATGCTTAGGCTAGGTGAATTAGCAGGGATGAGACCAGCTTTCCTACTTTTTCTTTCCCTGCTTTAAGCATGGATTGTGTGAACCTGTTTAGTGTTGTGGGGGTGTTCCTTATAGTTTGTTTTGGAGGAATGGATGCACTGTTGTGGGTGACGGGCCAGTAATGGCTAATTGTACATTTATTCAAAATCCAATTAAAACTATTCAGTTAATTAATTCAACAAAACTAACAAGCTTGATCCAGTGATACCAGCTTTTCAAAGGCTGGTAGTCATTCACACCTCCAGTGCCGCCGCCCGCCCCCCCCCCCGCAGACCCTGGCCTCTTAGCGCGTCCCTTAGGTAGTCCCACCACCCCTCCGCAGGTGGTACTGCCCACTATGGGAACCACTGATCTAGACTGTTCCTGCTAGTTGCCTGGTTGCAATTTAATTAATTAGCTATTAATTGCCTACATTTTGCTCTACATATGATTATGATGCCTTGTTCACTTTGATTGCTGTTTTAATTTGCAGTGTGGGTTTCCTATGGCTTGTGAACCACTTTAGAAATCAAAAGGCTGGGGTAAAATGGTTTAATAAGCCAATAAGCAAACTGCCAACAAAAGCATAAATATAATGCAGTGTGGAATAGGTCGAAAGCATAATTTTCAACAACATTTTTTAAAATAGAGTTGACTATCCCTGCTTAGTCTATCTATATGGATGTGAAGAGGTATATTTGCACCACACACATCTGCCTTTGGTGAACAGGTTCTGCAGGCTTTCATCTTATTCCCAAATCCCACAAACCCTGTTTTTGCAGAGACCAACAGGGAGACGATGGTGATCGTAAGTTGAACTACACCCAGCAAATCAAAAGACCCTCCTTCCAAAATAGGACAATGTATTCAAGATAGAACACTGTAGCACATATGTTGTTACACTTCAATTGTGATATCAAATCACAGCCTTTAATAGTGAACTCAGATGGTTACGAAAAAATAGGACTAAAGCCAAATCAGTGGCTATTGTGAAATAAAGGAAGTATCAACTATTGAGAATTACAAGAAATCCTTTAAAAATAATAATAATAAATTCAACATGATCATGCTTTCAACCAGCTGTATTTCTTTACGCTGTTTGTTTTTGGTTTATTTTGTTTATTACGAAAGAAAAAACTGGATATGACTTCACACACACACACACACACACACAAAACCCCCATGAGGTCTAAGCATGCTCAGTAGCCATGGAACGTAGCATGTCAGCTGAAAAATAAAACTGGAAAACCAGAGGGTGGGGTGGAATGGAGTATCTTGGAGAAGCGTATGTTTGGCAGGAACCCTGAACAATAAGACTCCAGTTAGGTCGGGATAATATTGTTGCTGGTCCCACTTGTCCTTAATATTCCAAAGCCTTGTTTTTTTCTTGCCTATCCCTTAAATTTCACTAAAGAGAATTTCTGCTTCAGCAGGTTCCTTCTTTCCCACACACACCACTCAGGCAAATGCACCCCATGGTCAGCCATTCAAAACCTCTAAACAAAACCCAAAATCCAGCTGCAAACTTGCAACATCCATCTGGGATCAAAGCAGGGGCTGATCTTAAGCCCTAGAGGGATCTCTGGGCCACATTAATGTGCCCCAGTTATCTGCCCATCAGATGCAGAAAGCAAGATGAGCAAAGAAGCTGAAGGAACTGATTAGACAAGTGGATGCTGAGTAGCTGAACATTGGGGGCTTTCTGTGCTGCAGTTATGTCTGCTGCTTCAGTTCTGGGGTGGGGGTGGAGAATCCTTTTCAGATCCCTGCTCCATCTCCATTGTGGGCAATCCTAGGTTTCAGCAGGGACTGCCTCTGCCTTTCTGCATCCTGTGACTTTTTGCTGTCCGTGAAGATGGGAGAGAGGCAACACGACCAAGACTGGGGAGATATATCTTTGGTCTTGCCCTGTAAAAATCAACTAACAAATCAGGGGTTCTCTTTGAGAAGTAGCATACATTATGAATCTGCAGCAAGGACTCTTTATAAGGCCACTTCTGGGTATAAATTAAATATGAGGCATGTTGGAAACGAAACTGTCCTTTATTTCACAAACAATGAACAAGGGATATTGCTTAACGGTTTCACATGTAAAGGCACAATACATGATCCATCATAAATGCTATGGCAGGTTTTCATGAAAACTTTGCTTAGCAGTCTCTTTCTATGATATCTGTTTCTCCCTAGAATGGGTATCTGCTTTGACCTGCCTATAAAACAACCCTAGTAACTTTCTAGCCACTCTACGCAAGTGATAAACCTGTATCAGGCAAACCCTTAAGTCCCACTAGCTACTGGAGGTTTATCCAGTGTTCTGCCTATCACAGCTCAATCTACATGAAAACGCAGCAGAAGAGTTACAAAGAGGATATTATTATTATTATTATTATTATTATTATTATTATTATTATTATTTCTTTCTATACCACTCTTCATCTGAGGATCAAAGCTTGCCTATTTTGGATGGACAGGCGTATAGGGCCCTGAGCATCATCTGTTAATCCCCAAATGCCAGCAGCAGACCCTCAGATCATATTATTGCTAAGGGCAAAAGAGAAGCAGGATAGCTTCCTTCTGCTTTGTTATGATGATGGCTGGGAGGGGAACTGATTCTTGACCTTGGGATGTTCCTGGCAAAGCTAATTCTAGTGATGACCTCATGTATATTTTTAAAAAATATTGTTTTTGAATGAGGCAGGAGGGTTAAGGGGGTTAATTTTTGTTGTATTCTAATTAATTAATTACCTTTCTATCCCACCTTTCCAAAGACCAAATGGTGGGGTATGTAGTTCTCTCCCCCAACTGGTTTCATCCTCACAACAACCCTGTAAAGTAGGCTAGGCTGAGAGGTGTCCACTGGCTCAAGGTCACCAAGGGAGCCTTGTGGCTGAGTGGGAATTGGTTTGTAAAATACCAATTGGACCACTTAGGAGTTTGCATACACATATATGTAATTATCAGAGCTGCATCCCAATGAAAGATGTTCTATCTTCATTTTATCGATATATCATTCATGAATTTTTAGTTGATTAAATTTGCATGCATTCGCACATTGCTAAAACTATATTTCTGACAGCTGGTCTGTTGCTATATTTACTGCTGCATTTGTACCTTTTAGATATTGACGTTATTTTAAATAGTTTAGCTGCCTTGGGGAATCTTTAGGTTTTAAATGGCAATGTAGAAATCCTTAAATATATATTTGTGTTTAGACAGAGTGTGTGTGTGTCACCCTTTGAATTTTTTTTAGAAAAGGTGTTCTATATTATTTGTAAGAGGGGGTGCCATCTTCAGATGTACTTCTATTAAAAGTATGTATCTCTCACACACTTAATCTGCTTCTGGATGGATTTGAGGCACATTTTAGTTGAATTTTTTTAAATTGATTCATCTAATCACTTATTCAAATACATGTTGCAACCCTAGTATCTCTGTATTTAGACTGCGGAATCAGTGTTAATAGTTTTATTGGCTCTCAGTGCATCATAAACCAAATCTTTCCTCTGGAGTTTTCCCATTGACTATGGGGTGGGGTGGGGGGTTGTGGGCTGGGGGGTGGAGAGGGTTGCCTACAGCTTACCTCTCAGAAGGGAGAGCACAAATACCTTACCCCTACATCCCTCCCCCCCCCCACCAGCCGCAGCATCCGCGTTTTACCCTGTCCCCTAGATTCCTGCGTTGACTTGGAAAAAGCTCTTTTCACATACAATTTATTCTAACCAAATCACAAGCTGGAAACAAAAAATAAAAGGCATCAATCCTAAACACGCTTACTTGAAAGTTAACTCCATCAAAACTAATTAATCATCCTCTACAGACCCTCCTGGGTGCTAAGATCACAAGAGCGCGGTCTTCTTGCTAGTTCTGCCACCCACGGAAATTAGAGGGAGGAGTGGCAGTCCCAAAGCTATGGAATCTCCTTCCCACATAGTTGCGTCTGGTACCTTCATATCTATCTATCTATCTATCTATCTATCTATCTATCTATCTATCTATCTATCTATCTATCTATCTATCTATCATCTATCTAATGTGCTGAAATGGCCTTTTGACCACTGGGAGATACATAATTTTAAGCCTCCCTACTCTTTGGATTGCAGATCGCTTTAACTGATTTTAATATGGTATTGAGGGAAAGTTTTTTCCCCTTTCTTTTGGGGGGTGCATTGTTGTAACCTGCTCTGGCACCTTAGAGCGAAAGGCGGTTAAAAAACAGGACTGACCTGAAAACGCGTGTCGCGGTGGGGTGGCGGCATTCGTGTGAAAGACACCACAATTCCACTTTCAGAAATCAAACGCGTGGGACAAAACTTCAGAAAGGCACTTTGTTCCATCTGAGCTCCCCCCCCCCAAAAAAAATTCTGGTCCCATCTCTGTCCCCAGGGCTGCATTTTCCAACTACAGAACCCTAGATTGATTCAGAGGAGCCGCGTGCGTGCGCTCAGGTGGGGCGGGCGAGGGTCCTCTGTGCCAAGCAGAGTTTCTCTAAGGCGAGTTTGCAACGCAGAGCCAGAGAACAGGAACCAACTTTTGAGGATTGTACTGTATATATTAAACGAGGGTTTTCAGAGTCTGGTAGATTTCATCTAAATTAGAGTCGGGCTTTACATCGGGTTTTTCCCCTTTAAGCTTGCGCCCAGCACGGCCGAACTTCAGTGGGCCCATTTATCCAATAACAAGAGAAGTCAAGGTGTAAGGGAGAGATGGAGAATTTTTAAAACTATATCGAAAAGGGGGCGATTTTTTCCCCCTGGACTGGTCTTCTTTTATCTTTCTGGAGACTTTTTCGCCTCCCGATTTCCGGGAGATTGAGATAATCAATTTGATTTTTATTTATTTTTTATTTCTGGAAAGGGGAGGGGGTGGCGATGTCGATGGTTATTGGAAGGAGGAAGAAAACCCAGCCTTTGAGGTGAGAAATAGTTGCCTTCGATGATCCTACATCTCCGAGTGGACCCGGCCTTGTACCGAAGCGAAAACTATTTAAAAGGATTCCGAACATAACCCAACCTGATTCCCAAATGACAGGGCCTGTGATGACGCGACAGGGAAGATCATTCCCGCCCTCTCCGCTGAGGACATTGCCTCTCCACCATTGCTCAAAGCTATTCTGCTTGCTTTTGCGGGGGCTCATGGTCGTCGTCCCCATCTCAGATACGAATTTTTAAAACGAGCGAGACCCTTCCCCTTCCCCAGTACAGTAGTGGGGAAAAGCTCCTACCCACTTACCTAGAAGTAAGGCCATTTAACTCAGTGGGCCTTACTTCCGAGTAGGCATTGATGGGATAGTGCTGTTAGGGTCGTCTCCGACGAAGTCATACCAGAGTAAACCTATTGACATCCATAGACCGGTTGTCTAGGCTACTGATTTTATTAGATGTGCTCGAAATACGACCCTTCGCTTATACGTGACCACAAAACAAAAACCCAGCTATTGACAATTTGGCGATTAAATCAGGAAAGTAAGTGGATAAACAAATAGGTGCGGGAGAGAAAAAGGCGCTGACTTTCCTAACTTTCATATTTCCTATAGGGTGAATTTTTGCACTCCTGTGTTTATGTGGATCTGAGAATCTCATACATACAAGCACACGTTATTAGAAATTTTAGAATCTACTTTACTGGGGTGGACACAGAAAAAAGAAATTTCCACAAAAAGGGAAGACAGAAACCACTGGGAAATCTGGGTGAAAATATTTTTATGTTTATTATAAAATATTCGTGTTTACTATAAAATAAAAATGGAAATGATGAGGGGCGGATGGAAACAGACGCTGGGCTCCCCCCCTTTTCATCGTTCAGCAATGGGTTTATTGTTTGTCTGAATACAGACCGCTAGAGCAGATATACCTACGGAATCTATTTCGACCCAAAGACCCTGATGATGGCATTTTATTTCACCAAGGCAGCAACGAAAACAGTCGAACGAAAGCTCGCAGCCAAAGCCCGCCCGCCCGCCTCCTCCTTGTAGCGCAGCAGCCTTGGCTTTTGGCCGATTTGATGCGCGGCAACGCTTTACCTTGCGTCGAACGACTGGGGGCCTTAACTGGGTTGTGGGTGAGACCACCAATCGCCCACGGAATTTCCTCCGCCTCCCTTGGCTCAGAATCCCTCCCTCCAACCACCACCACACGCGACCCACCCCCCCACAACCCCAGTCCTGACCACGATATGCTCCCAGATCTTCCCAAATTCTTCTACCAAAAGGCCGAAGAGGGTGGTGGTAAAAAAGAAAGCCATTTTAAACATCTACAAGATTCCACAGCAGATTCCCCCCCTCTTTCTCTCTTTCTCAGGCCTTGCGAAGGCTCTCCCGGCCACCCCCTTGCCACTATTAACATACGGTATTAGGGGGTCTCCCCGCTGCCTGAGTGAGCGCCTTCATTTGGCAAACTTTACGCCTAGGAAAGTGTCTCTTTCCCTCCCCTAAACTTAAGAGAGGGGTGAGGAACAGCTGGGCTCGGCGCATCCTTGTCTAAGTCGCAGCGGCCGGCTTGCCCGAAAGGGTTAACGTCTTTCTATAGGGTGAACCGGCGTCTCTATTAATATTTATGCGAGGCTACGAAGCCACAGCACACACGGGGTCGGGGGTGGGGGCTCAATATTTGATATAGGCAGACACATATGTGCATCTATGGATATTCTTGTGTGCGTGTGTGTGTGCAGATGATGATAGATAGATAGATAGATAGATAGATAGATAGATAGATAGATAGATAGATAGAT
The DNA here is from genome assembly GCF_963506605.1 of Zootoca vivipara. Classification (NCBI taxonomy): domain Eukaryota; kingdom Metazoa; phylum Chordata; class Lepidosauria; order Squamata; family Lacertidae; genus Zootoca; species Zootoca vivipara. The sequence goes on along the minus strand of NC_083281.1, from coordinate 32,941,078 downwards.
AGATAGATAGATAGATAGATGATAGATAGATAGATAGATGTATCTGAAGAAGGTGTATCTGAAGGTGTATCTGAAGAAGTGTGCATGCACACGAAAGCTCATACCAAAATATAAACTTAGTTGGTCTTTAAGGTGCTACTGAAGGAATTTTCTTAGATAGATAGATAGATAGATAGATAGACAGACAGACAGACAGACAACAACTGGGAGGACCGGAGGAGGGGCGTCCTATGTATCTCCTAGCATAGCCTTTTTTTCCCCAGGAAGGGGAGAGAGAAAAAAATGTTTTTTTCAAAACCACAATTCGAAATACTCCCGTTAGCTAACGTCTGCTTTATAGCTGATAGACGGATCTATCACACAATTTTGTACCATTTTTTTGCATTCAGTAAAAAAAATAATGAGTTGCTCCTGGTTGTTTTCTCTCTTCCACCACCACCCCCCCGCGGCGGGCGGGGGGGGGTCAGTTTATACACACACCACACACACACACACACAAATTTTCGATCATGTCAATTTCAATTCCATTCTTGGGCTTTCCATAGATCGATCGATCGATAAAGATATGGCTCGCGCTCTCTCCGTGTGTGTGTGTGTGTGTGTGTGGCACATCAACATAGGGGCAGGTTGTGCTTGGTACATTGCTATTTTTAAAATGTACACAATGTCGCTGCAGGCATCCCTTACCTACATATTTAGATTTATTTTTAGAACAGAACGCTGCAAAGGGTGAATTTATTTTCAGGTTGGTTTCCTCTGATGTTTTCGGTGGGTCAGCCTCCCCCACACCCACCCACCCACCCACTTCCCATCCCGCATTGCCTTATCCTGCTTTCCCCTCTCAAAGCGCACGCACCTCAAGGCCAAACTTTTTCTCCTACCCAACAACAATGGGGTGGGGAAGACCCCTTAACATATTTTTTTCTCTTTAATTGCTTTCATTTTAGCAAAATAATTTAAGTAAGTATAGCTGATGTGTTGTCCATGTTTGAACGTACAGAGAGACTCGATTCATTAAAAAAATATGTTTGGGGAGAAAATTATGGAAGCAAAATTCATTGTTTTCAAAGGGAATGTACTGGACAGACAGACACGCACATCAGAAGGCAACTGTGAAAAGGAAACGCCGTTACAATTCAGTTTTTAATTTTAACAATTCACAATTGTTTTTAATATTCGGTTGGAAGCCGCCCAGCTTAGCTGGGGAAACCCAGCCAGATGGGCGGGGTATAAATAATAAATTTTATTATTATTATTATTATTATTATTATTACTACTACTACTACTACGACGACTACTACAGTATTTTGCCTCTGCTTTCTATGGTGGGGGAGAGTCCTCCCTTCCGTGTACATAATATATACATACATTTACACATGCATATATCAGCTCCAAATGGACCACGGCCACGGTTTATGCCACATTAGCAGGGAGGAGATTCCTAAACGTGTTTACTCCGAAGTAAGTCTCCCTGTGTTCAGTGGGCCTTACTTCTTAGTAAACGCCTTTGCAGGTTGCGTAATCGGTTATGCTGCAGTCCTGTCTACGCTCGTTTTACCAGGACCTAAATCCCGGTGGACCTCAGCGGGGATTTGCTAACTGCGCTGGTTAAAGTCTTTGAAAGGCTGCAGACTTACCCGGAAGCAAGTCCAATGGAGCGCTATGGGACTTACTTCTGAGTAGACAAGCACGGGACTGCGCTGTGAAGGTGCCACTTCAAGATGCAGCACCCTCGGAAGTGAAAAATGCTAGGCGCGTCTACTCAGGAGTAAGAGCCGCTGAGTTAAATGGAACTGACTCCCAAGTTCAGAGGAGCGCAGGCTTGCTTTTTGTTTCATCGCTACACTTTAAGGTTTATTTCCCCCTCCTCCTCCACGCGCACTTCTCCCCACCGATTATGAAATAAACGAGGTGGGGGGGGGGTCGCCCTTAATCCCGAAGAGCTCACCAAGGTCAAGAGTCCCAGTCCTAGACAACGATCCCTTAGCCTCCCAACACACACACATACACCTCTCCTCCAGACCATTTGCTGGCTTGCTGGGTTTACTCTGATTTTCCACTTCATTCCCCCCCCTCAACACACACACATCCTTAGATGCGCTTGTTTCCTCCCCAGCAACCTAGCCAGCCTTTGCAAAATCAGGGGTTGCGGGCAGTGGAACTGGGGGGGGGGTGAGGTTGATATCGATCGGTCCTTCTCTGATTTTTTTTTTCTGCAATAGTTACACACCTCCAGGAGGTCAATGTTGGGGGTGGGGAGGGCGCGTCGAGGATGCCTCCAGCCCTGTATCAAAACTGAAAAGCGCTCCTCGTTCTCATCCTGCCTTCCAGTACAGGCCTAATCCGAGAGGAGAGGAAGAGAGAGGGGAGGGAGGGAGAGAGAGAGAGAGACTCTCACCGGACAAGGGAAGGAAGGTGATATTATTGGATCTGTTGATAATGCAGACTAATCATTCCTTCGCTCAATTCCCTTGGAATTAAACCGAAATACTGTAGCGTTGAAAATTTTTACGTTATTTTATAAGATTCTCTCTCTCCCTCCCATCTCTTTTTCCTCCCTCCTTCTTTCCTCCACTTGGCCCTCCCTCTATAATCCTGACCCATTTAAACAAGCTGCAAGCTTCTCGGTTTTAACTGGAAGTGGTTTTTGGCACCAACCCTGTATGGTCAACGAGCTTTCAAAAAGAAAGATTTTTCGGATGGCCATATAGTTTTGCCGCTGCGGTCGTCTCACGCACTGATAAGGACACAGGCACGGGGGGGGGGGTGTTTGTTCGTGTTCTGGTCGGTTGATATGATATAGACTCTGCAGAAACCAGACAGAGAGATTAAATTGAACGGACGTCTCTTCTTGGCGTACTTCTGGGGCGTTCATGCTGCAATATTTTGTTTTGTTTTAAAAATAAGAACCTCGCCATCACACAGTATGTAGGTCGCTTCAATAATAATGATGATGATGATTTTAAAAAAAAACATGGTCTCTCTCTCTCTCTCTCTCTCTCCTCCAAGCCTGCTGCTAACTGGCGACCTGCATTTACTTACCTCGAGATCTTCCTGAGTATTAAATAAAAAGAAATAAAACGCCTCCTTTCTCTCTCTCTCTCTCTCCCCCCCCCCACTCCCCGGAATAAAATATAGTGCCCTAGATAACTGCTTCCTCCACTTCGGAAACATCCTAAGCCCTCAGCCCACCCCGCCCCACCCCAATGCCTCTCCTTAAACCCCCCCCCTTGAAATATGGCATCCTCTCCCCCGCACCCCCTCCAAAAACAAGGTCCCGTCTTCCTGCTCGTTTTGTGCTCGGCCTGCGAGTCCCTGGGGCTTCAGTAATCTGAGGCAGCTGAGCCTCTTCTACTAATCCTGCTTTCAGCATCATTTGGGTTGCGGGGGAGGGCGGGAGGAGAGTGAGAAGAAGGGAGGGAAGAGGAGGGAGGGAGGGAGAGTGTAAATTGTACATCACAAGGCATTTTCCGCACAGTCCGCGGATGCTGGTCGCTGGATGCACAGAGAGGGAGAGAGGAGGACCAGGAGGACCCCAGGACGTTTGTTGTTTTGTTGATATCAAGGTATCTCCCTCTGGCCGCCTCCCTCTCTCGCCCCACCGTCGCCCAGCAGAGGAGATGAGGATTTTTGACTCAGTCGCTCGCTCCGCTTCAGATCCGCAGGGAGGGATGTTGCGCCGTGGTCCAGGGGTCACTGCTGAAGAGCTGCATTCGACTCAGGAAGACAACCGAAAGCCCTTCTTTGGCCCGCGACGGGGCTCTAGGGGTAGCGGGGAAAGATGCTGGTCGCTTTTGCGCAAAGAGAGACGGGAGAAGAGAGGAGGAGGAGACACACACACACACACACACACACACACACACACACACACGTATATATTCCTTCCACGGAAGCCTTCAAGGCACTCATCCTGCCTTCCACTCCTCCCCACCCCCGGGGGGGGGGACGAAAACCCTCTTTCTAGAAGATCTGCCCTATTTTCCTTGTTGACTGAGCCATAAAATTGCATCTTTTTTTAAAACCCTCTCTCCCTCTTGCCTACCGCCATTTGTTCGTTTGTTTTTTGTTTGTTTGTTTTCTCCCTCTTCCCCCTCCTCCCTATTCTCTGTCCCTCTCTCTCTCTCTCTTCCTCCGTTGACCTCTGCTATCAAGACGCAATTCGGTTCCCGAGGAAAGCAGGAGGGATCTTGGCTGGTTGATGCAAAGCTGAGAGGCGGTGAAAGAAGAGGCTCCCTCCCTCTCTCTCTCCCTCTCCCCCACCCTCGCTCTCTCCCAGGCATCCATATACACACGCGCACACGCACACACATATCCACGCCGCCCTCCCACACACTTGATTTCAAGCTGTAGATTTGAGAAGTGGGGGGGGGAGAAGAGGAGGGAGCAGCCTCACCGCCAAGAATTAAGCAAGCAAGTCACAACAACTTCGAAAAGAGCTGGAGAAGAAAATGGGTGGGGGAAAGGAGGGGGAGAGAGAGGGTGGGGAGGGGGGAACCCTCCGGAAGACGGTGCCGCAAAGACCTGGAGAAGAAGCGACGGCAGCAGCTAGAGAGAGAGAAAGAGAGAGAGAGAGGACAATTAAAAAGCAGCGACGGCAGCAGCAAGAACGCAGCATCTCTGGAGACAAGAGGAGGGCATCATCCGCATGCAGCAAACGGCCCTCTCCCCGCAATAAACACACACACACACAACTTTGATCGCAGCGTGATGTTTCCTGTCTATTTCTGCTCCAGGAAAAAGAATAAGAATAAGAAATGGTGCAGTTCAGCCAAGAGGAGAGAAGAAATGAAAGGAAAACGGGGACCGGGCTAATCCGCCCACCAGCAGCGCATCATCCAGACACAGACGCAGAGAGACGCAGATGACAGTTTATAATAAGAAGAGCCTGGGTTTGATCGAGCCTTCTGCAAGATTGGGGGGGGGGTCCTCCGTGCTCCCTTGCGAACGTGCGGTGGTGCCGTTTCCCTCCGCTCTTGGCTTAAGCCCTTCGTGTTCACAGCGGACCTTGATTTAATTTCAATACAATTAAGGCACGCGGTGAATGCCAAGAGAGAAGCCATTGCCTTCCCGCTGCCTTCACTTGCTACCTTCACTGCTGGCCACTATGCGCTCCGCTGCTGCTGGATGGAAGCGACGCGACCCGCCGAGAGGCTTTCGCTACCTATTTTCTCGGGGATCGAACTCCAATATATACAGTATATGTATACATTAAAGAGGTCAGATCCTCCCAGGCTGGTAAGAAAATGAGAAAATAAAGCACTTTTTCATTTTTATTTTGCTGCATGTGTGTGTGTGTATGTCTGCAGAAAGCTAGCAATAAATATTGTCTCTGTGAACTATTTCGGAGAGTGCGGGTTTTGCTTCTTGCGCGAAGACTCTGGGCGGGAGGAACCTTCGAGTCTGTAAGGCGTTGCGGTGCTGTCAGCGATCGCTTGGATTGAGGTGGCTACACTGTCGAGCTAAGAGGCTCTCGTGACTCCACAGTCCTTGCCTCCTCCTCTCAGGCACAGATGACTAGATGTAAGTAAAGGAAAGGAGAGGTTATTTGGAGGGTGGCAGAGAATCGGCTGTGCCTGGAGGTGGCTAGTCCCCCACTCCTCTTGCTGTGGGCTGCAGGTGCGGAGGGGAGGCGAACGCGTAAATACGGTTGAAAGAGGATGTCAATTCCAGGCAGGTTTTTTGTGTATAGATAGATACGCGGAGCAGCAGCGCCTGCCCGCAGGCTGCATATTGTCCTGCGCATACAAAAAAAAAAGTCGAGGGGGTGTTGAGAGGGAGAGAGAGAAAGCTGGCTTTGTGGATCTCTTGAAAGAGCAAGGAGCAGCTTGAAACTGGGCGTCGGTGGCGCGTGTGTTGAGGGTGAAATAGCAAATGCTGCAGTGAGAAGGCATCCGTCTGTTTCTTCTACCTGATCGGGTTTCTGTAGCCCTCACAGAGTAAGGACCGGACCAGGTTGGAGGGATCATGGGATGGATGGATGGATGGATGGAAGAAGGAAGGGCAACGGGTTTTCTCTCCCACAACTCTCTCGTTCGTTTAAATGAACCTAACAAACAAACAAAACATTTGGGGGGAAATCCATGACACAAAGATTGGCTAAACAGAAAGAGAGAGGGTGAGACATTTCTTTCCCACCCCCAGCTCCATTTTGTCACACGATCTGGAGATGGGTGAAAGGGGCCGTGGAAGTCCCGTGTACATGATAGCTTGGATTTAGAAGAAACGTGGGTTTCTTGTGTGTTTTTAAAGTCTGACCTGCCCACATACTTCACACACAACCACGATTTATTTCATGAGAGGCAGCGACCCTAACCCCAGGCTCAAATATGGTCCGATCTCGGTTTTCAGCAAGAAACCCAAAGAGGAGATTCTAGTTTCAGCACCACGGAGAGCTCCTCTCGCGGTCCTTAGCAGGGTTGGGATAACAGGTCTTTGTTGACTTCTCTTCACCCCCCCCCCCCGCTCACCATTCCTAAGCAAAAGAAAGAATAAGAAAGCCTGGCATCATAATCCCGGGTGGTTAAGGTTGCAACCCAACCTCCCATTTGCCTGGGAGTGAGCCCCTTTTAACTCAATGGGACTTGTGTCTGAGTAAACACGTGACATAGGACTGGGCTTTAAATGATTCCGAAGAGCCTCTCTGCGTAAAATCATTTAAGCGGTTGCTTGGCGTCTATATATACAGATACAGACACTACAGTTGATTGAGGTCCCTTTCTCTCTGTCTGTCTCTTGCAGCATCATAGATTGCAGTAAGGAAAAGATAGGCGTTTTCTTTCTCAATTCCGTTATTTTATTTTTTTGAGCATAATTATGTTAATGTTTGCCAGCGTTGCTTTACCTTTCGGTGCCGGGGCGCTTTTGCCCATTACCGTAATGCCCCCGCTGCGCGCATCTCTTGTGCTCATTTCTGCAGGAAGGGGAGGAGCAGCCGTTCCCCCCGCGGTCCGCACCATCTGCCTATGTGACCTTTAGCTTTCTTAAGGACAGAATCGCGGGGGAAGGCGCGCGGGGAGGGCGGGGTGCAGAGATGAGCGAGCAGCGCTTGATGGACTGGTTTTAAAAAAAACAGGAGCAGATTTTGGACAGCAGTTGTAGGATTTCAGCCATGAAGCCTGGGTTTCAGATCTGACTAGGAACATTTTGCTCTGTTCCTTCTTTAAGCTCGCTCTTCCTCGCTCTCTCCTCCCCCGCTTCCCTTCTACCCCCGGCCAGCTGTTCAGGGGATTCCGCCCAGATTATGCAAAAAAGGGTTTTAGTTTATTTCCTTTCCTTTCCTTTTGTTGATTTGCGCTGCAGCCCCACACCCTCGTCCAGAAGGATAGGGCCTCGATCCGCAGGGCTGAGATACAAAAGCCATTTGTTGCTGTCATTTACCTGGGAAGCTCAGGAAAACTGGCTTCTGCTTAGATCTGCATAGGGTTGCGCTGCTGCTTGCTTGGGAGTAAGCGCCGTTGAACTCAATGGGACTGACATCTGAGTCGACATGCACAGGATTACACCCTTAATCCAGTGGAAGCCGAAGGAGCAGTCCCAGCTCCTGCTGCTTGGTGCAGAGCAAGGGGATTAGTCTGCCCAGAGGATGAAAAAAACCAACAACCTGCGTTTCCCTTCAAGGGGGAAAATTATTTAAAAAATAAAGTAAAATAAATCATCATAATCAAACCACCAGAACGAACTGGGTTGCCCGTTCGGGTTAAACTACACAATCAGATAAGAAATCAGCCTAGAGTACATTCATCATAAGAGGCATATGCAGCTCCCCCCCTTCCGCCTCCCCAGCACATGCTAATAGCCGAAGACTCGGCATATCGCCATCTTTACTTCTTCTTTAATGGCTCTTTATTTAATCACTCATTGCTCGGTGCTAGTCCCATCCTGGGCAGAGGGGGAAAGGCATTTTCCCACTGAGTGCTTAAAAACGGGGCATCTATGTGGATGGGAAGAAACGGAAATATGTAGTGGGGAGTGAAAACTATTGTTGTTCCTATTTATTGCATTAACATTTCCATCCCGTCTCTCTATCAAAATATTCAAGGTGACAAATAATATAGTCATAAACACTCATACTGCAAAGTTATTAAACTTAATAATAATGACAATCGTCGTCATCATTACCATTGCTGCTGCTGCTGTAGAAGTAGATTTCATAGAAGGGGATGCATCTAGCAAATCTGCATTTGAACTTTGTTGCCTTGTTGATTCGTGAGATGAGGTCTCTTTTTCTCTCAATAAACCAGGGCATTATACTGACTCCTTCACCGATCCTCCATAGATTAGATAGATAGATAGATAGATAGATAGATAGATAGATAGATAGATAGATATTTTAAAATTAAACTATGGAAGAAGAAAAAGACACCCAGCCCAATGTTTTCTCAGAAGTAAATCCTATTGTGTTCAGTGGGATTTACTGCCAAATATTGTCCACAGGATTGTTTGAAACCTATGCACCCTTATGTGGGAGGAAACCCCATTTAACACCAGAAGAGTTATTTTTGCATTTAAATGCTGTTAGAAGTCCTTTTGTTGACTAGCCTAATTTGTGTGTTGGTGATCATAAAGCATTAATCTAAATCTGGCACAGATAAAAGGCAGCCCCCCCCTTAATGTCATTTCTGACCCAGAAGTGGGTGGCTAGTCTTTCATCTCGATGGAATCCAGAGTGTTTTCTAACTGCTTATTTCCAAGAATAACCTTTTTTTTTTACTCTTTCCCTTGCAGATCTGGATTTCTAGGGATTCCTTTATAAGCATAATCTTTTATCATGTATATGATTCTCCAACTTGGTGCCTATGGGCACCATGGTGCCCATGAAGGCTTTCATCGGTGCCCCTGGGCAGATGCCACAGTATCTGAGCCTTTTTAAAATTTTAAGTAAGTCTCTAGCCCTCCTAGAAAGAAAGTTATGGGACAAAATGTGCAGGTACCTTTAAAGTGAATTTTGTGAAATAAAGGTGAGTGTGGTGTGGCCACCTTGTATCTTTTCGCTGGTACTGAGGAATGTTTCCTGGTACTATTAGACAGCAATAGCATCTCTGAGTGTCTGTGTGAAATCAATATTGTGTGATGTCCACAATCAGGACCTGCAGCACATAGCTGACTTTCCACGGTAAGCATTAGGTTGCTGGGGGAAGGGAGCTGTCTTCCTAATTTTGTTATACCACACCCCTCCACAGCAGCTGTTTTGCCACTGGCACCCCCGGCACCCACTCACTATTTGAAATGTGCACTGCAAAAAGATTGGCGGCCCCTGATATAACATCATCGCAGCTGCTTACAATACAACTGATGCTCCTTTCTTACTTGTTTGGTTGGCTTTTTAAACTATTTTTAAATTCTTTCTCTTTTAGAACTTCCAGGTTAAACAGCTCCATGGGACAAATAGGACAGTCCATCTTTCGTGGAGTGTGTGTGGATATTTTCTAGTCTTTCACAGAAGGACTTTTCCCTCCAAACAACTTTAGTTAGAATGAAGAAGGCAGTGGTGAGAGAAGAATCAGGGGACCAGTTATTGCACACGTGTGTGTGTGTGTGTGTGTGTGTGTGTGTGTGTGTGTGTGCGCACACACACACACACACACACACACACACACACACACACATATTCTGTAGTCTTTATAAATTGCTAAAGAACTCTACAGGAATATATTTCATCCCACTACCGAGGAAATCTGTCTAACAAACCATTCAAGCATGTGTCAAGCCATCTGCATCCTTGGAGATGGAGTGACAGCTAATTATAACCCTCCTAAATGGCATCCCCCCTCCCTTCACTTCACTTCACCCCAATATAGAGCTACGTAACTGGCAATCTTTTGAGAGACATTCTTGTGTTAAGGTCTTTTCCCCTCAGCCATAAAAGAAAAACACTTGGTGTTCGGTGTGGTGTATCAAACCGCTGATATTTTCCCCACAAAGTGAAGTCACTAAGATGCAACCTTGGTTTCCAAGAGCAGCTTAGTGTTTGCTTAGTTTTTTATATTTCAAAAATGAGCTTGGGAAAGATGGCGATGTATAATTTTGCTCCCTTGAGTGTCTTTCACAAAGGACAGGGGCTCTAGCTCAGCGACAAAGCACGTGTTATTCATGAACACAAGGACACACATTTTGTGTGTCTAATGAAGAGATATTTGAGGCCAGGGCTGAAGAAACCCTTTTGCCAGAGCTCTGGAGAGCTGTAGCCCAAGCATTGTTGTAGCTGATGCATAGTCGGTTGAGAAATATCACATCATGTATGTTTTAATGCTCTGTCGTTCATTAACCCCCTGCCCTTTGAAAGCTAGCATGGTAAGGAGAAGAATTGTAGCCTAGTCTTCTCCCTAATATATTTCGGCTTTTTTTTCTCATGCATAGGGAGGTTTGCCTGTTTTTACATATTCAGCAGTGCTGCACAAACATGCTGCCTGCAGCTCACCTATCGTATGATATTGCCTGAACATGCCATTCGCCTCTCAGTTGCTGAATCGGATCAGATGACTATTTATCCACCTGCTTGCTGTAAGTCCGGACCGTCCACGGACTACAACTACTCCAGCAAGCTGATCCATATAATCTAGACCTCAGTGTCCCTCTGGCAGAGAGCCAGAAGGAAAGCACACATACAAAGAGCAAATAGGCCAAACCATTCGAGTGGGGGAGGGTGGACCTGTCCCCCCCATGATGTTGCTGGACTACAGCTGCTATCATCCCAGACTATTAGACATTCCGGGTGGGAGGTAGAATCCACCGACATCTGGAAGGCCATAGGTTCCCCATCTCTGAATTAAAGCCAAGTCATCTCTTCTATCTCCAATCATCAGCCAAAGTGACCCATTGCAGGAATACGGGAACCTGCAGCTGCCCAGATGGTGTTGAGCACCAGCTCCCAGGAGCTCCAGCTGGCCAATAGTCAGGAATGATGGGAGCTTTTAGTCCAACAAGAGCTGGAGGCCTACAGCTTCCCTCACCCCTGACCTTCCGGGAAATTTATTCCCTTCCCTATTCCTTGGCTGTGGGCAAAAGCAACACACTTGAATCTTTTCAAGAGGAAAGTTATTGAGGCAAAACTCCATACCACCCAAACTTGCGTCTCGAGTGGTATTTCAGCACTGCACCATTGAGGTAAAGCAAATCAGCCTTCTTCAACCTGGTTCCCTTGCAATTCTTTTGGGCGACGACTCCCATCAGATCTAGAGATCATGGCTGTGTGTTGGCTGGGGCTGATGGCAGCCGTAGTTCAAAACATCTGGAGGGCACCAGGTTGGAGGAGGCTAGTGTGACTTGACCATCACAACTGTAGGGTGGTCTCCTACAACTGGAGCTATACTTTACAGTATATAATTAGAATCATGTTTAATATCACCTTTCTGCTCCACTTCCATCTCCTGGGACATTCGCTTGGCTTTCCTTCCTCAACCATTCACAGTTTTGGGACTGTGAAACAGCCGCATTGGACCATCAGGAGAGAAGTGCTACCAACCAGGATTGGTAAATATCCCATTTTCTCCACCTTGCATACCTGGGGTCTCAACCAAAATCCTTCTGTCTTTTATTGGTATTGACTCATAGAATGCCACATGCCTGCAGTCTGTGCTTCTGACAACCACTGGCAGTTTAAGGGCAAACTTCACGTGCTATAGGAAATCTGTGCTCAGGTTCACCGTATTTTTTTTAAAAAAAGTTTAAAGCAATTTCTTGGTTCTTATTTTGATCAGAGCAGCTATACTGAGAGAGTGAAAAACTGGAGGGAGGGAAGTTTATGCACTCCAATCTCCCCTGCCCCAAGATGCTTTGTGAAATTGGGATTAAGTCTCAGCATATATACTTTTTCCTACTCCAGTGCTTATAGTAGCTTCCATCAATGACTTAGATTGAAAGCAATAACATGGGTTACTTCTCTGATCAACCATGAGACCCAGCATGGCTGCTTTGAAATATAAACAGACAGACAGACATCGGGAAATCTGATCACAGATCACCTATGTCATGTATGACCTGTACATTCCAGTGATGATCTTATTATTGTTATATATTTTTCTGATTATATTCTTCTTGAACTGTACTCACATGACAGATGAAGGAAATAAAAACACAGTTCAGCCTCAATTTCTTTTTCCACTGGTGTTATTTAATCTGCTTGAAATGCAGCAGGCGGGTGTCTAGAAATAAAATGTTATTGTCTTTCCCTGGTTGATTTTGACTGTGTGCCCAAACTGTTCCAACTCAAGTGACAGTAGGACCACTGACATCAAAGAGGTCTATCTCCTGGTCTCCTCAGAGCAATAAGTGCAGCTGGCGATAAGAGTCAGCCTGAGTAGGCATCTGCTGAGGATCCACAGATTCCAGCAGAGGCCTCACACCCCTCTTCAGGATGTTCTCCCACTCCTTGCTCTGGCCTGGACAACAGCTGATGGTGAGAAGGAGGAGTCACAGGTGCCATTGCCTGCTTGCTCTTTGGTTCTCTGCCTGGCAGGCAAGCAAGCAGATGGGAGCAATGATGGGGAAGAGGGGCAGGAGCATCAGCTGGGGATAGTGGCAGTGAGGAAGTAGACTCACTGATGGAGGGGATAGTGGGTCCATAGAGGGTTTCTTTCCCAAGGGACGCCCTAAATTTGGAGCCACCACTGGCAAAAAGAGGAAAATGTCATTATCATTCTTTACACTCTAAGGAACAGTGCCGTTCACTGTTTTCACTTCATTCATCTTCACAATACTCTCATTTCGTGTGAGAGATGGAGTCGTCTTATTCCCATTCTACTGAAGTTGAACTGATCGTGAAAGAAAAGATTCTAACAAGTCATCAGTGAAGCCAGGCTTTCTGAGTATATAAAAGTCAACAGTCTCATGCCTGTGCTCTGAAAGAGCTAGATACTCATTTGAGAGATTTTCATCCTGTTTGGTTCCAGCATGCCACACAAAGGTTTGCCTCTGAGCCCCGTAATAATGAGGCAAAATGCTATCACTGGGGTAAAGGACCACAACTTTATTAACCTATAGACATTGTCTGCAACAGACTTCCTCTAATTAATGCTATAACCTCCAGTATGTGTTCAGCCCATGACGGTGTGAGTCATTTTCTCACCAGTTGCAGCTCAACAGGACAATTCAACCTGGTTCAGTTCCACTGATCAGTATGAATGTAAGAAGTGTCTTTCTGGTTTGGATCGATACAGCCAATCTAGCTCAGCATCCCATTTCCCACAGTGGCCCATCAGATGCCTCTAGGAAGCCTACATCCAGGGCATGACAGCAATGGCGCTCTCTCGCTGTTGTTCTCCAGCAACTAGTATCCTGATGCGTATACTACTTCTGAAGTCAGAGGTTAGAACATTGCCACTATGAATTTGTCTAACCCCCCACTAATGCCATCCAAACTGGTGGCCACCATCACATTCTGTACATGCCCAGCACCTCCTAGCTTCCTCTGTCAAAAGGTCTTGAGGATGCTCTGTCCCCAGTATCACTTCCCTGAACTCTTAATACCTGAGTTGGTGAGTTGGGCAGCTCCCAATGGTTTCTAGCCCTTGTCCCCCAAACCCAATGGTCCTGAGATGTTGGTTTAGAGTGGGTATGGGGGATCTTTGGCTCTCTAGATGTTATTGCACTACAGAGCCCAACATTCCTGGGCCTGATGGAAGTTGTACCGCAGCAATATCTGGAGGGCCAAAGGTTCCCCATACCTGGTTTAAAGAATCTCCTTTAACAGCCAAGGTACTTCAATCTATACCCCCTTTTTAACCTGCATTGGCCCTGCCAAAGAAAGAAACCAGGGAGGGGACTCAGCTGTCTTGGATAACTACCAATAGGTTGTGTTGCAGATCCTTAAGAAATATATTGTAACCCATATCTAAGAAGTGGACCCCCATCTGTCCAATACAATTGTGACATGGAATACTTCAAAGCCAGGTGAGGGATGGCTACACACACCATGCTGCTCTCTGCTGCCTTGCGAACTTTTCTACAGACTCAAAAAATACACCTAGGAACACAAGGTCTCCTCAATGCTCTTCTTTGAATCAACTCATCACACAATCCAAATCGTGTGCTAGCATTCCACTATGGGCCAGGTGCCCATCCTATGCCAGGAGGCTCAAAACCTTTCATGATCTTACCTGGTTCGTTTTCCTCCAAATGAATCAACAACAGGTGAGGTGGAGGACACCTATGCACATCTGCATACACAGAACCCTGAAAGATGGACAGGACCATTCCATGGGACACTTGCTGAAGGGAAGGACGGGAGCTCCATGGCAGAGAATCCACATTGCACCCAGAATGTCCCGGGTACAATCCATGGCATTTTTATGGCTGGGAAAGACTCCTTGCCTGAAATCATGGAAAGCCACTGCTGTTCAGTGTAGATAATACTGAGCTAGATGGACCAATAGGAGAAGTTCCTGGGTCATTGGGCCCTTATAGTTTAATACTGCTATAACCGATCCACATTCAGATGCTTAGGTTTTGAGGCTGCAATATTTTGAAGGTTAAATAATTGTGACATTCATACTAAGCCCTTTGGGGGAGGGGGCGGAGGCAGGCATATCCAGCAATGTAGCATAGACACAATAATCATGCATACGTGGTAGACTGACTACACATCATTCTGCTATATTAGTTGTTCTGTGATTCTTCCCCAACATCAGCTCCCTGTTTGCCATCTGCAGGGGCACCCTTGCTCTATAGAGTAACAAAAGTGGGACAAAATAAAATAAAATAAACTGGAACATTTGTGGCATGAAACCTCACGAGACTTCAGCAGGAAGTTAACCGGAAATACACTGATTAGAAACAAATCAATGTGCCCTTCCCAAGACATTTGCAGATGCCAACAGGGTTGAAAGTGGAGTTGCATAAAACACACCACCCTCCCCGAGATACCATCATGAGCATAAATAATCAGGAATGTACAATAGATAGAATGCCAGGAGGGGCCCTTGGAAGATTTATAACCCACTTTTCAGTTTGCAAGTCTGAAAATGAGGTACAAGGTTAAACTAATAATTTTTTAAAAAAATAATCAATAAAACAGGCAGAAGAACTGGTCAGAGCTATGGAAGCAGTTTCCAACTTCTTATTTATTTATTTATTTATTTATTTATTTATTTATTTATTTATACATACATACATACATACATACATACATACATACATACATACATACATACCCTGCCCATCTGGCTGGGTTTCCCCAGCCACTCTGGGTGGCTCCCAACCAAATATTAAAAACAGAATACAGCATTAAACATTAAAAACTTCCCTACACAGGGCTGTCTTCAGATGTCTTCTAAAAGTAAGATAGTTGCTTATTGCCTTGACATCTGATGGGAGGGTGTTCCAAAGGGCAGGCACCACTACCGAGAAGGCCCTCTGCCTGGTTCCCTGTAGCTTTGCTTCTCGCAGTGAGGGAACTGCCAGAAGGCCTTTGGCGCTGGATCTCAGTATCCGGGCTGAACAATGGGGGTGGAGACGATCCTTCAGGTATACAGGACTGAGGCCGTTTAAGGCTTTAAAGGTCAGCACCAACACTTTGAATTGTGCTCGGAAACCATAAACAGAACAACTGACCAGTTCAAATAAAACAATGGCCTGCTTAAGAGGGGCAAGCAGTGGGAATCATTTTCACTGCTGGTTCCAGAATGTAGGGGCAACCAATGTGAAGGTGCGCTCAGTGGTCATTGGCCTTGGAGACAGTGGGACCAATCAGAATATCCTCTTAAAGAGCAGGAAGACACATCTGGAAGAAGGCATCTGCTCAAGTATCCCAGGGCTTTGAAGGTAAGATTTCCTGTTTTGTATAATTGGCCTAAGCAGCTAAACCTTTTTCCTGCTTTGTGGAGAACACCTGCTAAGGCAGACTAAAAACCTCTATGACCCTAGAAGACCACAAGTGCAACAGCATTTCCTATTCTCCATAGAATTCAGCAAAATGGGACCCAAAGATAAACTCACACCTTCTTAATGGTAGAGATTAAACATAGGCAACCATTTTATCACAAACCTTCCTACATATTTTACCACATGTTCACACCTGATGGGTAGTGATGGAAGCCATCCTACTGCCTGTCAGGATGATCAAAAAGAGGAAGTGACTTCATCAGCATTTGGACATTTGAATGGGCTCCCTCTTTCTAATAACGCAAGCAAGCCACATTCCTTGATTTGTCACATTCATATCCCACCTTTCCTCCAAGGAGCTGAAGAGGATAGGTATATATGGTTCTCCCCCTCAGCACACTGCAAACAACTTCCCAGATTCTGCAGTAGCCCTAAACAAGCAGTAGAACAGGGGTGGGGAACCTGTGGGTCTCCAGATGTTGTTGAACTTCAACTCCCAGAAGCCCCAGCCAGCATGGCCAATAATCAGGGAAGATGGGAGCTGCAGTCCCACAACATCTTGAGGACTATGGGTTCCCAGACCTGAGCTCTTGGCAAATATGAAGCTACAATCCACCCTCTATGTGAGGGGTGGAGGGCCACATTTTTTCCAGTCAAGGGACACATTCCAGGGGGTTGTAATAGGCAGGAGGAATGGCATGGTGGCAGCAGGTGGAAGAGCCTGAGCAGGGGCGTACAAAGTAGTAGTAGAAGAAGAAGAGTTTGGATTTGATATCCCGCTTTATCACTACCCGAAGGAGTCTCAAAGCGGCTAACAATCTCCTTTCCCCTCCTCCCCCACAACAAACACTCTGTGAGGTGAGTGGGGCTGAGAGACTTCAGAGAAGTGTGACTAGCCCAAGGCCACCCAGCAGCTGCATGTGGAGGAGCGGAGACGCAAACCCAGTTCCCCAGATTACGAGTCTACTGCTCTTAAAGTGGGGGGCTTAAAGTGGGGGGCAGAGGGGGTGGGCCACCCCGGGTGCCACTCTGGGGGGGGGGGTGACAAGATGGCAACTCCCCCCAGCTGTAGAGTGGCCGAAGGGCGTGTGCAGTCTGTATGGGCGCCACTCGCACGGTGGCTGCCTCTTGCATGGCGACCATATGGCCAGCCGCACGTATGCACTCCGTACAGGATGCCACACATGCGCAGTCTGTATGGGATGCTGCTCACGCGGCAGCCTGCACAGTCGCCGTGGCAGCCCATACAGCTGCCGCATGTGAGTGGCAGCCTGTACAGACTGCACATGTGTGGCATCCCATATGGACTGCACATGTGTGGCATCCCATGCATGTACATTCTATATGGAATGCCGCACATGCACACTCCGTTCGGCCCGCCGCTTGCACATGCACAGTCCATACCATACGGGCTGCCGCTTGCATGGCATCTGAACAGGCTGCCGCACATGCGCACTCCGTACAGGCTGTCCCATCCCAGGTGCTGGAGAGAGTTCCTCCACCACTGAGCCTGAGCCATGATGGATGGAGTCAGTGACAAAAGTGTTCTGGATTAACTAGTCTGGATTAAAGACTGCCATCTCAGGGGGCCATCTCCTTGGGGTTAAGCCCTTCTGAGTCTCCTAAATATTTTCTGGGAGGGCGCCGTCCCCCATGTCCAAAAGTGGTGGAGGAGGCTGAGCACAGAGCCAAGTATGCCCCCCAATTGGCTTCTCCTCCTCCTCCAGCCGTGGAGGGGAAGGAGGTGGGAAGAAGACCCAGGATGGTGGTGGCCATGGCAGCAGGATGAAGAAGAGGAGGAGACAAGGCAATTGAAGCTATGCTGCCACCACGCTTCTGCCACATTCAGACCTGCCTCTTGCTCCTCCAACATCCTGGTGTCACGCTCACAATGTTGGGATATTGTACATGCAACGTTGTGGGCCACGTGCTGCCAGTCCCCCCTCCTTCCATTCTTCTTCGGAAGCTAACACCTCTAGCTCTGCTTCAAATTTCACCATTACTATGTCAGATTGAAATTCCCAAATTCCCATCTGCAATTCCCAAGACCTAAGGATTCCTCCCTAAGCAAATAAAATGAATAAAACCCCTTTGGAACAAAGGAGGCCTCCTATCCATTTCAATGGGGCTGGTACAGAAGGACTTCCTGGTGGATCTTGTGCCCGCTTTATTAGTGCCACTTGAGGGCCATTCCCATTATTCTATACAATTTCCTTCCCCAACATTATGGCTATCGGGTGAAAGCTTTCTCCTAATAGCTTCTATAAATGCAAGGACTGAAATAGCTAGGTGGTTCCTTTCGGGATTTCTCTGATCTAATGTTCTTGTTGGTCAGTGTTGTTTATTTATTCAGTGGTGGAAAATATTAAGAAGTCTGTAAACTGTTTGCTTAAATTATTTCTTAATATGTTTCCCCACCCCACCCCACCCTCTCTTCCTCCCTCGATGTGTGTCTCAGCATGGAGAGAGAGTGTGTAGGCCCCTATATGTTGTTGCAAAAACTTAATGGAGTGGAAACAATGAATATAAATGGAGGGCATGGGGGGGCGAGAGGATGCTGCATTAGCTGAAGCACTGAACAATGAAAATAATTTATTCTTTTTTAAAAGGGGGGGGGAGAAGAGTGTTGTGTTCTTTGTATCTTTCTATGAAATCTTGCCCTCACGAGAATGCATTTTCAGAACAGAAATTAAAGATCAACTACAACATTTATCATCTTAGCATGAACTGAAAAGCTGGATGGTGGTCATTTTGTCACTCTCAGCTTCTACATAAAGTCCAATGGAAATTATTATTTCCATTACTATTACTATTATTGCTGAGCCTGCAAGGCAATTCACAACCCACATAGAGCATGATAAAGCAGGGATGAATTTCAAAGTGGAGCTTGATCTACGCACACAGCTGAATAAGGTCATATACATTCTGTCCTGGACCCCTGGAGTAGCACCGGGTGGAGAAAGGCAGGACCACGGAGAGCTCCTAGTGAGATAGCTTGGAGCCTTTTATGCCTTGGCATTTGCTTGTCTGTTTTTGCTTGTCTTTTTCTCAAGGTGGCACACATGGTTCCCCCCATTTTGTCCTCACAACAACACAGTGAAGCAGGTTAGGCTGAAAGTGAGTCAGAGCAGTGTTAGAAATTAGCCAGGCGCCAGGTGCGTTTTGCGACTTGCACGAGTCCCATTGCGACCACATGGAGATCTCTGGATGCCAGGTTGCTGGCTGACATCTCCATCTGTCTGTCCCCTCCAGCTTTCTCAAGCAGGTAAGCAGAAGAGCTTATTTATTGCATTTATATCCCACCTTTTTCTCCAGAGAGTATATTATTCACCCCACCCCTAAATTAGAGGGACGTGGGTGGCGCTGTGGGTTAAACCACTGAGCCTAGGGCTTGCCGATCGGAAGGTCGGCGGTTCGAGTCCCTGCGACGGGGTGAGCTCCTGTTGCTCGGTCCCAGCTCCCGCCAACCTAGCAATTCGAAAGCACATCAAAGTGCAAGTAGATAAATAGGTACCACTACAGCGGGAAGGTAAACAACATTTCCATGTGCTGCTCCGGTTCACCAGAAGTGGCTTAGTCGGCCAGTAAAGCGAGATGAGCGCGCAACCCCAGAGTCGTCTGCGACTGGACCTAATGAAAGCTTATACCCAGAACAAACTTAGTTGGTCTCTAAGGTGCTACTGGACAATTTCTTTTTAAAAATTATTTATTTCGACTGCGTCAGACCAACACGGCTACCTACCTGAATCTGTAGTCACATTGTAGATGCTGGGCAAGTTGAATCTACAGAGATGGCAAATGTATAGCCTTCAGCTGCCATCCGCACGGCCAGTGGTCAAGGGTAATGGGAACTGTACCCCAGGAAGGTTTGGAGGCCCAAAGCTTCCCCACCCCCTGTATTAAAGCATTGTTTCATTTTGAATTCCAAATAGTTCTTCAATCTGAAGGCCTTGTATGCCATCCAAGCCTGTCACAATGTTCATTTTGGCCTTTGCGTAATGATTTTCAGTAGCAATCATGTGGTGCCCCATCTGTTAGTGGGGTGGTGGGTGTGATTCGGATAGAAGAACACTTTGACGCTGGAGTTGCACAGCGAGGTTAGCTCAGAACGAGGGTGCAGGCAACGAGCCATGCTGCTCATCCCACCACTAACAATGTCGGGAGGAGGTGTTGTGACAACCATGCAGCCATCCCAGGGCCATCACTGTGTGGGAGAAGCATTGTGTGCATCTCCTTTCGCCAGGAGCAAAATGTGTTGTCCCTGTAACAAGAAGAACAATTCATTCCCAAGCCAGGTTCAGGCTTCTTGCATTAATTCACAAAGCTCTAAACAACTTGGGCCAAAAAACTTGCAGGATCACCCGATTCCTTATGTTCCACTTTAGTCACTGACATCTTCTGGTGCGACACTTTGAGAAGAGTCACACCTGGCTTGCTTTCATGTGTTTTAATTGCTCTGTGCAGTTCAGACAGGCCTTTAGAATGAGAAATGTTTTACTAACTAGTTTATATTGGCATGTTATTGATTTTCTTTTATTGTTATCTTGTACACTGTCTTGTTATATTATCTATGAGCATGTGGTCTGGAAACATTTAAATAAACAAATAAGTAACTAATGTATAGAAACACGGATTGCCCAGAAAGACACAGACACTAAGAGGGGTAGTACCGTACTTTTCCGTGTATAACACACACACACACACACACACACACACACACACACACACACACACACACACACACACCGTGTATAAGACACCCCCTATTTTGGGGGACTCAAATTTCAAAAAATGGCCCAAAGTTGTTGAGCTTTTGGGGGGGAGGATTGCCCCGAGTTGGTGAACTTCTTTTGGGGGGAAATGCCGTAAATCACTAACCCGGCAGTTAGAATCACTCACGCCGCTTGCTGAAAATTGCTCGCGGCTGCAACAAGCATCTACCCGATCGCCAACAGTGGAAGTAAATAGCAAGCACAATTGCCTCAGCAGCAGCCAATCCTCAGCAGCCCTAGATGCGGCAACCAATCACACAGACATTGCAGCCAATGCAAAGAAACCCTTGCTGCAGCCACCAATCACACACCAGATCACCAATGACAATCTGCAGCTCGCGGCTGCAACCAATCACCCGTCTCCCCTATCCACTACCCATGTGTTTTTAAACCTTATTTTAGAGTAAAAAAAAAAACCTAGTCTTATGCACAGAAAAGTACAGTATTTTAATTAACTTTTTTATTTCATAAAATAAATTTGCTAGATGACATACCATTATTATTTTCTAGGAGAACAGCTTTAAGAAACAATCTCAAATGAAAATGCACAGTTCAGCACTCCTGTCTCTCCTCCCCCAACACACTTTAAATGAACTTGCCTCCACCCATTTTATTGCAAATCTGCGGCAAGACTGATTCTGACCCACAGGTCCGTCACTGTCATATCTGCCTTGGAGTGGTGGTGGCAAAAACATGCTTTGCTGCTGCCACTGCATCCTCAAGTAGCTGTCCAGCAGAGCTTTTCCAAGTGATGAAAGGGCTGGTGACATCTGGCCGGAAGACGGAGGTGATTGTACCTTCAGAGGCACTCCAAATTTGCAAGGCACTCCAAGGATAAAGTCACTCATAATCACACAAAAAGTGATGCCAGCGTTCAAATGAGGAAGTGGCCAGAGCATGGTCTGGCTGCAGGCCGTCTTGGATTAGCTTCCACGGTTGCAATCTGAGGATGTGAGCAAGCTGCTTGAAGGATTTTGGTCAGCATCATGCCCTCTCCACCCAAGCCCATCATGGCTGATAAGAGCTAGACTAGGCATCCCCAAACTGCGGCCCTCCAGATGTTTTGGCCTACAACTCCCATGATCCCTAGCTAACAGGACCAGTGGTCAGGGATGATGGGAATTGTAGTCCAAAACATCTGGAGGGCCGAAGTTTGGGGATGCCTGAGCTAGACAAACGGATGTGGCAGGGTGGGTCCAAGGAGTGGTGACTGCCTTGTTTGGGAAGGCAGGGAAAAGGTGTCATTGACCTTCAGGGACCTCCCTGGAAGCAGGCACAATGGAAGATGATCAGCCAATATCCCTTGTTGTGGCAAGGCGCTCAGGAATTTGGAAGGCCCATTTGAACTGGTAAGAAACTGCCTTTCATTTCCATCTCTGAACTAATCGTAGCAGGGAAACACATCGGAAGGCGCTAAGGGTAGTAGAGTTGATTTTGTCAAAACTTTGGTTTTGTTCTATAAGTGCCTCCTTCCCCCCAACAATCCCACCCCCTATTTCCCAGCCACATCCCCTGGCAGGTCTTGAACACTGTAGAACAGGAGTAGGGGGTCTTCTCACAGCCTTGAGGGCTGCATGCTGGGGTCACATGACAGTGGTGGGTGGAGCCAGAGGCAAAACTTGGTGGAGCAAGAAATGCATGCCTTCCTTGTGTACACTGAGCTAGTTTTTACAAACACACACACACACACACACACACACACACCTCAAATCTCCACGCTGGCATGCAAAAGGCATTATCCGGGTTGCAGGATATGTTCCAGCCAGGGGAAAACATTTGGGGAGGGGGAGAAGATGGGGAGGTGTATGTGATGTGGGGTGAGTAATGAGGATCAGATAGAGAAGCTTGGAGGGCCCTTTGACTTGTGGCTCCCTACCCCTGGCCTAGACCATGCTTTGGGTGATAAGGAAACAAACTTTTTTTTTTCCTCGCAGATTGATGCGCTGACTTGCATCCAGGGGAAGCCCTGGCTGAGCTACCGAAAGTGATGGAGGGATGGGTTTGGGTTTTATTATTTATTTATTTTAAAAACCAAAAGCCCGCCTGGACTGCATGCTTGCGCCTCCTGCTCTTGCCTACGCAGCAGCTGCACTGCCATATTTCCATGTGGCAGGAGCTAGCACAATGCCGATCTCTCGGGCTCGGCACTTGCGGGAAGGCTCCCCAACCCCCGACTCCCTCTGCTTGCAGCCTGGAAATGGACAGACTGTTGAGGAGTCGGCAACAGGAAGGAGAGGGAAGAGAGAAGGTACAGAAGGAGCTGGTGCAATGTGGAGTCAGTGGATTGGTTTTCATCCTCATGCTTATCCCCAAGGATTTGTCAGAGCCTTACGTTGGTTTTAAACAGTTTTTTTCATACTGTGTTTTAATGTTGACCTTAGGGTCAAGGGCAGGTAAATTGTTGTTATTTATTATTATGGCAGTCGGAAAATATACCGTATTTTTCAGTGTATAAGGCGCCCCCATGTATAAGATGAGCCCTATCTTTTTGAACCCTAAATTAAGAAATTGGGCCAGAGCTAGAGCCCAAGCCCAGGCCAACTGCACCAGAGCCTGACCCCAAACCCCTGTGCATTCACCATCCATGTATAACACAACCCCCATTTTTTGACTTAAAAGAATTAGCAAAAAACATAGTCTTATACACGGAAAAATACAGTATATCAAAGCCATTTACAGCAATATAAACAAAAACATACAACAAAAACCACTTAAAAGAGTCAAAAAAGGACATCAATAAACCTCTGTGGAAGGATGCATTCTTAATGACCTGCCTGTGCCTAGCGAAATAGAAGGTTTCCTGGAGACTTAGGGCGAAGAGCAGATAATTAATACTAATGATAACAATAACAATTGTTATTATTATAGCAGGGGTGGGGAACATCAGGCCAAGGGTACGGTATGTGGCTTCTCTTCCTGGCCCATGGCTCTCTTGAAGCCCACTCTCTCCGCTGGTCACACCCCTTTCTGGGCATTGCTTCACATCCAGAGGAGACTGCAATGGATCCTGACACTCTGAGAATGCCTCTTACTTGCCTGAAGCGGGGATAGAGAGAAAGGTAAATTATATTCACTGCTTCGCCCACTTTCGCATCTGGCTCTGGGCATGTGGCCCTCAGAAAGCTTCCCAGAAGGTTAATGAGGCCCTCGGACCATTAAAAAAAATCCCCACCCTTGAGTTTTAGGTGTTAAACAGGCATTAGCCACATGTGATGGGTAGCTGAATCCTTAAAGCTGATTGTACAACAGGAAATTAGGGAAAGGGCTTACGTTGCATTTCTTCCTGTGGTCGGCAGACACTTCTGCTCTAAACAACTGGGCTCCTCCACCCACCTCGCCTCTCATTGGTCATTCCATCTCCATAGCAACCACAGCCATGGAGCAGGGTATGGGTAACAACTTCAGGGACATAACTGAAGTCAATTTATCTGCTTTTTTAAAATAAAAAAAAGTGTAAAGCTAAAACCAGAGACCAACTTTGTGATGGTCATTGCAATGAACCACAAGGACTATCCAGGAAAAGTTTATTCTCCTTGCAAGATGCAGCAGATTTGAGATTCGGATCCACCGTTATGCTGAGCTCTCCCAAATGGGATAATATGTGGGGCAATTTCCACATGGCCTCCAACTGTCCCCGTCTGCCAGTGGCAGACTCTGTTTTCTGGGATTTGCCTCTCACAAATCCATGTCTGTATTTTGCCTTTTGGGGGTGCCTGTGGGAGGAAAAAGGAGGAGGAGGATCCACTTCTCTTCTACTCCTTTGTGGTTGCAAGATACATGCATTGAGCAATAGGGTTGGTATCTTTTGCAGCAGAAGGAAATAATCTTTTGCTCCAGCTCTTCCCTGACGCCCGCCGGTCTCATCTCTACTTCTTCTGTCCAGCATGAAAGTAGGCCAGCCAGCCAGCCAGGGCCCTGGATATGGTCCTCAGACAGAAGACAGAAGGTTCCCTAACCCTGGCTTAAGCAGAGATGCCACGGATTGAACCAGGAACCTTCTGTAGAATGCCCTACCCCAACTTGGGATATGAAAAAAGAGGCCTACGAAAAGAGTCGTCAGGATGAGGAAGAAAAGGGATCAAGGAAAGCAAATGGGAATGGAGAGTGGTCTGGAATAATGAGTAGGAGAGGACCAGGACCAGGAGACGAGCCCAAGGATGGAAAAAAAGCTGCAAGGTTTAGCCATCAGAAAGGAGAGCCCAGGGACAGGATCTGCAGGGCACTGGAAAAGGTTACACAGAAATTCAAAAGAAGCATCCCTCCCTTTGCTTACTTTTGCAACAAGCAATGCACCATTTGGCTTCCTCTGGACTTTCCACACAGCCCCCCCCCTACACACACTATTTTTAAAGATCCTCCAAACTGTTACGCATCATCAGGGCCTCTCTGCCCAAATGCTGCGCTGCCACTTACGTAATTGAGCCCATTCGCTTCCCTCCCCTCCCTCCCCTGCCCCCATCCTGGTCCAGGCTTTGCAAACATGGCCAGATTGCATACAAGAGGCATCTGCTCCAGCACAAAGAACATTCTGTGCAACTGACGTACTGCAGAGGGGAAAGTCGCACTCATCGAGACCGTGTTGGCAGCGGCTGCGGAGCAGTTTTGCAGGCTGAGGAAGCATGGCTGTAAGCTCTCTCTCCCTCTCTCTGGACCACCACACACACACCCAGGTCCTGCTAGATATAAAGGACTTGGTTCACGGCACTCCTTCCCCCCGTCCACTACACATGCATATACACAAAGTGGGTCACTGTGTCGATTCAGTGGATCATTGTAATGCATAAACTCCCATCACCTGTGAGGGCAACCCAAGCTATCTGTGCTGCACTCATTCCAGCCACACAATATTTATGCTATACATTGACATTTTGCATACACCTCTGCTACAAGCAGAACAGCCAGTGCTCTGTGTCCGATTCTGACAGAATGTTTTAACTCTCAAAAGTCTGAAAAAATGGCATGCAAATGTGTTTTATGTGTATGTTTGCCATAAGATAGCCTGCTTGTCGTAGCCACGGAAAGGGACGTGCATGCAAAAAGCTATTAAGAAATGTCACTTGCCATACAACACACACACACAAGCACACACTAACTACCATTTTGGAGGTTCCACCTTATACACTTTCAAGAATTTCTAAGCCTCAGTATGGACTACTAGGTGCTTATTTCGAAAACCAAACAAACACTGACCACCTGCAGGCCCTGCAATATAAGCCATATCACAGAGTGCAAAAATTTTTGGATGCCACATCCAGTAAGTAGGTAAAACTGCAGCCATCCTATGCACATGTTTTAGAAACCGCAAATCTACAATCTTTTCCCCAAAAAAGGTGAAGCAGCCAGTTGCTAAACATTTCAGTTCTGAGAACCACAGCTTGTCAGACTTATCAATAATGGCTATAGAGATACCAACAGATCTAGCAATGTTAGCAAAGAGGAAGAACTTATGGGTGTACACACTGGACACATTAACAGCACATGGGGGAAAGCTCAGTCGGTAGAACATGAGACTTTTCATCTCAGGGTTGTAGGTTCAAGCCCCATATTGGGGAAAGGATTCCTGCATTGCAGGCGGTTGGCCTTTATGACCCTCGCAGTCCCTTCCAACTCTATGATTCTGTGGTCTCAGCCATCACTTAGCTTCAGTGAATGAAGCCCCTCTGGGCACTATATCCCCAAAGCTCTATAACTGCCACCTTGGAAATAACATCATTTCATTTTATCTGTTGTTGTTGTTGTTGTTCCACAAACAACAAAGCTTCCAACAAAATTTAAAAATACAATAAAACATCAAACATTAAAAACCTCCTTAAACAGGGCTGCCTTCAGAGAAAAATAAAAAAATTTCTTCAGTAGCACCTTAAAGACCAACTAAGTTTATATTTTGGTATGAGCTTTCGTGTGCATGCACACTTCTTCAGATACACTCATTCCAGCTTTATTTTGCTTCGACTCAGACCAACACGGCTACCTACCTGCCTTCAGAGAGTTGTTTATTTGCTTGACATCTGGTGGGAGGGCGTTCCACAGGGCGGGTGCCACTACCGAGAAGGCCCTCTGCCTGGTTCCCTGCAACTTGGCTTCTCGCAACGAGGGAACCGCCAGAAGGCCCTTGGAGCTGGACCTCAGTGTCCGGGCAGAACGATGGGGGTGGAGATGCTCCTTCAGATATATAGACAAATGCAAAAGCTGGAATGTGTTGCCATGTAAATTTGAAAAAAACCTCTGTTTGTTACTTATTAACTGGGTCATGAAAGGGATCTAGACCAAGTTTGCACGAAGTGCTGTTTGATCCTTTTACAACTACTGGTACCTCTCTATCTATAAGACAAAATGCAAACATGCTGGTTTTGTTGATCAATTTTCATACCCACAGGGCAGCATCTTCTTCTCTTCTTGTATACCGAATACAAACCAGCCCTATAGAAAGACAAATGGGATTCTGCCAAAAGTGTTAGGCTGAAATTGGCTCTGGTTAGAAGCAGCCTACTTTCCTGGATGCACAAGGCTGACCAAGAAGGAGGTATATGCATGCACACGCTAACAAGGATGGGGCTTATGCACGTCCTCAGAAGACATGGACTTCAGGTGGGTAGGTTGACAGATGGGCCAGCAGCCTGAGCCAGACAGCAGCTGCTGCATCAACAAGAAGGATCAAAGGAATGCTTCTGACATGGGCTCCAGTCTGGTCCTCTGGGCAATTCCCTCCAAGCAGAGAGAAGGGATGAGTTTGCAGTGGAGGAGGAAAGGGATGGCCTTTGGGGCAAGGGCTTTGGGGAGGGGGGGACATTTTGGCCCAGTCTAACCCATTTGGGTTTGAGAGTAAGTTTGATTCTATTCATTCAAGGCTCAATAGAAACTAAGGGTTTCTCTTCGTGGAAAATTTACCACCCTGGGGATTTGTTGAAGGGCAGGATAGAAATCCCTGAACCAAATAAAGAAGCAACCCAACTATTATTTATGTGCCAAAATAGCTCTGTAAGGAGCAGGAGGTGTATGGAGGAAATCCATCTCCATCTAGGAAATGGGGCTTTGCTTAGAAACTCAAAAACAAAATGCAGGAAATTGTTGCACCTTACAGGTGCACAATATTACCTAATCCCCTTTGCAATTAGGTGACAATCTACCTGAACTGAGCTGCTGACATTTGCAATAACTTTATTGCCTCTCCATAGCTTAAAATATGCCAGCTACCCTCCCCAGTGATTCCGGCTGATATGTCACTGCAACTGCAAGAGAGATTTCTCCAAATATAAATCACTGTTTGGAGTCTCTTTGAGAAAGATAAGAAACATGCTTTGTACAGAGACAGGCCATTGGTCCATCTAACTCAGTATTGGCTGACTGGCAGAGGCTTCCCAGGGTTTCAAGCAGGGAGCCAGACAGCACTTGTTGAAAATAATCTGATAACAAACGAAGGGGAAACAATAGGCATTGGTTTGACTTCTTCTGAGTTCTTGATTTTTCCCAGCCATAGTTTACTGGCGACAGTGCTCCATTTAAAGCATGACTTCCACCAAAGACTACTGGGGCCTTTAGTTTATTAAGGGTGCTGGGAATTATAGCTCTGTGGGGGTAAACCACAGTTCCCAGGATTATTTAAGGAAACCCTTGTGCTTTAAATGGATGGTGTGTATGCAGCACTAAACTATGGCTGGAGCAGTGTCCCCACTAAACTACGGTGCAGCCACTGCAGCATATAGGAGAGGAGAGACTGGGGACTCGGGTACAATAGTAAAAACAACAACAACAACAACAACAACAACAACAACAACAACAACAACAACAACAACAACAACTTGAATGCGCTATAAACATGCAACACCCGATGGCACCAGAGAGCAGAAAATTTTAAAATGTGATTTTCCATAGGGATTTCCCCCCCCCTTGCTTTAACAATCTAATTTCTGACTTATTTATAGTGTCCTACCCCACCCGTATTTAGATACACCCTGGAACTACTGGTGATGAGGCATTGCATGGTTGTTTTCAAAATACAACCAAGAGTCTTGTGGCATCTTAAAATACTAGCTGATGGACGAGAGGCCACTTCATGTGATGCGTTGTCTTTAGTCTGTGTATAACATATACATTACAAGGATGCACACACACACACACACACACACACACACAGCAAAAGTTCTACCTTGTGGGGCAAGAAGGCCATTAAATGCAGGAGTCTCTCAGTCTGAAACATTTCATGCAAAGCTCAAATGTGTGCCACACAAGCACAGTGACCATTCACAAAGTCAGCCATGGGCAACACAGCCATCTCCCTACTTTGGCCAGGGCTGATTTAACCCTGGTTGTGGGAGGGAGAGCTTTGGTCTCAGTTGAGTCCTGAATGAATAGGATCAAACCTGCTGATATATTTCAGCACAGTTCCAGGCCTTGGTTATATTAATATGAGAGAGTGTGGATGATAACAGGGAAGGGAAGGGAAGGGCTGCTCCCCACTGTAGAGAGGCCAGCAGTTCATAAATAAATGCATCTCATACATAAATGCATCACTCCAAGCAGCCACAGGCTCAGAGAGAGGAACACACAGACCAACCTCCCAAGGGAACAGACTGCAAGAGCACACCAACTGCACCACTTCCCGCCCCCAACCGGGTTCATGCATAGCATTAGCTGTTTTCATTAACCCTTTCTGTTCTTTCCCCATCCCCCCTTAAAAAAAAAAGATTTACAAGGCTCACATCTCTCTCTAGAGAACACTTCTTTTGTATCTGCCACCTGGAACTCCCATCTCTACCTGACAGGCCAGCAAGAAGGATGAGCTATTTAAGCAGCAGAGGCAATCAAGGGGTCTTGGATGCATCAGGAAAAAGTCCTGGGCTTCCTATTGTTATTTTTATACATGTATCAAGGATCAGAAATCTGTGGCCTTCCAGGTGTTGTTGCTCAGCTCCCCATCGGCCCCAGCTAACATGCCCAATAGGCAAGGTTTTTTTGGGGGGAGATGGAGTCAGAGAGAACCTGGAAGACCACAGATTCCTCACCCTTGATGAATGTGTGTGCATGTCTATTCCCTGCCATTTAACCTGTATAGACAGGCTCCCAAGTTGACTTGCTTACAAGCTTCATGTTGGAGCAAAAAACAAACTACAAAGCAGTATTGTTCCACCTTAAAGATGAACACCTTTATTTATTGTGGCATCAGATAGTCACCTTCAAATATCTGAAGAACTGTCCCATAGAAGATGGAGTGAGCTCGTTTCCTGCTGCTCCAGAGGGTAGGACCCAAAGCAATGGATTCATGTTACAAGAAAGGAGATTCCAATGAAACTTTAGGAAGAACTTTCTTATGGTAAGCGTGTTGAACAGTGGAACAGACTCCCATGAGAGGTGGTGAACACTTAATTCATTGGAGAGTTTTAAACTGAGGTTGGATGGCTCTCTGTCAGGGATTGTTGTGATTCCTGCATTGCAGAGGGTTGGATTAGATGATCCTTGGGGTCCCTTCCAAAGTTGCACTTCTATGATGTGTGGGATGTGATACATAGATAGCAGTCAAGTACAACATTCCTTGTTTTCCTAGAGTGGACATGCGGGGGGAATGTTTGGTCCAGCCAGTCAAAAACTTCCTGTTTCCTCCTGGGGCTGGGACATACTTCCTTTGCATGTGACTAGAGATGGGCGTGACCTTACCTGCCCAGGTAACAAAAGGACAAGGCATGCAGCACACACCCCTCTCTTTGACTTCCTCTTTTTCCATCTTCCTTTCATCGTGTGAACTGCAGTGACTGCCAGTCTGCAGTCATTGGGATTAACCCCCATATGGGGTAGATCCACATGTACATAGTTGCAACTAAGTCTGCCTTCAGGGATCCAACTGTGAACTGATGATGTGAGTAAACTTCTTTTATATACTTTACACAATATTTTTTTAAGAAGGATAAAAGGGAACTTTCCAGGAACCAAATAAGCCTGCAACCAGGTGCTCGCTGTGTGTTTAAAAGGGGAATGCAAAACTCTGCTAAGTTATAGAACTTGCTAGCGCAAGTTAGGAAGGATACTAATAAACAATATATCCTCTTCTGCCTCCCTGAACATTCTCACATGATGCTATGTTAAACTTTCATAGACTCAAGCCCACTTCATCAGATGTATCTTATGCCACACAAACAAAAATCAATTTAAAAAAATTCCTTCCAGTAGCACCTTAGAGCATACCTGCCAAGTCTCTTGCAGAGAAATCCGGGATCGGCAGCCGTGCGACACCGGAAGTTGCGTAGATGCAACTTCCAGTGTCGCTTTGCCCATCTATGGGTACCGAAAATGTCCGGCACTGGAAGTCACGTCTACACATGTCCGGAAGTGCATAGACGCAACTTCCGGTGTCGGCCATTTTCAGTGCCCATAGATGGGCAAAGCAACACCGGAAGTTGCGTCTACACACTTCCGGACATGCATAGACATGACTTCCAGTGCCGACCATTTTCTGGTGCCCATAGATGGGCAAAGTGGCACCAGAAAAATGGCCGCCGACAGGAACCAAAATAAGGGAGATTAACGGGAGAGGAGCTGAAACGGGAGACCTCTGGGAAATGGTAAGGAAAAACGGGGGTTTACTGGGAAATACGAGGTACTTGGCAGCTATGCCTTAGAGACCAGCTAAGTTTGTTTCATGCACATGAAAGCTCATACCAATGACAAACTTAGTTGGTCTGTAAGATGCTACTGGAAGGATTTTTGTTTGTTTGTTTCGACTACGCAAGACCAATATGGCTACCTACCTGTAACTAAGAATCAATTTGTTAGACTTTAAGGTGTCACAAGGCTCTTTGGTTTGCTTTTGTTTACAAGCATTCCTTTTGAGGCAGTCATTTGATTTATCAAACATGAGTCGCTTTTCCCTCACTTGAATGCCTGCTACTTCCTCTCATATTGCATCTTAAGACGGTGACCAGATGCAGACTCCCTGGCTTCTGTATCAGCCTACTTGCTCCCTTCTCTTCTCCCCCTTTTGTTTGCCATCTAGGCCTGACGAAGAGTTCTGAAAAACGCAGAGGCTCACACCCCGTTTTGTGATGTTTGGACTGGCCTGATGAAAGCATAACCCTCCACTGTCCCAATTAAATCAGGACATCCAGGTTTGGACGGCATGTGAAAGTCCTGTTCTGGTGCAGATCTTGGAAGTCTTCAGACCCATTTGCACTCCATTAGGCACCTTTAGGCGCCAGGCAAAAACGTTCCTCTTTAAGTTGCCATTAGTAATACGCGCAGCTTGCGGACCTAACACACAGAATAAGAGAACAAGAAGAACATACGTGTAAAGAAGAAGACTGGAAAATGTTTATTGAATATTTGGGGGGGAATTGTGCACACTTGAAAACATTGGCAGCATTCAGAGAAATTCAATAGTGTAAATAGGTTTTGATGGATGTAATAATGGAATACTGAATGGTTTAGTTTATGTAAAGTATGCAGGGATCTATGGTATGCAAAATGAACCATGGAAAGAGACGAAGGGAAGTCTTTGATATTTTAAGGTTGTTTAAATGAATATTCTAAACTGTAAAACACAAAATTTAATTAAAAAAATATTTTGTGTGTGTGTGTGTGTGTGTGTGCGAGCAAAACGTTCCTCTTTAACCAGGCCTTTGGCTGATTGACATCCAACACTCTTTTAAAATGTGGTGTTGTTGTGGGGGGGGGGGTATTGGGGATTTTTGTTTTTATTTTGATTATGTATTCTGTCTTTTTATATTGTGATTTTATCTTGTGAACCACCCTGAGACCTGTGAGTATAGGGCAGTATACAAGTATTTATTATTATTATTACCATCACCACCAGCAGCAGCATCGCTATACCTTTATTGACCCACTTTGAACAATCATGGCTTCCTCAAAAGATTAATGAGAACTGCAGTTTGTTAAGGGTGCTGAGAGTTGTCAGGAAACACCTATTTCTCTCACAGAGCTACAATTCTCAAGAGTGGTTCAAAAATCCTCTTCCCAGGGGGACTCTGGAAATTGTAGCTCTGTGAGGTAGGGTTGCCATATTTCCAAAAGTGAAAATACGGACACATAAGCTGTTGATCGATTTGCAAAAATTCTGCCCGAATGCCATTTTTTTCAGGCTCTTGCCTGGGAAATTCCAGACGTATGGCAGCTCCGTGTACGGGAAATCGGGGCCTCTTTAAAACTCTCACTACTCTTCACAAACTACAGTTCCCAGGAAGCTTTGAGGGACGGGCCAAAGGGGCTACATTTTAATATTTCTTTAAAGGTTCTCTGTAAAATAAAATTTAAAAAATAGTAGTAAGGTAAGGGGTCCCTCTGCTGGTTGGCTTTGGAAGCACAACTTGTGGTTACCGTCAAGATGAGAGCTCTGCATAAGACATACGGTAGCTGAGTACACACACCCCACAGAGTGTTAAAGGGTGTCGCTTCCTCCAAAGAATTCTGGGGACTGTAGTTTGTTAAAGGAACTGGGAATTATACTTCTGTAATGGGTAAAGTACAGTTCCAATGAAGGCACGTCGTTTCAATGCAACTATTTGCATAAGGAGCCTTCCTTTGGCTTGTACCCCGTTAGAGTAAATACACTGATAAGCAGATCGGTAGCTTATCAACAGACCTTATCTGTTGATAAGCAAATCTGCAGCGAGGTGGGGGGTGGGTGCTTCCTCTTCACACCCAGGATTTTTCTGGGGAAGTTGTCTTTTTCATCTGTGACATGATAAGACAGCCTCCATTTAAGGAACAGCCATTTGCTTTAAGAGCATGAGCAAATTAAGAGTAGAACCGTCTGAAAATTTTGGCAAATAAGTGCACAGCAGAAGTCTCATCTAGAAGAAACCCCAAGTGTTTTCTCACTCAAGACTTCCGCTGGCAGAGGATGGATTTTGCATTATCGCAACCAGCCCCTATAATTACTTCGGTGACCGTGGAAAAAGTCACTCTGTGTAGCAACATAACACTTGACGAATTAAATATTAGAACTTTGCATTGTGGACTAGAGTTAGATTCTAGCCTCTAGGCTTTCCTTTGCTTTTCAGTTTCAGAATAAAGAAGCATGTTTGCTTGCTTGCAGCAAGAAGTAAGAGTTTAAGGGTAAAATAAAGAGAAAGCTTCAAGCATTTTGTAAAAATATCTATCCTAAGTTATCCTTTACTCTTTAAAAGCACTTCCTAAACTTACAAAATGGCTGTATTTCCTTCTTTTTCTTGAAAATAGTGAGTGCACAGAGAACGTGGAATGCAAAGAGAGAGTGGGTTTACATTTTCAAATTGGATTGATGCTGGCTTGGGGAGAGCAGATCCATCAATATGCAGTATTTATGTGGAATATAAACACATCATATATACATGGTTTCACAAGCCAGTAGCTGGAGTTCATTGGGAGCACGTGCAGGGCCTGAGGTTTGTCTATGCCTGGAAAGGAGACCTCAAGTGAACATCATGGATACTATCTTGAATAAGTCAGTTGTAAATGTGTGTCACCATTGTAGTGATTTAGAGACATTTCCTTGCAGGAAACATTGGAATGAGAGTTTAGAGATGATCCCTGGAGAATGGTGCAAGCAGGCTGTAGAGCAGGCATCCCCAAACTTGGCCCTCCTCGTTTTGGGTCTACAACTCCAATCATCCCTGACCACTGGTCCTGTTAGCTAGGGGTGATGGGAGTTGTAGTCCCAATACATCTGGAGGACCAAGTTTGGGGATGCCTGCTGTAGAGCCTGACTGGCTGAGAGGGCTCCAGCGAAAACCACTTGTTTTAAGATACTGAATCCACACTTAGCATAAGCGGAGGCCACAAGCCTTCCAAAGCTGTAAAGCTTTCTTCTGCCTTGTAGCAGCTAAGTATTGTGGACGAGAAATAACTGTGGCCCGGTCCCAATTTAGCAACAGAACCCCCAGCATCAGAACTCTTGCAGCTGTCATCTAGAAAGTTTGTGGATGTTGCAGGAAACAGACCGGGAAACGTCAGGGCCCAGGGCCAAATGTGGCCCTCCAGGCCTCTCTATATGGCCCTTGGGACTTGCTCTAGGCAACACCTCCCCCTCAGTCCTCATTCCTGTTTGGAATGTGTCCTTGCAACTGCAATAATGCCTCGTTTCTTTGGAGGAAAGGCGTGTGCATATAAACCAGAGCTTTCCAAACTGTTCTTGTTGGTGACACACTTTTTAGACATGCATCATTTCACGATGCAGTAATTCAGTTTTCCTAGCAAACTGGAGGTCAAACTAACCCCGTTCCAGCATGGGGAGCGTTCGCACGACACACCGTTTGGAAAGTTCCGATATAAACTTCTGGTTGCTTATTGGGTATTAGGGGAGGGGTAGTACCTCTGGGGTAGTTTGTCTGCTTTGCTCCCCACCCTGCACTTAGCTCTTACCTGTGGCTCTGAGAAGCAATCAGCATGTGACAATGGCCACATCCCAATAAACAGCTTCGACTGGCTGGCTAAACCAGGTGAGAGGAGCCGGGGGGGGGTCTCAAACCCTTGGTGAGTTTGGGACTTCCCCTGCATGCAGAGACAGGCACTGGCGGATTGAGCGGACGAGACCAACAGTGGGTCCAACAGTGGGTCCAACAGTCGAGGAAGTGGTTACTGCACATGCTGTAGAGGGAAGTGAGGGGCAGATGGGGCTCATCAACCTGGGCAGGTAGCCCATCCAGGAGAACTCTGATCTTAAACCTCTGCTGCCTTGTGGAATATCTGGGGGGGGGGAGAGAAAAGGCTTGGGAGTTTATCCTACATGAATCCAGAATGAACACCCTAAAACAGCTGGATGGCACCTTAGGAGTTCCTTTCAGCAACTCCTGAAGCCAAGCTGGTGCCAAACATATTGCTCTGCTTTCCTTTGGACCACATCAGCAAGGCTGGGGATGAATTGTTCTCTGCGCAACCCAGGACCTCCACACACACTGCTCAGGCTTGCGCTCCAGGAAGGTCACTAATGCAGCGCTTTGACTTCAAAGACACTCCATTGTCTCTCGAGACAGGTGGTTGCCATCAACAACCACCTGCATTGTTTTTCCCCATGGCTGGAATACTGGACCCATTACCCATTGCTCTGCCCACTTTTGCCTCTTGACTCTGCCCTCCACTGTAATGCAGCTACCAGATTGTTTCCCCCACATGGGAATGCAGCTCTTGGGCTGGGAAAGATTTCCCATTCCCAATAAAACCCCATCAAACCATGCATAATTATTTAGGTTCATCAGAGCCTTTAAACCAAAGGGAACCAGCCAACAACTTTGCAAAAGGATGGCGGGTGGGAGAAGCTTGAAGGTTAGCCTGTTTGTCAAGAAATTCAGTGAGATGGGCAGGTTGCAGAGCAGGTGGTTGAGCTGGGAGGCGGCAGAACCACCTGACAACACGGTGGCCTTGCCAAGCCACACGACACTTCTAGAAAAATGCCTGCAAAATGCTTCCACTCCACTAGTGTATACAAGCTGGGGCAAACGAGAGCAGTGGCACGAAGCAGCAATACTGTTGCACCTGCATAATTTTAGGACAGCCAAACCATTTCATTTCCAATCAGTGCAGGTCCACAGCTTTCTATTGAAATCCCGTAACTTTTCATACCACAAATGTTCCACTGGAGCGTCTTGTTGTCCTACCTTCATTGTTTTTCTTACACAAGTGCACCCCGCCCCCCTGCAGATATCAGTGGAATAATATCGGGGAAGCATCCATAGGCATAGCCAGGATTAATTTTAGCGGGGCAGGTTTTATGTTGGGGGGGGTGCAGAACCAAGTTATCTGTGATGCAATTGGTCAGTTAGCTAAGTATTTTTTTTTCGTTGATGGGGGAGGGGAGCTGCTCCCCCCCACACACACCCCTGGCTACGCCCATGGAAGCATCACAGAAGAACTAAAGAAGTATGTATGGACTGTCCAGTCTAAATCGGCCACTAACACACTATTCTTGTATCAGTGAGTTGTTGCAGAATACGCCTTCAAAAAAGCAAGCACCAGTCTGGAGGGGCCCCAAGACGGACTAAAGCAAGTCACTGCAGCTAAGTCCATTGTAGCTGCTGCAAGCACAACTAGTGGAGAACTGAAAAGGCAACCACTCGCTTCACCTCTTTGGGCAAGGATGGGGAACCTGCAGCCATTCGGCTGTTTGTTGGGCTACAGCTATAATCCCTGACCTTTGACCAAGCTGGCTGGGGCTGATGGGAGTTAGAGAGTCCTGAAAGAGTAAAGGTTTCCCATCCTAGAACATGTGAACTTAGGTACTTCCCACCCTAGAGAGACAAGAGGTGAGCGTCAATCTCACCCTGATTTAAAGCTGTAGAAGCATCCAGTTAGCTCTGCACAGGGGAAGATTTCATCAGCATCTGTACC
This sequence comes from Zootoca vivipara, assembly GCF_963506605.1. Taxonomy (NCBI): domain Eukaryota; kingdom Metazoa; phylum Chordata; class Lepidosauria; order Squamata; family Lacertidae; genus Zootoca; species Zootoca vivipara. Next base: position 32,904,182 of record NC_083281.1, on the reverse strand, counting down.
ATTCCCAGCCATGATTTTCATAACCAAGCAGTGACTCAAGATGACATTCTCAGTTAATCTGTGGCGGTGGTCAGAGGAATCCCAAGCAGAATGGAGTTTACTGAGATTGTCAGAACTCACTCAAGAGAATCCTGCTTTCTGTACCTGAAGAGAGGGGCAAGATTGTCTTCTCCCTGACTAAAAGCTCTAGAAGAGGGAGTAAGAGTTTGCGCTTCCATGCTGTTGGAGCCCATCTCCCAAGCAGTATGGCCTGTGGCAGGAATGAGGGGAGCTGTAGTCCACCTAGAAAGTCACAGGCTCTCCATTTCGACCGCAGAAAGGTATGCAGAGATACAGAACACAGTTGTGGGACTCAACCAAAAAAAAGAGAGCATAAAACTTGTTTCAATCCATATATGCAAGTCCAAACCATGGCTTTCCTAAGCAAGAATCTAGGCAAAAGCTGGAAAATGAATCTGGCTCTTTAAAGAACTTAGTTCACGATGAATACACTGAAGTTGCAAGAACTACCAAGTCCTTTTGCTTTGCCGTGTTTGCAATATTAAAAAAAAGGCCGTTCAAAAGGTTTTTATATATGAATCTTAACTGATGTAGCTCAGTTGGCAGAGCACGCGCTCTGCATGTAAACGGTCCAAGGTTCAACACACACACACACCCCGTTTATCCAGGTAGGACTGGGAATGCATCCTGTTGGAAACCCTAAGGTGCTACTGGAATCTTAACCCTGCATAGTGAGTCAGTGTGAACCACATTGGGCTACGTGGACCAATCGTCTGACTTGGCATAAGGCAAGTGTCTATTGCCTGTCACAGAACACGGTAGAATGTTGGGCACTAGCTTTGAGAGCCAGTGTGGCATAGTGGTTAGAGTGTTGGACTAAGGCCTGGGAGACCAGGGTTCAAATCCTCACTCAGCCATGTGGCTCACTGGGTCATCTTGGGCCAGTCATTCCCTCTCAGCCTAACCTGCCTCATAGGGTTGTTGTGAGGGTACAATGGAAATATGTACGTCACCTTGGGGATATAAATGCAGTAAATATGATCATTTGGGTTGCCCTTTTCTGAATCTTTTCCAGCTCCACAATACCCTTTTCAGGTGAGGCAACAATAACTGTATGCAGTATTCAAAGTGTGGTCACAACATAGTTGTTGTTTTTTACAACAGCTTTAGGTTATTGGTAGTGTCATTTTCATTTCATTTCCTAATTAAATTTAACATGGAATTTAACATGGAATTTAACATGGAATGTTAATGTCTACAATAACCCCAATGTCTTGTCCCTGGTCAGTCACCACCAGTTCAGAGCCTATGTGGTTTAAGTAAAACTAAGTTGTTGTTTTTAACCTCAATGTGTATCACTTTATGCTTGTTTACAATAAACTGCATTTGCAATTTTACTGCCCATTCACCCAGCTCCAAAGATATCCTTTGGGAACTTTTCACAATTCCATCCCCCCTCCACCTGTCTACCTCACTGCCCAACCCTAATTCGAGATCATTTAGGAACAAGTGTCCCAACATAAATCCTTGGAGGGATAGGGCTCTCCATTTTCTACATACCTCCATTGGGAGAACTGTCCCATTTACTCCTACACTCTGCTTCCTGTTTCTTAAAGTTACTGATTGTAAGAGGACTTCTTCCTCTTATGCCTTGGCTGCTAAACTTACTCAGGAGTCTTTGATGTACTTTATCAAAAGCTTTTTGAAACTCTAAGTATCCCATATTGACTGGATCACTTCTATAAATGCTTTTGGACACTCTCAAAGAACAAAAAGGTTAGTGAGGCAGCGGTGCGGAAGCCATGCTTCAGCAAGACTTGTTCTTTCATATGCTTGGCAATTCCATCTTTAGCCATGCTTTCCACCACTCCCCCCAGAAAAACACCAAGCTAGCTTTGTGAGCTGGCTTGAAATTTTCCAGATTTCCCTCTAATACCTATTTTAAAATTGGTGTTACTCTGGCCTATCCAGTCCTCAAGCACAGGCACTGATCCTAAGGACAACTGCTTTAAAAAGGTAACAAAATGACTCCACTCCACAAACCTAAGCACACATACACAACTTGCATAAAAAGCTGGGGTGGGGATAATCAGGAATTGTGCTATCTGTGGAAGCCTCAGAATTATTTAGTTCTATGTGAATGCCATTTGCAGTGGTTGGTACCCTAGCTGGTGGATCTTGGGGCTCTAGTAAAAAAATAAAGTGGATCCACAGCAAATCTGAGGTCTCCCCAGGAATATGGTTTCAGAGAGAAGCCCTACCATATCTGGAGATGCCAAGTATTGAACCTGGCACACTTTTGAATGCAAAACGTTTATTCCACCACCAAGTTACAGGTCTTTGCTCTCACACACTAAAAGTATGAACAAGTATGAGCAAGCTATGATTCCAAAGGATGACTGAGCTAAATAGAAATATTTGTCTTTATAATGTACAAAGTCGGATAATGGCCTAACAGAAAATGCATTTCTCTGCTAAAGGGAACACACTACTTAAGAAACACTGGCTGCATCTTAATGAGGTCACCCTGACCCCCACCCCTGGTTGAGGCCAGCATAGGTGGATGGGGAGGAGGGAAAGTCAGCCTGTTTTGCTTTAGACACATAACCCACTCTACGGCTAAGTGCTCCATTTGATGTTCAAATTGAATTCTGAAAAACCACAAATAAGCTAGAACATCTGCTACCAGCAGCAATACAAAGCAAGTCTAGAAGAGGCTACAAGGAGCAGAAGATTAAAGTCTCTTTTGCCTTAGAGCCAAAAAACCCCATGCATTTATGAGCCATGGCCACTGATATATCCCCCAGTCTCACTTCACGGGACATATTTCACATGTCCTACCTGCCATTTCCCTTCCAGCAACCTTGGCAACTACCCTGCAGTGATTTAATAATTTAAAAAGAACTCTGCAGCAATTTCATTGCAAAAGAGCCAGCATGTGGCACATGCAGGGCTATCTCTGTGTTAACATGTACGGATTTTATTTGTGTGGGATTTTATTTGTGAGTCCAGGTCTCCATCATAATGGACAGAACAATATTCAAAATCTGCAGTATTGGCACACACAACTTTTTGTCTGTATATACCGTGCTTGCCTAAAGAGCAGCACTCCACACACATTTAAATCAAGGTCCATGTTTGCAAAGACGTGGGTATTTAGGGCCATACACAACTAAGTGATGTCATGGTCAGAATTTTGCAGATGTTGGGAGGACAACGAAGTATATGCAATTAAAATGGAACACATACCGAAAAGGTATCCTTTCTAGAACATTAAGCAACTATCACCAACCTGGGCTATTCCAAAGCATCTGGAGGGCAACTGCCATTAGCCCCAGCTATCATGGCCATGCTGGCTGCAGGGCTGATGGGAGTTGTCGTCCAAAATATCTGGAAAGCATCAGTTGGCAAAGGCTTGCCTAAAGGGAATGCCCTTTGCAAAACCACTAGCACAACAAGAAATTCAATGTCTTTTAGCCACAAGTGGCAGAGACATTTTGAGTGTTGTGAATCGCTTTAGCTGGTTAAGAGTTGGAGATTCAAAGCTAATAAGAATCTCCTCTTTGCATCTTTTATTAGGCCTAAAAAGGACAAACAATAAGAAGTATAGCTCTATGGTCTGGCAAGGCCATGATATCTACCCGCAGCAAAGTTGCTGCATTTATTCATTTATTAAATTTATATCCTGCCCTTCCTTGCAAAGGAGCCCATGGTGGCAAGTAGGTCTGAGTTAGCGCCTGGTGGTGAAATCACTTTGCTGTTCCTCTGCTCCTGCAACACTGCCGGGAAACAAGCCAAACAAATCTTGGCTTGTCCAAACCAAGGCTCATGGTATGTTTCACTCCAAAGAAACCATGAACTGAATTTTGAGACTGACAAGTACATAGAGGCAAAACAAGGGGCAGCGTGTTAAAAATGAATGAGGTAAGTCAGAAATATAGACCTTTGTTTGCCTCTGTATCCTTGTGAAGCACACCCGAAAACATGTAGTGCATGATCAAAGGAAAATGGACAGGGCATTTTTTTTGTTCCTTTAATTTTGAAAACTGAACATCTAGGTGGCCACATTCTCTCCCGCCACTCGCAGCCCTTCAATTGCAAGGTCTCGTGCGGTAAGTGTCCCCTTTTATTCTAGTTCAATTACCCATTGTTAAGACCTGTTTATATAGCACTTTGAGCAGAATAGTCTATAACCTGTGGGTTCCTTTCTGTTCAATTGCTATTGACTTGGTCAAATTTCTGCAAATTTTTACATGAACAGTCATGCATATATTGTTTGGAGGTCTTTTAAACATGTCACCTGAGCGAATGCCAAACTACTGCATGGAACAGAAGTTTGGGCTAATGGGAAGAGAGGAAATGCTGTTTGTCTAGACAAAAAGCTTACAGAGGTCACATTAGTACTAAGCACAAGCTCTCAACATCATTTTACTAAACTGCAGCCTCGGTCATATTTGGCCTGAACTTTTGTCATTATTTCTGTCCTATCATCTTAATTCTAATCAAGTCCCTTTATTCTTCATCCCCTACTGCAATTTACTTAAACAGGTATTAACTTAATCCCAGCATTGTTCTACTTGTCATTTTGGTCCAGCTGCAATATGCTGACAATAAACCTCAGCAATTCAGATAACACCTCAAACTTGGGATAGCTCCCCCTCCCCCCGGAAAACAAGAAGAGTTCGCTTACGTAGGCAGGAATGCCCCATACCACCAGACGAATCATCCCCCAATATCAAAGAGACCACCACTGTGATGTAAAGCAGGTCTGCAATTACAAACACCTGGCTTGTAAGAGAAGACCTCATAAATGCCACTTGCTTTAGAGTAGGGATCACCTTTGGTGTTAAGATAATAGTCAGGCAGCAACTCCCTGAGAAGTGAATTCTTAAAATGAAAAAGACCAGAACTAGCCAATGAACTAGAGGCTGGAAAGCCTCGCTGAAGTTCATCACACCTGCTTTTATTCCTCATATTGAAGCTTCTCGTTGCTGTGCACAAGCGTTAAAGCAGTGGCCTACGGACTAAAAACTAAGGGGCCAAAAAGTGATGCTCAACAGGATCTCACGTTTATTATTGAGAAGTGATTAATGGTGAAAGAAAGGCAGTGCCCATTCCTCATTGGCTTAACAAGAAAACTGAAGAAACATTCACTACACAGTTTACAATATTTTTCTTCCAAAATTAATGTTCCTGTAAACAAACAAGTTTTTACCACTGTTCTCAGCCTTCAAATCAAATCAAGCCAGACTTAATCTGTAATCCATATAATGCACAAGAACAGAACATTTCTTAGGACTCTTCGTATTTGACTTTTGAGAGAAAATGAACCACCCCTCAGACACGACCTTGCCGACAGATTCCATTCAAATCTTCTAGGCATAAAAAAATCAAATTCTTCATAAAATTCCTCTTCCAGTCCATGGAAAAAATGTTATTTATTCCACTTTCCATGGTAGATGTCCAAAAGAAAGTCACAACTCGGTGTTCCAAGTGCAAATGTCAAAAAAAACCAGAGAGAAGAGGGGTTTAGAAGGCCAGGAAACCAGGGAAGCAGGAGGTTTAAAAATTAGAGAAAAAGGCATATGCCACTTGCGGACTTTAAAATCCGATCAACATAGTAAAAAGACAAAAAAACAAAGCGTATGCTCTGAAATCACAACCAAAGCCAAAAGAAAGGGGACAGTTTTCACCTCTACTCTACCTAGAAGGGTTTTTTTTGTTTTGTTTTTAAGTCCTATGTCTCTTGTGAAATTCCAATACTTTTTTTAAAACTGTAAGTTTATAAGAGTTTGTATGAAGTCAATGAAACAAGTTCTAATTTTCTCTGGTGTAGTTTTTCGTCCTTTCTGAAAGATATCCACGTTGCAGCATGTCTGCTGCAGTCTCTGTGGAAGGGCATTTTACTTGACACGGCCTTGACGTTCCTATAGGAGAGAGAGACAGAAAGGTGGCAGTTAGTGGCACGGCAGTTATGTAAAAATTTTAATAGTATTATTTTCACTGCTGAATAGGTTAATGACTTAGGATGAGAGTCATTCCGTGGATATTCAGCTGAGTTAAGCTACCTCCTCATATTCCAAATATACCAGACAGCACCTGCTTTGTGCACATTTTAATCCCTAAAACATCTTTTGAAGCAAGCCAATCCGTATCATGAAAAACATTCACTTGGGTCTGCTTTGTCCTAGAGATCCCAGTATTTCTAACAATCAGCAAATTTTTGGACCTGCACACATTTAACTAGATCAGGGTAGGCATCGTAGCTCCCTCTAGATGTTGTGGACCACAACTCCTGTCATCCCTGACCATTGATCATGCTGGCTGGTACTGATGGGAATTGTCATTCACAACACCTGGAGAGCACAATGTTGGCTAACCCAGAACCAGATAATGGTAATTTCTGTTTCTTCTTCTTTTACATCGTGAAAAAATTAGTAAACAAGCGGCAATGCAATAGTTGGTATAAAGTGTGCTATCGACACACCAACTGAAAACTAAGCTACAAAGGCATAAAGCTCTCCAGAGGTGATGGCAACTGAAAACACTCCCACCACTCAAAAGGTGTCAGGATAGAATTGAGCTGCATTCAATTCCATTTATGTGAACAAACTACTGTATATGTAATCATACTGCATCTTCCATTTACCTGATCATTTTATAATTTAACCGCTAAAAGCAGAAAGTTAATGTGGTCTGAACCTATATATTGCAGGACACTCAGCATGCATCCCATCTAAAAGATGAAGGCTAAGCTGCTAACTAGCAGCACTTCATGAAGAGTGCAAAGAAATCCCTTTACTATTCAGGCGTAACTGATCCCTTCAGGCTACTGAGAACATCATATCAGCTGGTTATCACGTTTGATACCAAGGCAGGGATGCCAACAGAGCAGACTCTGCTCCCACGTAAATCTAAAGGAATTCAGAGACAAACTTTAAGTTACATACTAATGCAAAGTTCCTTAATGGAAATTGTATTGATGCTTTAAGTTTATACTCCATCATAGGAGTTTGCCTGAGCACTTTGCTGAACTATGCTACTTTCAATAGGCCAGCCTATTCAATAGACCATTACCTATCAACAGTTCAAATCCCCATTTTTTCATTAACTTTCAAGATGGTCGTGGCAAAGTTGTAAGAAAAGAACAGCTCTGCTGGGTCAAACTATAAGCCTATCATATCCGCCATGCATGGCCAACCAGATTACCATAGGGAAACCCCAATTGTCTCTTTTCCTCATCTGTCAAACTGGAATGTGCAAGACAGGACTATAATCTATGGGGAAAGGCTATGAATTCCACTTTCCCTTAAGGTTATTGATGAAACACAGGAACAAACCAATGCAGGAAAGAACAATCTATGATTGGACCCTCAACACTGTCAGAAAAGGATGGCCGAAGAGGTAATGCTACAAGATGTTATCTATCACAGAGTAAGTAGAAGAGCAGGCACAGGTTACATGGGAAGACCACCTGACCTGGGATAAAATTTGGAATTTCTCCATAGCATTGTTCCATAGGATTATTCCCCTCTACCTGAAAGCCTAGTTACCGATGCCCTGGGCTCCAGAGAAAAAAGCAAATGTAAGGTATAGTTCTGACATAAATGGATCACAGTAAGATATCCTTCCATAATTTGTCCAGTGTTGTCTTTTGTTTTGGCAATCATCTCAGGTAGACTATTCCAGAATGTTTCCTTTAGAACATCCTGCATGTAGACATTCCTGATCTAATTCCATCCCACAACACCCTGCTGCAGCCTTCCCCAACCTGGTGCCTGCCAGAAGTTCTGAACTCCAACTTTTATCAGCTCCAGCCAGCAGGTCAGAGATTATGGGAGTTGTGGTCCAAAATATCTGAAGGACACCAGAAGAAGACTGCTTTAGAGGGTATACAGTGTGGCAAAGATGCAACACCAGGTTTTAAGTCTAAAACAGTGTAATACTCTAGCTAGTTGCAAGTTAACATAATTTAGTTGAGAGATTTGTGCCATAGTTTAGGAAATATATGAAGGAGAATCAACAGGAAGCTTGATTTAAATGATTTTAGCTTTTTTCACATTTAATATACTGGAAAATATGTGGAAGGAGCTTAAAAACAATAAGAACAGTAATAACCATAAATTGGTTTTTCTTCTTGCTAATTTTAATTAATCAATCTTGCCTGAGAGCCCAACATACTTCCTTAATCTTGTTTCAGAGACAAGTGAAAATGTTTTATTTTACAAGGTGTTAGGGATTTTACTGAAAGTGTGTTTTTGTTTTAACCGCTTTATTTAAATTGTTCTGCAATTTTATGCATTACATTTTTAAATTGTTTAACTCATGGTAACCTAGTTTGGGACTGTGTTAAAACATGGTACAGAAAAGTGGTCCTATATAAAAAGGTATCCAGAGTCTTCAAGGGAAACCTCACAAACAAGACTTTAGGTTGTATCCAAGTAAGTCCCACTCAGAGGAGACCCATTTAAATTAATGAAACTAAGCAAGTAATGTCCATTAACTTCAGTGGGTATACCTCGAGTAGGACAAGCACTGAACACAAGCCACTGGATTATTGCAACCTAGATGTAATCCAGAATCCAAGCTCTGCCTATCTAGTTTAAGTCCTGGAGATGATGCCCTCAACCGCTTGATTCCCACAACCATCTGTTTTCTACAAATTGACTGTAGTTACTATAAGCACCAAAGCCAATCTGAAACTTCTATAATGCATTAGCTATCTAACACAGAATTTTAAATACTATATAAGAATTTAGCATCTGATAGATTTATCACCATACAAATTATATAGATTTACCATAATTTGAATGAAGTCATCGTTGTACAGCACCTAGAAAGCAATTAATGCTATTAGCTTTCATTGCACTGATAATAGCCTTGAAAACAAATGCTAGGGGCAAACCATCTGTCATATTCCCAAACCTGATGCCTTATGCATATGAAAGTTCTCTCTTCTCGAAGAAAAACATATGCACACTATCAATGCAAACAAGGCAATGGACTAGGGGCCCAACTAAGATGTTGTATGCAAATGTATGTAAAATTCTGGTTGCTCTACATGTAAAAATTCAACTTAGTTCACTGGAATCATGCTTTGACGTTGCATGTTCCTCCTCTCCTATGTTCCAATTCACACCCCACTTCTGGCAAACCACGGTGTGTCAGCATATCCAAAACTGAACTGATTTGGGCAACCTCTGTTTTGCCTCCAAACAAGAGCTAGAACTATACTATGGTTGCACAAAGCAGAGGTGCCCTCCTTCACTTTGAATCAGGAAATCTGAGTGTGCAAGAGGAATATGGAACATGGGAGCTTGAGATACAGCCCCATCAGCCAAACCATGGTTTGCACATTGCTTAATAGCCAATGGCTTGTGTCCAAAACATGTTTGCTCAAGCATCTAAGCAGAAGTGCTTTTCAAGACATCCCTCAAGATTTCGTCAACTTCACCAACCCATGACATATGCTAAAGTGTTTGATGGGACAAACCCTCACAAGCAGCTTTGAAATGCCTTCAAAAGAAGTGCTTTCCACTTTTGCAAATACAGCTTTGTATACAAGGGAATACATTGTGAGCCAATGATATGGCAGTTATCATAATGTAGAACAGGGATGAGAAAAATCTGATAGCCACATTCTTTCATAGATCTTTTCGGGGGCTGCATGCATGGCACAAGGAAGGAACTAGAGGCAAAAGGAAAAGTCAGAGGTTTTTATATGGCCATGTGTTTATCCCACATGCTCATCTCTACATCCCCTGTCCAGGCAAGAAAGAGACATTATCAAAGTTCAATAACACATTCCAGCCATAGACACTCAAGGAAGACATGAAGCAGCACAAGTTTTTTTTTGGGGGGGGGGCAGTGCAGGCTGCAGAGGGGAGTAGCCAAAGAGAAAACATCAAGGGCCAACCAGAGAAGCCTGGAGGGCCACATTCAGTCCCCAGGCCTGAGGCTTCCAACCCCGATGGAGTACATTACACCAAAAGGTAAAGGTAAAGGGACCCCTTACTCTGGGGTTGCGGCGCTCATCTCGTGTTATTGGCCGAGGGAGCCACCGTACAGCTTCCAGGTCATGTGGCCAGCATGATTAAGCCGCTTCTGGCGAACCAGAGCAGCACACGGAATCACCGTTTACCTTCCTGCTGTAGCGGTACCTATTTATCTACTAGCACTAAAATGGCAGTGATGCTTCTTAACAAATCCTAGTAATATACAGTACCTTCAAAATGACCTTTCAGAAACAACAGAGTAAGGAAACTTTTTGCAACTTTATTTCAGGAAGCAAAAACGTGACAGACATGAGCTGCAATTTAGAGATGCTTTCAAGAATTGGTAGCACTAATACACTTTGAAGTCCTATCAGAAGTTAGAATGAATAGTGTCTCACAAACTATTTTAATTACGTATTGTACAAATACTGACTATGGTTTGGGCACTGAGTTAATGGGAGGAGGTAAGGAGAAATACCTTCACACATGCGCCCCAAAAACCTGCTCTGGAAGGTCCCCAAAATTTCCAGCACTGATTTTGAGGGTGAACAGGGAACAGGAGGGAACAGGAGAGGAAGAAGAGGTTCCAATGTGCCAACAGAGCTGCAGGGCTCTTACAAAATAGGTAAATGACATTTTCTGCATTTGTATCCTACCCAGTGAACATGGATATAGGTTACCCCATTTTATCCTCACAAATAACCTTGTGTGATGCGTTAGGGCAAGCCAAAATTACCCAGCTCCTATCAGCCCCAGCCAGCAGGGGCAAATGTTCAGAGGCACTGTGAAATGGAGTGCAATAACATCTGGAGAGCACCAGACAGTAGAAGGAAAAGTTGGGCTAAAAGAAAGCACCTGCCCCAAGGCCATCCGGTGAGTTTCAAGGCGGGTCTCCCCAGCAGCCTACTCTAACCACTGCTTCATGCAGGCTCTCTTAAGTTATTCTCATCTGGGAAATTCTGCACCGTGGCCACCCTGCTCATATTTCACTTACCCTACAAGATTTTTTGACTCAAAAATCATGTCAAAAAACTGGGGTCATCCAATACACGGATAGTGGCATGGGGAGAGAAGTAGCGCGCCAGCCAGTTGGCGAGAGCGCAACTTCCCCTGATGCCACAGCGAGCAGGAAATTATCTAGGGAGTGTTTCCTGCCCACAGCTGCATGGGGGGAGAAGCTCAACAACTTTGGGCCATCTCCCCACATTTTCTTTAAACTGAGTCGCTAAAAATGGGGGGCAGGGTCTTATACATGGGGGCGTCTTATAGAGGGGAAAATACGGTATCTTCACTCATTTTTAAATAAATGTTTTAAAAACAATTTTCAAAGGAACACGGGAAAATGCCTGATACTGAGTCAAACCACTGGTCCATCTATCTCAGTATTGTCTACCCTGACATGCAGTAGCTCTCCATGGTTTCAGACAGAAGACATTTCCAGACCTAACTGAAAATGCTGAACCTGTTGATGCTCTATCACTGAGCTATGGCCTTTCCTCCATATGAAGGCATTCCTACCCAGTCCGATTTCTAAACAACCCCAGGTAGCATAGAATGTAATCTATCAATTAATAAAGGCCAAAAGAGAACATACAAGTGCTTTTACATGATTGAATAGGATTTCAGATGCTTATAGGCCAAATATATTTAATGAACTGCTGCAGATTAGAAGACCAGTTGTGATTTGTCTTACATCTTTCCTCATTCCCTTAGCTCAAGTGATGACCTACCTTCCTCTGTTGTCCAGGGGCAAACCTAAAGCTTTACAAAGGAATATAATACAAACATGTTCTTACTGGCTTATAAAAACAATGTACAGCAGCCACAAGAGGCTGACTCTCTGAGAAGAGGAAAAGTTGTGGGGGTTAGAGTTAATTTTCTCTTCCAGCTATTTGTCCATTCAGATCACCCTTGCCAAGCCACATCTCTCTCTCTCTCTGCAGGAGATAAAGATGCAGTGTCTTCCCACAGTTTCTTTCCAATTAAAAAAATAAATCAGGAACTGTTCACATGCATAACTTCTAATTTTGCACCTGCACAAGCCATAACATCCTCTCCTCCTCACTGTCATTGCTCTCCCAATTACATGATCCAAAGCTGCTTTTTACTTTTAAAAAGGTTGAAAGATGGTCCATTCATATCTTGCATCATGCCTTAGTTTGGAACTAGCCCCCCGTTAGCAACTTGCCAAAATTTACTTTCAAACCCAAGCATGTAGAATTAGGTACACACACAAAAACAAGAGAATAGTTAAGTGGATTTGGTAAGGAGATTGAGGCACTTGCTAGTGATATTACCCTAACTGAAATTTAAGTAGTGGCAAAATCAGGAAAAGTAGTGAAGAGCTTTCTGAACCCTAATGCTGTAAACCAGGCTTCATCACAGGATTCTGAAATATAGTTCGCCTGCTTATTGTTCAAACCATCCTGCTGCAAGAAGGAACAGCAAGTCTAGCTTGGCTATGGCTCTGATTCAAGGACAAAGTTAAAGCCCTTTAAATCTAGTCCCAAATAGAGGCCAGAGCAACTGGCTTGAGGACTAAGAACAGTGTTCAAATGACAGAGGAAGATATAGGAGTGTCTTTAAGCCACAAGCTCCCCTCTGACTCCATTTTTGTTACAATCAATCCTCTCTTCTAAACACACTAGCTTTGGGAGCAGCACAAAAGGAAAAGGGAGCAAATATGAACACTCTGAATCAGAGCAAAGCAAATGTGCAAGTCACTGAACGCTTAACAACCAAGTTCCAAGTGCTCAGGTATAGTATTTACAGAATTCAGTGATTTACATATCTGATATTTTTGGAGGAATGGAGCTCCCTTATGTGAAACGTGGTCTCCATAGTCCATAGTCCCTCACTTAGTGATCACCAGACCAGGGAATTTGCAGTTTTTCTATACATGTTTGAATAATTTTAGAATTCTTCATGGTTTGACATTTAGCATCAAGTTCTGAGCGCTCATTTTTGTGGGGTTGGGGCTTTTTTGCTTATCCTGCTATTTTATTGATTATAACTATCAATAAGCATAGAACAGAGAAGGCTTTCTTCCTTAAGTATAAATGGGAGATAGGCCTCTTAAAAGGAGTATTCTCCAAATAACTCTCCAAGGAAGAACTGCTCGTCTAAAGTGCTTTACCAGTTGCACTGGTTCCCGGTGGAGTACAGGAACAGATTTAAGGTGCTGGTTTTGACCTTTAAAGCCCTATGTGGCATACTGTAGGACCCTCGTACCTACAGGACTGCCTCTCCTGGTATGCCCTGTGGAGGACCTTAAGGTCCACAAATAACTACATTTTGGAGATCCTGAGCCATAAGGTGGTTAGATTGGTCTCAACTAGGGTCAGGGCCTTTTCAGTACTGGCCCCGACTTGGTGAAACGCTCTCTCACAGGAGACCAGGGCCCTGCGGGATTTGACATCTTTCCGCAGGGCCTGCAAGACAGAGCTGTTCCGCCTGGCCTTTGGGCTGGAATCAGTCTGACCCCTATGTTTTCCTCCCTATGGTTTTGATTTGGCCTATTTTAAAATGAGGCTGCATTTTTTAAAAAATTAAACTTAACTATGTCTTATTTTTTGGGTATGGCTTATATTGTGCAAATGCTTAAAAATCCTGCTACGGCTTATTTTATGGGTATGTCTTGTTTTCAGGGAAACAGGGCAGCTGCTGAGGCTATCAGAGGTGTGCGAGTCTCCAAGTGATTATTCCCACTCCTCTGTGCTTCTCACCCTTCACAGTGTTTCTCTAACTTGGGTCTCCAGGTGTTGCTGGACTACAAATCCCATCATCCCTAACCTCAACTTCCTGATGGGAGTTGCAGTCCAAAAACAGCTGAAGACCTAAGTTTGAGAAACATTGCTCTAAGACAGGCATCCCCAAACTGCGGCCCTCCAGATGTTTTGGCCTACAACTCCCATGATCCCTAGCTAACAGGACCAGTGGTCGGGGAAGATGGGAATTGTAGTCCAAAACATCTGGAGGGCCGAAGTTTGGGGGTGCCTGCTCTAAGATATGCAGAGAGAACTCCATACTTGCTGCGAGGCTTCGACTAATTCCTCAAATTAGCAAATCCATGCTTAATGAATCTCAGGATTTTTGAGAGCTCAGAATCATTTTGGGGTTCTGTGAAGTACTAAAGGGTACTAGATGAGAGGCCAACATAGCACATACCAGTTAGTGTACTGACATCACCATCTTTGGACAAATTATGATTATATGCAATGCTGAAATGGGCTATCAAATTGTTCTGAATCAAAAGTACCCAAGAGTTGCCACTTAGAATAACACATTCAATTCAAAGAAACATTCATTTGAATAGATTTCACCAAAGATCACATATTCACATTTTGAAACCTTAGTATTATAACACCTAGCTCAATTTGGCTCTTTACTGTTGACTCTGGCTGGTCTGATTTACATTATTCAGGTGCCCCTCTGGACAGCCAAAAACAAACAAAAAATCCTATTGCAGAATGCAAATCTTTAGGCAAATTCTTAAAGCTCTAAACAGTATGTACAGTATGTACTTTGCTTACATAGTCCAGAGCTCTAAACAAGATGAACAAATATTTTCTATCAACAATGGAGTACTGTGGCACATTAAAAACTTACCAACTTCACTGAGATTTACTTTGAAGTAGGTCATGTTAGGCAGAGGTGGCAACTGGCAGCCGATGATCCTGATATTGCATGTGACCACAGTTCAGTAGTACAGAACATGCTTTGCATGCAGCAGGTCCTAGGCTCAATGTCTGGCATCTCCAGTTAAAGGATCATGTTGCAGGTTATGGGGAGGATCATCTGCCTGGAGAGCTGCAGGCGGAGTAGACAAATGTCCTAACCTGCAGCTTCCCAGGTTCCTATGATCCAGTTTTATCCATCCTGGTAACATTTTCATAAGGATGTGGTAAAACATTAAGTGCTTCTCTCACCATGACTTCCGAAACTATTTTTTAATAGATGTCCCACTCATTACAGCTTTCTATTGGTTTTACATATGATGTCTCAGATATGCAAGACTGCAAGGAACTCATAAAAATGTTTAGCACTTGCTGCCAGGTGGTGCTTTATTATAGAATATACCTCTGCCCCCCAAACACTGCTTGGAACATCAAGTGGTTCATGACAATACAAAAAGCAGCTGCTCTTGCCTGGGTTTAAGACTGTACAGTCAAAACTCGGTTGTCGAACATAATCCGTTCCGTAAGCCCATTCAGCTTCTGAAACGTTTGACAACTGAGGCATGGCTTCCAATTGGCTGCAAGAGCTTCTTGCACTCAAGTGGAAGCCGTGTCGGACGTTTGGCTTCCGAAAAACTTCAAAAACCGGAACACTTACTTCTGGGTTTTGGGCGTTTGGGAGCCAAAACATTCAGCAACGGAGGTGTTTGGGAACAGAGGTTTGACTGTATCCCTACATTCTGACTGCTGTTAGGGTGCTACAGTTTCACAGAATATTGTTATAAATCCAAAGCCACTTGAAAATACAAGTTTTCCCAATACTTCCATGTCAAAGTAGCACTGGAGGTGTTACAGTATTAGGTGGATCCCGAACCAATGAAATTAACTGTAGCTTTAAAAAGTTACACATCAGGCAAACTGAAGTGTTGATCTTTCAAAGAGCAGGGATGGAGAATCTCTTACCATCTTCCTGCCAACTGTGAAGACAAAAAGCTCTTTGAAAAACGACCTCTGTTACAAATTGCAGTGGACCAATAAGCCTTATGCCAATTTACAGGTGCCTGGATAACTTAGATGTGGAAGTTCTTCTCCAGAAGCCAACAGAACATGCTAAAGAGGTTGACAAGCACCACTTCTGCTTAAAACCATTACTAAGGTAAAGGTAAAGGGGCCCCTGACCATCAGGTCCAGTCGTGTCCGACTCTGGGGTTGCGGCGCTCATCTCGCTCTACAGGCCAAGGGAGCCGGCGTTTGTCCTCAGACAGCTTCCGGGTCATGTGGCCAGCATGACAAAGCTGCTTCTGGCGAACCAGAACAGCGCACAGAAACGCTGTTTACCTTCCCGCCGGAGCGGTCCCTATTTATCTACTTGCACTTTGATGTGCTTTCGAACTGCTAGGTGGGCAGGAGCTGGGACCGAGCAACCTAAAGAGGTTGACAAGCACCGCTTCTGCTTAAAACCATTACTACATTCCATTAAAAGTATAAGTCAGCTCCTGCTTAAAGAGTTTCTGCCAACTGTACTGTCTTGCCTATTCATGGCTAGGGTCAGATTCTCGTAACATGGAGGACACATCCAAAACTGATATGCTAAACACTGAACTATTACAAACCAAACCACTTTTAATGTACTTCTCAGACTGTGGCAGTCTTATATAAAACAAATGTACAGACTTTTCTAAAAAATCACTTTGCTTAGACAATACTAGGGACACAATAATACTGTTTTTACTTGTCCATTTGAGGGCCCACTGATCTAACTTCAAGGAGGAACAAAAGGCAACTCATGGAGCTTTTAACTTAAAAGCATGCTTTTCCAGCAGCGTATCAGCTTTTAACATTGTCTGCATTGCTGTTGTTAATGCATAAACTGAATTTTAACAAAAGTACTATAATTTTTAAAAAGGAGTGCCTGAAACCATCAAGTACCCACTGGACTTGAAAGAATTAATATACTTGTGCTACTCTGCCATTCTTCCTTCCTGCACCTTCTTTGAAGTTCTACAAACCATAAACATAAGCACCTCCAAGGTCTATTTTGCCCACTTAGTTTTGCTTCTTTGCTCATTGCATTTTTACAACATAGGTGCCTCATAAGCCACTGTTGTAAAAATGATGGAGGTCGTATTTCAGTCTTTTAAAAAAACAACACCCTTCAAGGCTCTCAAAGTAACCTGAGACCCATAGGTGGTTGTGCACATTAACCTTTCCCATGCAACTTTTTTTTAAAAGTGTGTGCCCTATTATTACTCATTCAATTTATTACCTGCCCTTCACCATGAGGTCCTAGGGTAGGTTACAACCATTTCTTCATCATCAGTGCCAGAAAACCTGCACTTATGTATACCGAAAGGGAAAGCAAACACTTAGGCGGGTTTACAGTGGAATACTATTAGTATTGTGCAATTATGCTAGTCCATACAGGCATCTGGTGAAGGGAGTCTATCTTGTGAAGAGTTTAGGCCATAATAAATGTGTTAGTCTTTGAGATGTCACAGGATTTGTTTTAGTGTTAATGCTGTCATTCCACGTGTTTCTGATCCAGCAAAGGAGATAGGGAGGAAAATCTTTTATTTCCCCTTCAGTCCTCCAACCCAGGGTTGCAAGCAGAACAGCAGCACTGGATTTCATCCTTACTCCGTACTAGGAATTGGGCACCTGCAGCCCTCCAAATGTTGTTGGACTACCCATCAGCCCCAGCTGTCTCAGCCAATAGACAATGATTATGGGAGCTGGAGTCCAACAACATCTGGAGGGCCACAGATTCCCCATTCCTGATGTATATAAAGTATCTTTCAAAGACCTACATAAGAAAATGAATGCAATTGGCTTCTGATGCCCAATGGAGGTATGGACTTGTGTTCCTCAAAAGGCAATCCTCATGTCATATGACATGCCTCTTTTGAAACAGTGAAGTTTCATAAGCAGTTTGATATGAAATAAGGGCCTCCTATTCAGAAGTCAAGTATTTCCCCCAGATGTCATCAATGTCTTGGGCATGCCCAAAGTAGGTGTTTGGATCCTGCCCTATGTTTCTACTTCCCATTTATTAGCATCTTCTCACCAACCACCCAAGAAGCAAAACCTTCCTCAGCATATCTTTTAGAGATGTCAGGTTAATTATATTTTAGAGATGTCAAGTTAATTTTATTGCTCGAGTCAAAAGACCATAGCTATAGGAATACAAACAAATTGCAAGTACAAAATGGGGAAATCATATTAAACATTTTGGCCAAAAACAAAAATGCAATCACACTTTTCACTGAAGATCAACAATTTGATCTTCGTTAAAGTCACACATGACTAAGACTGCAAGAACCCTCATCTAGCCCTTTCACTGTGTCAGTGGAAAGAGGCCTATTTGAAGTTTGCTAACAGTATTCCAATATAACGTATTTGTGTGCTACACAAGCGTATCAATAAATGTTTACAGAGCAATGACATCCCCTTCAATCCCACTTATAAGGAGGCGGCCATGGTCAACTTCATCTCATATAATCACACCTAATTCCTTCCCTTTGTTTCTACTCCCTACCAAATCCTGGCAGTTTGGCAAGTTACCTTTTTCACATTTTCCTCCTCCTCCTGGCGTTTCTCATAGTGTGAGAAGTCATCAAAGATGGAAGTGGTGTGCTTGTAAGTAGCAATGATTTTCAGCACCTGCTTAGCCTTTTCCAGAGGAACCTCCTGAGTGTCCCTGGAGTTGGTCACTGGTTTATTCTCATTGTTCTCTAGGCGAATGTGCCGCAGTTGGCTGTTGGGAACGTCCTTCACAAAAATCCACCGGACATCAAAGCGTCCCTTCCATTTGTCCTGGGACCACACGCCTGCGCATGTGTTGTAGTCCACAGCAGATTTCATTTCTGCAACTCCGCAGAAATGACCACTGCCATTGACACTGAACAGTAAGTAAACAGGACCTTTTCCATTCATGGAGCGGTAAGCAGCATCCAGTCTCTTATTACCATGCTCTGTACTGCACCAGATGTTATATTTAATGGAACGATGGATATCATCCTCAGAGTAACTCTTGATAATGAAAACCCGACCATGTTTCGGGTTCCAGTCAAAATCCTTAGGGTTATAGTTGTTGATGGACCTCAACTTCTCCAAGACTGGGTGTGGCTCCGAAGGGGCAGAACCAGAAGTGGCCTGAGACTGTCCAACTGCACTACCATCCACTCCATTCTGGCCAAACCCATTGCCACGGTTACGAGGTGCAACCCAGCGGGCAGGCTGAGCTGCCTGTTGCTGCACTGGCAGCTGAGTTGTTTGGGGTGGTGGAGGTGGCAGGGGTTGTGGCTGTTGTCCAGCGGAAGGCTGCACAGCTGGAGGGCTGTTACTCATTTGCTGACCCATCGGTTGGGGAGATATTTGGGTTGGTGGTTGACCAATATTCTGAACTAAAGCCTGGGAAGCATTTTTTGTCACTGGCCCTTTGTTATCCCAAGTTCCAATATCCATGTTATGTTTTATGGGAGGTGGTGGAAGACTTGTCCCTGCAATGCCATTCTTGGTCTTCAACTTGGGTTGCTGTTTTGCAGGTTTGCTGGCAATATCAGCCCAGGATGCTGGCTTTGGAGGAGCAATGGTAGCTGGAGGCAAGCTATTAGAAGCTACAATATTGCTGGCAATAGACCCACTGCCAACAGCAGAGCCAACCACTTTTGGGACATTGCTTGCTACATCAGTGCTGCCTAGCTTCAAAGCTGCCATCCCTTGGTCAATGGTATTCATGCCAGGTGCCTTATTCAGGGTCTCACTAGCAAAAGCAGACTGTCCATCAATCATGGCTCCACCCAATGAGCTTGGTGCATAAGCATAGTTGCTACTATATCCAGAACTTTGAGTTGATTGCCCCTGAGAACTGTTATTGCCCCAAGCTGAGAAGTCAATTCCACTTGGAAAAAAGTTAAAGCCATGCTGTCCAAGAAATGGTGTGCTGCCAAGGGCCCCTGGCTGTCCAAACATGGCATCTGGGAGAAAGTGAGGTTCTCCATTGCTTATCTGTCCATAAGATGTTAAGTAGGGCATTGGTGGATCACCCCCTGTAGACCAAGCAGCTTCACCCAAAGAGTAGGAGAATCCAATGGATGGACTGTAGTAATTCGGCATATAGGAATCAGACATTGCAGTGTACGCGTTGTTCTGGAAGAGAAAAGCAAGAACTGAACAGTTAAATGAATAGTACATTGCAGCATGAAACAATATATGCTTTCCACAGACCTTTCCCCCACATTGTACTTTCAGGGCAAGCCTATTTACTGAAACCTGTGGCTATCACTGAACACTTTCGTCAAGTTGCTTTGAGACTTTTTATTGTACAAAGCAACTGACAAATGAAATAATAAAATTAAAAATAAGCTATTGGTTTTAAAGTATCAGTGAAAATTGGATCATTCTGCATTTTACCCTTAACCACAAAGATATTCCAAAATGTGCCCACTTGTCTAGCACATGTGGTGTTTGCACTTCTTACCCATATTGTAGGTTAGCAGGATATACACTACGATCAGCTGGTCATACTACCCATTTAAAGCATTCAATTGCTACTCTTCTTAGACCACTGTACTAAAAGTAATCACAATTAAGGTTAAGCAAACTGATGAGTGCAGCAGGCACCATTGATACAATCAAAGGTTGTTGGCATATTGATACCAGTGAATAACAGAAAGCAATTAACAGGTTTCAAATGATGATTATTATGTGGTTACCAGGCTGATAAGATTTAATACTTCCTTACAAAGGCACTTGGAGGTTTTATTACAATCAAAATTTATACAAGTAAATGCTTCAAACAAAAATGAAAAAGTGAAGGGAGGGCTCAGTTCTTGCAGCTTTTTTCTTTCTAAATAATTTGGTCCAGTTTAAACTTACATGCATTTGGGCTCAGATAACATTAGGATCCAAAGTGGCTCAAACATTTGAAAGTATCTGGTTGGTGCTTCACAAAGCACTAGCACATTAATGACTTTAGCCCAAGACATTATCAAGATCAGTATATTTTACCACTGATAAAGAGTTCTGACCAGGTTGTATTTTAACTGTGTTCTTTCTACTTGAGTCTGGGTTGAAAATTCACTACAATTTCAAATTTAAAAAAATCCAAATAAAGTTCAGAATAGTTTTCAATTATATGTATATTATTTGAAGTTTTTAAGTTGTTTCTGGGGTTTATACCCAGAGTATCTGCCAGTAACTAAGAACTTCTCAGAATTAACCTTACATTGCACTCCACTCTACCAATAAAAAAGGATAATGCATTTTCTGTGATCTACCAGTAAGTATAAGATTTAAAGGAAGAAATGTAGACAAAACCCATGCTCCACTCTGTGGGCACATTTAGAGTTCCTCCTGTAAAAGCCATAATAAGATGTGCACAGCTGTTGGACAGCACCCATTAATTTTTACAGGACTTCTCAGAAGATTGTGCCCTCTCTTTTGAAATTGTTCCCTGTCAATTTTTAGAAGTTCACAATTCACAATTTGTATGTCTCTTGATCTTCCATCAAGAAGCCCAAAGTAGTGAGGCAGGCTAGGTTGAGATACTAAGTAATTTGCCTAAAGCTTCATCTTGCTCTAGAATGCAAGATCATAGGTGAAAGTTATTTGATCACTCAGCTACAATATAAGTTGTTGACCCCACAGCAGCAGAAACATTCCTTCCTGATAAAGTATTCTCATTTAAACATCTCTCAGCCCATTTTACTTGGTCAGCAGACCCACATAAGGTGAGAACAGCAACAAGCTATGAAAGGATAAAATCTTTGTCTCTAGACTTACAAGTATGAGTAGTTTTGTACGTATTTGACAAGTCTCAGATTTCAAAGCCATTTAAACCAAGACCCTCTTCATGTATTTTGCTGTGCAGTCTGTGTAGATTATAAGATTGGGCACAGGACACCCAGCTCAAGGGAACACCTTACAGTGTCACTCTACACCTGGGAGCCAGTCCAACACCACAGCAACTGGTGAGGGAGAAGCTCCCTGCAGGAAGCATAGGATAGATTCAACTAATGTAAGTAAAAACATTCAGATACATTGGGAAAAAGGGCTATGGCTATGCTTCATAAGCCAACGAACAGTTTCCAGAGGCTGCAGCAAGGATGCCTCCCTTGTCAACAGTAAGGTAGTAACTGTACTTCATCCCCCTATCCATGAAAGATACAGACACGTTGCAGAGGATGTGCCATGAATGCTGCAACTTATATTTATTGGCTTCAAATAGAATACAAGCTGTGATGGAGGGCGAGGGGATCATACACTTCTGAATGTCTGAACAGAAACTTTGCAGGTGGTGGAAAGATTTATGTCAAGGTTGATTTATGCCAAGCAAGGAGACCACACCTGCTAAAATTATCAATACTCGACTGCCTCTTTAGCACCATGTGCACAGCGGAAGAACCTATGCAGTTCTGCACATACATCTTTGCACATTCAACCTTATGGTTTCTAGAAATATTAAGTTATGAGCAGTTCAAAAAGTAAGTGGCATCTCCGCCTTGTGCAGCTGCACTGTAGATCACTGAAGTGCAACCTTCCGCTCACAGCACTAACCTTTAGACTGGCATAGGGTTAGGTTGCAAAGGTACTATAGCACTGGTAGGAAACCTATGACCCTCCAGATTTTGTTCAGCTACAACAGCTTCCCAATCATGCTGGCTGGGGTTGACAGGAGTCCAATAGCATCTGGAGAGCCACAGGTTGCCCATACCTGTACTGTAAGCAAGAAAGTTCTCATTCATTCACAATAATTCTGTGATGTAAGCTCATCACTGGCCAATGCCATAATATCTGTACCATAACTGCTGCTACTAAAAGAATGAAAAGTTGGCAAATTCAACCCCTCTCTGCTTCAACAACCTAGACTGCATTTAAGTGTTGACTTAGACCCAAACAACACATTGCAAGCAAATCATGGCTGCCACAAACCCACAACTCCCTAATGCTTAAGGATAATGGCTTGTATCCAATGCTAGACCTACTCAGACTGGACCCATTGAAAGTAATAACCATGATGAAGTTCAGTCTGTTAAATTTGGTGGGCCTGCTCTTACCGTGTTTCTCATATTATAAGACATGTCTTATATTTATTTTTTCCTCAAAAAAACACACTAAGGCTTATTTTCAAGGGATGTCTTATTTTTTTCCTCCTCCTCCTGCCACGGCCGGCATTGCTGCTGCGCCTATCACTATGTCTTATTTTCGGGGTATGGCTTATATTCCTTGAATGCTTAAAAATCCTGCTATGGCTTATTTTATGGGTATGTCTTAAAATATGAGAAACAGGGTAGTAAAGTTCAGCTGGACACAACTCAATACATATGGCATGATAATGTTCAGTTTACTCACTACAAAACTTTGTATCACAAGTGTGATGTGTGGCAGGAGTAGCAACTGATTATGTCATATCACTCCACATTGTTAAAGTTTTTTAAAAATATCATCAAGAAGTGAGGCGGTGAGGGGCGGCAGACAACAAGCATGTCTGCTTCTTTTTCTGCTTCTGCTACAGTCACCGTAGAAGCAGGAAAACAAACTGTGGTTTCCTTTGGAAAACTGAACTGATCAAAGAGTGAGAAAAGGAAGAATCTGACATACTAAGAGAGTAAATATTTGAAACTAATGGTTGTATCCAACAAAATACAACTCAGAGAAGACCCAGTGAAATTAGTGGACATAGGTTAGTTAGGTATGCACATTAATTTCAATGGGTCTATTTTGATTAGAACTAATTTGGGTGCAGCCCTAAGCCTTTCAAAGGATGAACTTATGACCTGCAAGTCTCATTCATTAAACTGAAATATCAGTTGCCAGCATGGCATCACATTAAATAATGATTGCAAAATGTTACTTTTGTAAGCTCTTTTGAGGCTATGCATTTGAGATGTACTCCAGGAACCAAACAGCTCCCCCAAGGACCAACTGCTTTAACAGGGTAAACATATCTCTCAAGCTTGCCAGAACTCTTCCTTTTAATGCCAGCAAATAAACAGGCATTAATGGCATAACTGAGCATACTGCTGCACACAAAGACCATGAATTTTTAAATCTTAATTGAAGTTAATCAAGAATATGTTCCACCACTACCTAAAGATTAAGGATGTAAACTGATAGCACTGGGCTCACTGGATGCTGGATGTGCTCAACTTCACAAAACACTGTGACAATGGTCCAGTTCACCCACACCCAAATCTATTGCAGAACTGGGGGATAGGCACATAAAAACCCCTCATCTTGATAGTGAACTGTCATTGAACTGCCCCAAATGCAAAATTGACCACAAAAATCACCTGCTGCTTAACAAAGTCTCTCTTGTTTACAGAAGACCTAAGAAATTGAAGAGTACAAAGATGACATTCCATATCTAGCAATGTAAACTTTCCAAGGAGAAGACTAAGGACTATAATGTAACAACCAATGTCCAGTTAATGAAGTGCTAACACCAAGGTTCCCTACATCCAAAGGCAGAATTATCTCAAGCCTACCAATATTGTTGTTGTTGTTGTTATTGTTGTTAATAATAATTTATTATTTATACCCCGCCCATCTGGCTGGGTTTCCCCAGCAACCACTCTGGCCTGCTTCAAACAGAAAAATAAAATACAGTAATCTATTAAACATTAAAAGCCTCCCTAAACAGGGCTGCCTTCAGATATCTTCTTAAAATCTGGTAGCTGTTTTTCTCTTTGACATCTGATGGGAGGGTGTTCCACAGGGCGGGCGCCACCACTGAGAAGGCCCTCGGTGCTGGACCTCATTGTCCAGGCAGAACGATGGGGGTGGAGACGCTCCTTCAAGTATACTGAACCGAGGCCATTTAGCGCTTTAAATGTTGACATCTACTTCACAAATAAAGCAATGTTTTAATTCGGAGTTTAAAAGTTGGTATCTAGGGGCTTCCTCTCATCTTGATGGACTTTTTGTTGGCATTGTCTACCAGTGGTGAGGGGTGTGATGATCGGAACCCAGGTGCAAGTAGCACCCATGTGCATATTTTTTTTATTAACAAAACACTGGGCAATGATCAGGGCAGAGGGGATCAGCATTAAGCAAAATCTAATGAGATTTAAGATTGTCCAGGACTCTCTCTGCTTGAGAGCACCCTGGATAACTCCAGCCAGTTGTCACAGGCTGCCAAATATATGATTTTGCTATCACTTTAGATCAGGCATCCCCAATCTTTGGCCCTCCAGATCAGGCATCCTCAAACTTCGGCCCTCCAGATGTTTTGGACTACAATTCCCATCTTCCCTGACACTGGTCCTGTTAGCTAGGGATCATGGGAGTTGTAGGCCAAAACATCTGGAGGGCCGCAGTTTGGGGATGCCTGCTCCAGATGTTTTGGACTACAATTCCCATCTTCCCTGACCACTCGTCCTGTTAGCTAGGGATCATGGGAGTTGTAGGCCAAAACATCTGGAGGGCCGCAGTTTGGGGATGCCTGCTTTAGATGCATCCAGATGATTGTTTTCTGGCACTGCCACTCTAATGTTCAATTATAGTAGGAAAACTGTTTTTGAGCCCCCAAATCTAATTATTTTTCACCATGGAACAAGTAAGTAATTGCAACATACTGGATCTCTGGAACAACAGATCACATGGTTTTGCTATCACTACTACAAGGCCTGCAAGATATTTACATAATTACTCAAGAATTTCCATTCATTCCTGGCAAGGAACACCTCAAGCACTATGAACCACCCAGCTCCCTGTAAACTTCCAGGCATCACAGGATTCCACCCTCTACTATTTAACATGTATATATAACATAAGGCCACTAAGCAAGATCAAGTGAAGACCTGGCATGAGGTGTCATAAGTACGCTGGTAACACCCAGCTCTTTTCTTTTCATCCGACCAAGGTCCTGTAGTCAGTTTACTTGATATCCAGGGTAAGTGGGGAACGGGATGCAGACAAGCCAACTGGAGCTGAAGCCAATAAAAGTGAGGTAATGATGAGTAGCAGACCTTTGATTGCAGGAAAATAGGAACATCCAGCATGTATGGGGGATGGTCTGCCCTGGGTTCCTCAGGTTTACATGCATGGAATGTTCTTATATCTGTTCACACAGCTGTAGCTTCAGTGGCATGAACACTTTTCACAAAGTTATCAGCAGAAAAGGCAACTGCCCCTTCTTATCAATTCAGAATTGAAAGCCACCTGTTGTGTCTTTGCAACTTTGAAGCTTGCTACTGCAATGTTTTTATCTGCTTTAGCTAGTCTTGACACATCAGTGATTGGGAGCACATTACAGCATGATTCAAGAGGCAGTGGTCTTCTGGCAACAATTCAAGATACTCATGTATCCAGGATGCACTGAACAGCTTGAGGCTACTTTAATCCTGTCAAAGACTGACTAGATGTGCCTACATGATTATGCTAAATGTGCACTAGAATACACTATGGCATGCAGCAATGTATTATTGGACAATGATGGAATTCTCTCCCAGCAGATCCCAGCCACAGTGTGAACCTAAACACCTTCTAGAAGTATGAAGAATAATGGCTGTCTTTAAGTAGTCAAAATGAAACTGATATTAAGGTTTAGCTCTCATCTAAATCAGAAGACTGAATCTAACTAAAGTACAAGCATCCCTCATTTCACGCACAAATAAACTGCTGATGAAAATCAAAAAGGTAAGTGTTCTAAATGAAATCTCCTAGAACTAAGTCATCCTGTACTCTGATTTATTCTACAATTCTAAGCACCTTTACTTGAAAGCAAGTCCCAGTGAAATCAATGGCACTTTTTCTGATTAAATATAGTTTAGCTAATTGCAGAATTTCAAGCATAGAATTTAGGGTGTAAGTGTGCTGAGGATTGTGGCCTTGGTCCACTAAAGAAGCTTAAATGATTTATACAGCTTAAAACAGATACAGAAGTTTATATGTAATCTACGCTTCCTTTAGGAAGCTGAAAGAAGTTTGCACCGGGACCCATGTTAAGGAGAACTGGGTGAGGGTTTTTTTTGGGGGGGGGGTATTTATTTAATGCTAGGTTTGCAACATTTATAAGCATTGTTCAGCTAACACTCAGTTGTTACCACATGCTCCCAGCACAGTGCACTGCACATTTCTATATGTTCTACATATGATTATCTATATAGCATTGCCAGTTCAGTCAGCAGTTAGTTAACTGTACAATGTCAAGCCCAAAAGGCATCCTGAAAGCTAGATAGCAGAAAAGGAAACAATTACTAATGCACCCCACCCATTAAACAAATAGGTACGTTTTCTATCACTCACCGGTCTGGCCTGAGGACTCAAATAAGGTTCAATATCATCATCATTTAATCCATCTTTCTGATGCACCGATCCATTTTGCACTAAAAAAAAAAAGTATAACAAGCATTATTCAATATAGAATAACCAATAATTTATTCTATCTTGTCTAAAAGCCACACCCTGTGACCTAGAAAGTCTTACCACCTGATCCCTATTCCTGCACAGAGAAAATGAAATATGTCAGTTTTCCTGTTTCAATTCTGCCCCATTCCACTGTAAAGGTTTGGGAACTAAAGGGCAAATTATTCCCTGTATATGCTGCAATTATCAAACACACAATTGAACTCTCTTTACACTGTTTGCAGCTATGTGAGCCACAAAAAGCATCTTTTAGCTTTACATTTAAACTTACTGAAGGAACTTGCCCCTTCGAGCACCCCATCTCATATGGACAAGAATTTCAAAGTGAGCCAGGGAGAAACATAGGTACAGGCTTTGGCAGAATTTTGTTCTGCAACTGAAACCCATGAAGTGACCCCTTAACTTTTTTTAACATTACAAACTATTCTCATTTATATGGCCTTTAAAAGCTTCTCTCCTTTATGTTCACCTTAAAAGAGCTATAGAAACTTAATGAGTCAATTCCTTATCCTTTAGCCTGAATATTCAGGCAAACCACATATGTCCAGTTATTCACTGCCACCAGTTTTGCTTACAGGAACTCCTCCTGAAAAAGCTGTCAAAGGGCCCTTTTCTGTGCTGTTATCTTCATACTGCAATCCAAGGATAGCCAATGGGGCGGTTTTCAGATGTTGCCAGACTACAACTCCCATCAGACCTGACCACTGCCCATGCATACTAGGGATTGATGAGAATTAGGGTCCAACCAACATCTGGAGGGCATCACATTTACTACCCCAGGAGTCATACATTATCTTTTTATTACAACTCGCTGTGTTTGTGTGTTGTTTTTTGGTTTTGTTTTGAGGGTGGGTGAAGCCTAGAAAAAAATGGGAACATGCAATACCCCCACAGTCCACTAACATAAACTGGCTACTGCCACCTTTTAATGTGCAGTGCACCCTCTTAACTATGACTCACTTCTGCAATTAGCTCAAAACGTTAATTTGCAAGCACCCAGCTCCTTGCTCTGCCAAATTAAAAGAGCCCATTAAATACTCACACTTTCCCTCTTAACCAGGGATAACTCGTCACTCTCATCTCAATCAACTAATTTGGGATTCCCTTGCATGACACACACACACACATATACTGTATATATAACTAGAAAGAAGTTTTAAACCGTATGACGATGACGACTTCCTCCAGTTTTTTTGCCCAAGGGGGCATCATTGCTTAAGGGAAAACACGCTGCATTCCTCCCTGCCACGTTCGGTTTCATTTTATTTCCCAAAAGTCACACGGATACGTATGCGTGTTGCCCATGCACCAACCCACGCTACGGTTTCCTGGAGAGACGGCGGCACGGCAGGAACTCGCCTCACCTGCACGCCTTTCAGGAAACAAGAGGTCCGATCGAAAAATGGGACGCGAGGCGTCCTCCATGAACGGAAAACGCGCTACCTTTCCACCACCCACCCTCCCCCCACCCCAAAAAAGGGAAGTACAACCTCCCCGGCCACCCCTCATGGATCTTTCCAGGTCCCGCCACGGCGGCTGGTCCCTCAACTCACCTTTGGTGCCTTGGCCCTTAGGTCTCTGCAGCGGCAGCGGCGGCGCAGCGGCGAGGAGAAAGAGAGAAAGGGAAACATAAGGCGATGAGGCAAAAAGAGGAGGATGCGAAGGGGGGGAAACCCCAACCCCGACCGAGACGCGAAGGATAGTAAAGAGCCGGAGAGCAAAACCTAGGCCTCTCCGCCTGCCTCGGGGAGACTTCGGCGGGAGGAAGGCCGGGCCCTGCTTGACGGCAGGGGTTCGTTTGAAACGGGAGCGCCGCGAGGGGAGGAGGAAGGGCGCGCGGGGCCTCCTCCCTGCCCGTTTATGCTGCCCCCACCACAGCCGCCCGGTAGGCCCGAAGCCGGGGCCTTTCCCAGCGCGGCGCCTCCAGCTCCCGCCGCCGCCAGCCAGTTTCACCCCCCACCCCGGTTACCTGCTCCAAGAGGCTGCTGGCCGACATGGCTCCGTGCGGCGGCGTCTGGCGGCGGCCTCGTTCGGAGGTGAGCTGCGCCGGTGAGGCGAGGGGGGCCGGGGGGGAAGCGAAGGGGCGGGGGCGGTAGTGGTGGCGGAGACCGCGGCGGCTTTGTCCGGGGAGCGAGGAGGAGGAGG
This sequence comes from Zootoca vivipara, assembly GCF_963506605.1. Classification (NCBI taxonomy): domain Eukaryota; kingdom Metazoa; phylum Chordata; class Lepidosauria; order Squamata; family Lacertidae; genus Zootoca; species Zootoca vivipara. Next base: position 32,874,997 of record NC_083281.1, on the reverse strand, counting down.
AGGAGACACACCGCGCGGCTCGCTCTCGGCTTCCTGGCGGACTCTGACTGGCTCGCCCCGCCCGCGGCTCCGCCCGCTGCTCGCCTCGACGCTCTAGCCCCCGTCCCTCCACCACAACAACCCCCACTCTCTATGGTCCGCCCTCGCGCGCACACGCATGCGCGCACTCGCGCGCTCGGCGAGGGTTAGGTGTCACGCGGTAAAGGGAGCGCGCGGTGAGAGACCGCGCTGGAGGGTGGGAGGGGGGAGATGCGGGGGCAGAGAAAAGCATGATGGGTAGAAGTGTTGAACCGCTCTGGGAAAGGGGTGGGGCGATGGAGGAGGAGGAGGGAGAGTTGTGACTAGCGCCCCCTTCCGGAAAGCTGCTGTAAGTTTTATAATACAGTACAGTACTTATAAAAATGCAGCCAAGGAAGATGGGGGAGGCTGTTAATTTATGCCTTTAACAACCTTGGCTGCTTTTTTATTTTATTTTTAATGAAACGCACGCACTCACACAGCCATGGGCGTAGCTGGGGGGTGGGGCAGTAAAAAAGAAGAAGAAATACTTAACTAACTGACCAATCAGGTCAGTTCTGCCACCCCCTAACAAAAATCCTGGCTATGCCCATGTATATAGTTTAAGGCCCTAGCAGATGCAGGTGGCATTGTGCACAGCAGTTTGCAACTGGAGCCTAGGCTTTTCTTTCGAGTCACTGAATTGTAAAGTTGGAAAGGATGCCAGCTGGTCCAGCCCCCTGCATAGTCCCTGCTCAGGAGAATAGTGAAGCCTGCAGCAGAAATAATGACTGAAAAAAAGCCTGGCAAATAAAAACACATGCACACAACTTTAAGTCATAGGGGTGTTAGCAGGTTGGTCTTCCTGGTGATAAGGCTCCTGCTTCCATCTGGGATTCTAATGTTTCCTTTTACACTGCATTACCGGCTGCCTTGTGGAACGTGGAACTGGCTTTCTGGTGGATATACCGGCCATGTCACACTAAATTGCACACACTAAATTGGGGGTGCCGCCCCAAATTCCCTCACAGGAAATTACAATGCAAACTCCTGTGATTTTACAAGTCAATGGGTGTTCCAAAGGATTTTTCTTTTCCTGAAGCAAATAACATGGATATGAACACTAAGCTTCTGTTAGTTTTCCAGAAGTGACTTTTACATCTTGTGAAATACCACATAAACCTTGGAAATTATCAGGTAAGGAAACTTTGGGGAAACAGAATAAAGCACTGTCTGAATGCATCCCTAAACGGATGTTTTAAGAATTTTAAGGTCTTAGATATATATATAAAATAGATGTTCATAAATGTACCAAGCAAACACATTCTGTACATTCATCTAGTCTGGGACTAGATGAATCCCAAACCGGAATTAAGATTGCCGGAAGAAATATCAACAACCTCAGATATGCAGATGACACAACCTTGATGGCAGAAAGTGAGAACCTTATAATTATAAAGAACCTTATAATGAGGGTGAAAGAGGAGAGCGCAAAATATGGTCTGAAGCTCAACATCAAAAAAACCAAGATCATGGCCACTGGTCCCATCACCTCCTGGCAAATAGAAGGGGAAGAAATGGAGGCAGTGAGAGATTTTACTTTCTTGGGCTCCTTGATCACTGCAGATGGTGACAGCAGTCACGAAATTAAAAGACGCCTGCTTCTTGGGAGAAAAGCAATGACAAACCTAGACAGCATCTTAAAAAGCAGAGACATCACCTTGCCGACAAAGGTCTGTATAGTTAAAGCTATGGTTTTCCCAGTAGTGATGTATGGAAGTGAGAGCTGGACTATAAAGAAGGCTGATCGCCAAAGAATTGATGCTTTTGAATTATGGTGCTGGAGGAGACTCTTGAGAGTCCCATGGACTGCAAGAAGATAAAACCTATCCATTCTGAAGGAAATCAGCCCTGAGTGCTCACTGGAAGGACAGGTCGTGAAGCTGAGGCTCCAATACCCAACTGCGGGAGGCAGTGCAAGACAGGAGTGCCTGGCGTGCTATGGTCCATGGGGTCACGAAGAGTCGGACACGACTAAACGACTAAACAACAACAACAAATATGTAAACCACATGTCTGAAACCCACAGAAAAGTCCTGAAACCATTTTCTCTCTCCCAAAATGACCTCAAATATATATCTGCAAGGTCGAAGGAAAAGGGAAATCTCCCCATTGTCTCTTTGACAAACCCTGTCTTAAGGGCACATTTAAGACACGAATAGGGTGTGAGCCTGTTACCTGGATTTAGGAATTGAGTAGTTATCATAACAAGAGAGTGGCCAGGATGCCCAGGTAATCCAATCAGGTAACATGGCAGACAGGAAGAAACAACAAACCCAGATTTCCACCCCTTCTCTGATGTATTAAGGGGGTGGTCTTGAGCTACACCCCTTCTGTGATGTATGTATGATGTTTCTGGGGGTGATCTTGGAATCTAGGGTGGGCAATTTAAAATGTTTATACAGTGGTACCTCGGTTTAAGTACTGTACACAGTTGGTTCCGGAAGTCTGTACTTAACCTGAAGCGTACTTAACCTGAAGCAAACTTTCCCATTGAAAGTAATGGAAAGTGGATTCATCCATTCCAAACGGGTCCGCGGAGTACTTAAACTGAAAGTACTCAAACTGAAGCGTACTTATACTGAGGTATAATTAAAAAATTCCTTCAGTAGCACCTTAAAGACCAACTAAGTTTATATTTTGGTATGAGCTTTCGTGTGCATGCATGCACACGAAAGCTCATACCAAAATATAAACTTAGTTGGTCTTTAAGGTGCTACTGAAGGAATTTTTTAATTTTGCTTCGACTCAGACCAACACGGCTACCTACCTATACTGAGGTATGACTGTATAAGGGCTTGCGTGCATGGCTTGGGGTCCCTCCCCCCCTCCTGTGTGTATGGGGGAGCACCCTGTTGCAACAACTTTAATAAAGATCAGGCTTACTAGTTGCTTTGCTTCTCAGTATTCTCTGGTTGGTCTGTTATTTTCTCCCACTGATAGAGAACCTACAAAAGGACTCAGTATGGGCTCTTGGGTGGGTACCCCATAAGGGAAAATGAGCAGGTTTTTTCTTCTCATAATAACACGGACAAACCACTCCATACAAACAAACAAAAGAAGTCCAGTGAGGAATAATTCATGTTTTATAGACCCTGTTTAAAAACAGCTGCATTGGTTGCCAGTTCATTTCCGGCCCAATTCAAGGTGCTCCCATTAGTATTTAAAGCCCGAAACCAGTGGCTCACAAACTCCTCCCCCCCCCCGGACCACTTGGAAATTGCTAAGGATGTTGGCAGACCAGTTAATGATTTTTCTGCATGTTGTAGCAGTTGTAATGAGCTGGGCTAGGTGATGTATGATTTTTAATTGTGCTTTTATTGCTTTTTTATTTCTTATATTGTATGTATCTTACTGAGTTTACAGTTTGAATTCCACAGAATTCATATTGCAGCCACAATAAAATACAATACAGTATGAGGAATAAAAGCATTAAAAATGCAATTAAAAATCAGTATGAATTTTTTATGGGGACGTGCCACAGACCACCTGAATGAACCCTGAGGACCACTACTGCTCTGTGGACCACAGACTGGAAGCCCCTGTACTAAAGGACTTAGGCCCCAAATATCTGAAAGATAGTCCCAATCCCTGCAGACCTTCTCAGTTGTTAAAACTGGCACAAGTTCCACCATCCTCAGAGGTTCAGGAAGATGCTGAGAGGTGGATATTTTCTGTAGCAACTCCTAGGTTGTGAAATTCCCTCCCCACAGGTGTGCCTGGTACCTTCATTATATAGGTAGTTTCCCATTGTATGCTTAAGACACACCTCTTTTTACCCTGGCCTTCATACCCAAGATTCTTTTTCATGGCCCACCCTATTCCTGTGACTGCAATTTGTCCTAAACTGATTTTCCTACTCATTTTTAAACTGGTAACCCTCCCTGAGACCTTGTGGTGAAAGTCAGGATAAGAAATCAAATTATTAATTATAGTCATCCTCAACATCATGCTCTGCAGCCACAGAATATGAATAAATAAATGATGAATAAATAAACGATGATAATAAATGCATTTAAAGATTTGAAGGTTCTCAAACCAGAATCGCTAGAGATAATAATCTGACTGTGGTTGTCTACAAACAATCTAATGGTAGCAATTTGGGAGCCCCAGCATTGCCCTTCACAGCAGTCTCCTCCCAACCTCCCAACCCTTGCTCAGCAATAAACACTAGCTTGCCTTGTACAAAATGCCATCACTCAACACAGCCTCCCACACCAGATCGTTGTGAGGATGAATGAGATAAGAACTGTGTTTTCTCTTTCTCAGAAGAGTTCTGAGAAATTGCAAGGAAATAGATGTAACAGTTGATCAAGACCCTATCGCTCTTCGTTTGGGAGGCATGAAACTCATAGGTCCATTTCTAAGGTAACTTCACACATGATGCAGAGGCAATCCTGAGCGTGCTTGCAAGTGCATGCTCCACAGGGAGGTGCAAGTATGTACAGTGCCCTGGCAAGCACACCTATACGATAATACGTTTGCATTTCAACATGTTTTAAGGTGCATAATTTAAACCTCATTTGAAGTGACCCCTATGACAGGGTTGGCAAGACCTGAGACATGCAGAATCTACTTTGTTATCAGAACTCTAAAATTAACAACTGGAGCCAGGACACACCACAAAGACACACACTATGAATTAAAGAATTCAGAACCCAGAACACTCTTCTGAACCCCAGAACTGAAGTGAGCTCACAGTGCACTGACACAAATATCCACTCCCAATTCATTTCAACAGTACATTTTAGGGGACCAATGCTATTGTTGTCATTGTTAATTGGGGTTCAGAAATCCAGTAGATCCAACTGTGCCCTTTTACACCCTTGGAGATGCCCACATGCCCAGTGGAACTGTGAATCAGCAATTCCATGCACTGATGGGGGGGAAAAGTCAGGCACCTCCAGAAAAGGGGTTATAAGTCATATGTGTCTATTTAGCACTGGACAGCCAATGACACTTGAGTGCAAAAGCAAATATCCATAGATTACTGAGACCAGCAGTGGATAGCTGACCCAAGTTGCACTTGCGCAGCAGGAACCACAGAAAGTTGTCATGGTGCATCTCTAAGAGGTAGAGCTGCAAATCAGCATGAATATCATCCCTGCCTGCTGTGAGCTTATGCGGTGGCCTTAGGCAAGCCAATCTTTAACATGGAAAGGAAATAGTTGCCCTCTGACTGCAGAGGTGAAAGGCATTGCCAGTCCAATTGGAGGAGTTTCCATAAACAGTATGGTGTCTCCAATGTTAAGTCCCACTCAGAATAGAGCCACTGAAATCAACAGGCACAACAGGTCTACTCTGATCTGAGCTTAGTTGGATACAACCAAGGCTTCTTTTTTTCATCCAGAACTCAGTTCCGGCACCTCTCAGGTAGGAGCCGGACATTGACATTCGAAGAGAAAGAGGGAGGTGTTCATGGTGCGTTCTGGCACCTCTTTTTCTAGAAAAACAGCACTGGATACTACCCAGTCTACATATCCATTAACTGAGTATCAGTATGGTATCATAGTTAGAATAGGATAGCCCCACACTCCATGGAAGGCACTGAGTGATCTTGGGGCGAGTTCAGCCTAATCTACTCCATGGCGTTGCTCTATGATAAATGGGTGAGAGAGGAAGAACCTGGTATAAGCATAATAATCCAGTTAGCCTTTGGTTTCTGTTTTAATTTTTAATGCAAAAAATGAACAAACAAAAAACAAATGGCACTCTACCCATGCCCCAAAGTATTGTACTCTTACTGCCGGCTTTAGATATTTCTGTCAAACAGATTCCCCCAAAGTCTTCTCACGTCCCAATTTTTAAGAAATGAACCAAGTAGGGAGGGGGAAAAATCCCTTTTCACTCATTCCCCTTTCCTTAAGAAAACAAAACACACACACACACACACACACAGAGAGAGAGAGAGAGAGAGAGAGAGAGAGAGAGAGAGAGAGAGAGAGAGAGAGAGAGAAGGCAGTCACATTGCTGAAGTGATGTGCCAGGCTAGAATCCTGTTGACCTATTTCTCAAAGTGTTATGAACACCAAGCATGCATACACACATACACACACACACACACACACACACACACACGTATATATATATATATATATCTAGTAAGTTTGGTATGGTTCCCAGCATGCAGAGTAAGCAGCAGGTATACTTGGCCTCCTGAGCCCACAGCAACAGCACAACCCACACTTGATACATCCAGGACGACAATTCCAATACTCAAAAGGGCAGGTGGTGCTTGGGTGCTATGTCTGATTTGTGTGTATGTGTGCGTGCGTGCAAGGCTTAAGCAATTCTTGAAAGTCTCGTAACTGCACCTATCAAAAATAAATACCCCCGGGGAAGGTTTGAAAAGGGAGAGCTGAGAATCCAATTCTAGGAACCACAAAGGGGCAAAAACAGTTCAAGGGTGTGAGCTGCTGCAGAAAGATGAAGACAATTAAACAAAAAACACCAGCATCTGAGTGAAGGGACTGTGGTCTCTCAAATCGGGATGAGGTGTGTGGGGGGGTGCAATTTCTTTTTCTCCCCCTCTCTGCAAAAATCAAAAGTCTAGCACAGTTGATAAGGTAACACAGAATTTAATTTCTTACGGCGGTTGAGAGCTGAGGAATAAGTAAGGATCCCATTTCCCCACAATCGCTCTCATCCATTAGTCAGATACATTTCAGGTACCCGGCTTCATTAATTTCTAAGACAAAACAATTGAAGTGTAAACAAGGTGTAGACAAAGTGTCTTTTTCAAAACTGGGTCTATGGGCTGTAATCACACGCTGTGCGTGATCTCGGTAACAGCAGGGGCTTGCTTCCCTTCTGTGGGAGTGCTTAGGATTAGGCAGGATAAGAAGTTTCCCTTCCCTTCCGCCTTCAGTACAAACAAAGGTTGCTCTCTCCCATGTGAAAATCTTTTTCTTTTCTTTAATATTCTATGGGAACTTACCTGAAAGGCTGTAAAAAAGAAAAAGAAAAAAAGGGAAGCAAAACAAACAATCGATGAACCCCAAAGCAACATTACAATCTGGCTTCTTGGCTAGTCCTCCAAGACCACAATCTCTACGTTGTGGACCTGATGCTGGTGCTCATCAACCTCAGCCACCACCTTCTCCTCAGTCCTCAGTTCTGTTCCCAGAATCACAGCTTTGGCCCCGGATTCTTCCGACTCGGCTTCTGGATCAGGTGCCGGGTCGATTTCTATGATGGTCTGTCCCTCGTCTGAAGTGCCCTCGACAGCCTGGAGGGTAGAGGTCAGGCCAGACTCCATGGCCACCAGTTCCACAGGATTCACCACGGTGGCCACATTGGCAAGGGTGCTGCTGTCCTGCATGGCAGCTGAACTTAGCAGGGCCAAGCTAGAAGATGGGTGAAGGGTCACGGTGTCGGAGGAGCTGGTCTTGGAGGAAGAGACCATCGTGGCGTAGCGGAACAACTGCGAGCCTGACGGCAAGGTATGGACAGTCACTGGGCTGGAGCCCTGGCTGATGGTTGCCATTGGAATGTTGCTCACAGAGAACTGCTGCCCCATGGGTGCAATGGTGATGGGCGAAATCACGGTGAACTGAGGCTGCTGGATGGGGGCGGAAGGGCTCAGGACTGTGGCCGAGGCTGGACGCTGCAACCGGGGCCTCTTAGGAGGCTTGGGAGTGCTGACAGGCATGAGGACCACGTTCTGAACAGTCTGAGACTTTAGCTTCTGATCCCTGGCAAACTTCTTCTGCTCCTCCAGCTGGCGGTCCAGGTCTGCAAGGAAAAATTAAGTTACACAGTCAGCCGGGAGAAACCTTTGAGAAGCTGCCAAGAATACAGGGGCTCCTCAAAGCGCCAAAAGGGAGGGGGGGGGAGTGAGAAAAACAGATTATTTTCACAAGGGTAGCAAAGCAGCTTCTTGGCAGGGAAAGAGTTTTCAGCCACTTCTGCTGAAAATCAAAAGGATGGAAAGGTGGGCGGAACAGATTGTCTCTGCAGACAAATCCGATTCTTTCAGGGAACAAAAATGGGAAGGGGGTGGAAGGAGGGAAATGACAGCCAAGAATCTCCCTCCCTAAATACTAACCTCCGAAGAGCAACGCTATGGAGGGCAGGCATCAAGCTATTAGAATGAAAGATGCATCATGTGTTAAATATTCAAGCCTACAACATGTATTTAAACCATCAAAAGTGTCCTCAAACACTAGAAAACTGTGGGAAGAGGCTATCATACTTGTGTACAGAAATCCAAAGCATTGGTATGCAATTCATACCTTCTGGCAAGAAATGGAAATCCATACACAGCTAATACTAACCCTACCAATAATCTTAAATTTAATAAGTCACTGTACGCAATAGTTATCAAAGGAAGTGGAACGCACATATGCACACATGCCAAAACATTGGTTTTAGGTAGAGAAATGGTGCTTTAACTTATGGAAAAACTAGGTATGAATGCAATTAAAATGCACATTTTAAGAATGCCAGTACTCTTTCGTTTGTAATTTTATTTGTGTGTCGCTTTTCTACAAAAAAAAAGAAGGAAAGAAACCATGCCCAAATTAGCTGATGACAAAGAAAACAGGAATGCATTTCAAAATCATACCATACAGGAACAATTTTTAATAACATGATACAACAAAAAGACAATCAAATATAACAACATACAACCCCCCCCCAACCAACATTTTAGCATTGTAAATATAGCAAGATAATACTGTATTAACAACATCCAAAAGCCAAAATAATAAGTGAGCTTGGTCTGAGAAAAGCCCCTCCCATGATGTTGCTCACAATCTCTCTCCTAGAGCAGTTTGTAAACTTCTGAAGGCAAGGGGTAGGATAGTCAGAAACACCCCACCCATATTAGCCTCTCTCTGTGTGGGTGTTACTGTGTCAGGACTGTAAGGAGCAAGGAAAGAGAGTTACAGTAACAACAAAAGTCCTCTAACTTCTATTTAAATAGCAAGGGAAGCCACCAGTGGCATCAAAAGCAGGAACCAGGGGGAGGTAATATATATATATATAGAGAGAGAGAGAGAGAGAGAGAGAGAGAGAGAGAGAGAGAGAGAGAGAGAGAGAGAGAGAGAGAACCATAAAAGGGGAAATGGTTTAAAACTCCCCCCAGTCCAGACCCTGCTCAGCATCTCCCATGACTGCTATTTGCATTTTTTTAAAATGATTGTGGAAAATGTAGTAAAAAAAGGCAGGGACTCAGAATGGCAATAGATCAGGCATCCCCAAACTTCGGCCCTCCAGATGTTTTGGACTGCAATTCCCATCATCCCTGACCACTGGTCCTGTTAGCTAGGGATCATGGGAGTTGTAGGCCAAAACATCTGGAGGGCCGCAGTTTGGGGATGCCTGCAATAGAGGTTGACTATTTTGAGCCAATTCGCTGCCAGGACCTCCTACTGTAGGAAGCCTAAATCCTGGGTCCTTCTGGATCTATGGAACTGCCCTATACAAAGTCGGATCATTGGTTCATCTGACTCAATATTGTCCATCGTGACTTTCCCAATACCTGCTTCCTGAGCATTTACCAAAGTTGCCAAAGATTGAACTTCGGATTTATTTATTTTTTTGGCATGTGTTCTACCACTAAGCTATGGCCCTTCCTGAAAAAGGCTACAGCCTTGCTCCATAACTTACTGTAGCGGGGGCGACGTCTACCACTACAACAACTACTGGTACTGAATGTTCACAAAATACTGGGGCATTGCTTCAAGAAGAAAAGAGAGGGCTGTCTTGCAAATGACAGTTGTTGTTGTTTTAAAAAAATGACAAGGCTAAAAATAGCACTTCTGGGCCGAAATTGTATAGCAGGGAAGCACACTGTCCTCACAGAATATTTGAAAAGGGAAAAAAAAACAAGTTTACAAAATGATACAGACATTGGAGAACATTGGTGGCAGCAATGGAATATGGAAATCCGAATAATAAGAAATTACAGTATCTCTTTAACAGAAGAAGGGCAGTCTTGGGAAAAGTTGACTAGGCTGTGAGGCGAAATGAACAACAAAAGCACATTTATTGCACAGTGAGATGATAGATTTAGAACATCCCAAGGAATGTGTTCCCAGTCATTAGCATACCTGCCAGAGTATAAAGAAACTGTTCTTCTCCCTGATCCGTTTGACTCTTCCTGTTGTCCAGCACTCTCTTGACAGTGTCCATCAGGCCAAAAGTGTGAGCAACATTATTTAGGACAGCAGCATCTACAGAAAAACTTCCATGGGTTATTGTCTAGTTTTCTAAACGGAATCCAACATCCAGACAGAGAGAGAGAGAGAGAGAGCACCTCATCAGAAAGAGCTTGAACCTCTTCTATTTGCCAGTACTGTATTACCTAATGCTTCTGCAGCTAACACAAGTGATCTTGAATGAAGTACAGAAGTGGTTTACATATTCTTGTTCATTTTGAATATTAATAAATTAATATGGTGCAATGGGTCAAGATCTACATCAGAAGGAAATCAAGACCAAAAACCATGAAAAGTTCCTCTTGACAGGAACTGCACATGGATAACTGTTGTGGGATGTCCAAGCATCTCTGCTGGCATTTAACATCGGCAGTGATCCTTGGATGTTTGATTAAAAGCAGAAACTAGGCCTTTAAGGATTAGGCCAGAAGTCTCCTTAAGAGCGTCAGAAGAGTCCTGCTGAATCAACCAAAGGCCTATCTACTCTAGCAATTTGTGTTCCACAGTGGCCAACCAGATGACCATGGAAGCCCACAAAAGGGACATGAGGGCAATAGTATATCCCACTGTTGTTTCCCAGTGATTGCAAGTCAGTGGCATGCTTGTGCAAATGCAAGTGAGAGCTATTTCAACCAATCGTGCATCCCATCAAGATCCGGCCCATATACAGCATAATCTGATACAGTGGAACCTTGGTTCCCAAATGGTTTAGTTGACAAACAAATCGGCTCCCAAACGCAGCAAACTTTTGTTTGGTTTGCAAACGTTTTTTGAAAGCCGAACGTCTATTTTGGCTGTCGGCATTGTTTCCAGGGCCAATCAGCCAATCAGAAGCCGCACCTTGGTTTTCAAACATTTTGGAAGTCGAACAGACTTCCAGAGCAGATTGAGTTTGAGAACCAAGGTACCACTGTATAGGTTTACTCAGAAGTAACTCCCACTGTATTCTCTAGTTTAGAACTGCAACCTATAAAAGAAAATCCTGCACAGTAGTCCTTATAACAATCAGCTGGCATGGAACAGGTCCTGTTCTATTTCATTTGGTCAATGTAATAACTGTCATAGAATTAGAGCTTGTTTTCTTCCCTCCTCACCTCTTTTTTGTGTTATATATTTTCAACTGTATACCCGTGGGCAGGGACTGGTTGAATCGACTATATTGCTATTATCTAAACTACTGAGGAAGTTTCACTGGGGAAAGAAATCATTTTAATTAAAATAATAATAAACAAAACAAAACCCAGGCATCTCAAAGCAAATCCCCATGTTACGTTTTTATGCCTGCTGGTTCACATACTGTGTGTTAAAGGTAAAGGTACCCCTGACCGTAAGGTCCAGTTGCGGGCGACTCTGAGGTTGCGTGCTCATATCGCTCTATAGGCCAAGGGAGCTGGCGTTTGTCCGCAGACAGCTTCCGGGTCATGTGGCCAGCATGACTAAGCCGCTTCTGGTGAACCAGAGTAGCACATGGAAATCAGTTACATTTAGCATGTGCGCTCTCTTTCTCTGTGTGTCTAACCTAGCTTGTTGCAAGGATAAAATGGAATCAGGAGAAACATGTATGCCACCCTGAGCTCCCTAGTGGAAGAGTAGGCTAAAACACAATAATCCATCAATCCAACTGATTATTGTTATTGTACTGGAGACTTTCCCCTTATGGCTAATGTAGCCCTGAAAAGGCAACCACAGCAACTAGAAGGATAGAGAGAGGACTTTTACATCACTGACCCCCAAACCTCCAAAGGCTTTCACCAAGAGGTCTGAAAGCCAGGAGCTGCTCATGCCCGCCTTCCCGATTCAGCCTACAAGACTCTTATGAACAGCACAGAGTATTCTAGTAGCTTTAGGGGGGGAAATTATTTAGGAAACAGAATGTTTTGCTTGTTGCCCTGTTTTACTAAGGAAACCACTCAAGAGAACCCTTTTTGTTGAAAAGAAAAATATAAATATTCTAAATATTTTACCCACCCCAAGTTGTCAATACCTGGTCATGGAACTTCCCAGATAAGCTCGCTTGGCATTGGTGTTGATGTGTTTTCGGCATAAGGTGAAGACTATATTTACTTTTACAGTGGTACCTCTACTTACGAATAACTCTACTTATGAATGTTTCTACTTACAAATGGAGCTCCGTCCGCCATCTTGGATGCTGTTTAGATAGGATTTTTTCTACTTACGAATTTTTAGATAGGGTTCTATCTCCTTCTGAATGTTGCAGACAACTTACGATTTTTTTCTCCCAATGCATTCCTATGGGATTCGACTTACAATTTTTTTTGACTTACGAATGTGCGTTTGGAACACATTAAATTTGTAAGTAGAGGTACCACAGTATTTGCTTGGCCATTCCAACTTGTTTTATGGCTGGTAACAACACAGTACTATGCATGTCTGGCGAGAACTAAGCCCCATTCAGTTCCCCACTAGGGGGGTTTATGGGATTGCAACATTGTTTTACAGCCATTCTGGATTTTGGTGAGTTTTGCTGTGGCTTCTGCAATTTTTAAGGGCTGTATGGAATGTTAATCATACTCAGAACAGACCCACTGAAATGAATGGGAGTGACTAAAATGAATGTACTGTGAGTGGAATTCAGCTGAATAAAACTCATTTGGGGGGGGAATTACTTTTATTTATTTTAAAACATTCATTAGCTGCCTTTCTGGAACATGGCTTTTATAGTGTTATTATATTTGGAGGGTTTCAAACTATACACCACCCTAGGAGTCCTGTACTGAAGGGAGGATTATAAACTGACTTATTAAATACAGTGCACAGCTACACATCACAAAGATAAAAAGAGCATGAAAGTCTATCCCACTGGTAGTCATTTCATATTGACATGGAGACTGCTGACCTCCTACCCACCGGTAACCTGGAAGGGTGACTGGCCAAGCCTCTGCTGAACACCTCTCAGCACCTCTTCTATCTCCTTCTGAATGTTGCAGACAACTTCTTCCATCAACCCCACATCAGCGATTCCTTTCCAGAACATCAGTGTGTCCTCTGGCATAAGGGAACAGAAAGATTTAGAAGGAAGTATCAGTTGGCAATTGCACTGCAAAGCTAAACTGGCAATCATACCAAGTCCAGTAAACCATCATATAGCAGGAGGCATATCTGGAAACTGGCTTCTAAGGCTGCAAAGCTGCACACATTTCCATGGAAGCATGTGCTGCTGAATTTAATGGGGCTTAGTCATGAATAGGCTTGCATAGAACTGTGCTGTAAAACGAGCCATCAGGGCACTCACCTTGCAAAAAATTTTTTAAAAAAATTCCATTCAGCTCCAAATATAGAGAGCAGCAGTAGGGAATTCCATATTGCTATAAAAGCTACGTTTCATGACTTCTTGGAGTTTGTTTTACATCCCATCACACCCTGCCCCCAAAGCATTGCAAAGCCTTTAGAGAACAGCAACCGTAGCAGTTAAAGCATCAGCATTAATATATGAGCACTTGGAAATGGGCATTTTACATCTGCATTCCTCCCATGTGTTTTCATCAGCCTCCCAAAATCTGATCATCTTGCTGTGTGTCCATTTTCTTTAATTCTCACCCATCTTGGACACATTGTCAGGTTGAAAAGCAGCATATATTTGAAGTAAAGCAATATATGCAAACTGGGTTGTTTTTGTTGCCTGAACAGTATGTTCTAAATAAGACAACGGAAGCCATCCTTGTGGTGGAGACCTTGGATATTTTAAAAAATACCAAATCACAGGGCATGACACATGGACTATGCTGGACTTGGAAGGATTAGACCAGCCTTCACCAGCCTATTGTTTTGGACCTCCAGCCTGGATTTAAGAAACTCATGGAGTATAAGACTATCCAGCTGCAGAGCCACTATGCCAATGAATACTAGCTGCTTAGGAGGAAGAGCTAATGAGGACTAAAAAACCAATTGAAACAGCCAATTAAACAGTCACCAAGATCGAAAGCAGAGCTTTCCAAATTTTAGCACCAATTAGCACATGGTGCCTCAGTTTCCGGGGGGGGGGGCAGATTTTTCAAACTCAGTACTTCAGGCAGTCACACATTTAGGTATAAGCCATCAAGCAAGGGGGCACTGCTGAGCAATGTGCATGCCTGTATGAACCAGCCAATAATTGAAATAGTGTCCAAATGGCCGTCTCCAGATGACAGCTGATGCTTCACCATCTACAACAGGGTTGAGGAATCTTTGTCCTTCCAGATGTTCCTGGACTACAATTCCCATCATGCTTGGCCACTGGCCACATTGGCTGGGGCTGGAATCCAGGACCATATGGAGGGCCATGGGATCTCCATCCCTGATCTATGGCTATGAGAATGATCTTCAGGTCAGCTCTCTGCTAACCCTGCTTCCTCCCCCCCCAAAAAAAAACCCTCTCCATGTTTACCATAAAATGATCTCATATGGCTCACCATCCTATCCATCAGACCCCACCTGTGAAAAACTCTCTTAACAACTCACTATTCAAATCAGAATTTTGGAAATTCAAATGTTGAATATTGGGGGGGGGGAGAAGCCCCATGGATTTTGAAGTGTGAAGTTTTACACGCAAATTCCGATTTTTAAAACATGGGTGAAATGTCTGCCCCCTTGCAAAAAAATAATAATCTCTAATAGCAACTTTGTGTCTTAGTGTTCAATTGTAAAAAATATCTTCTGGACGACAAGTCCAATGATATCACAGTGGCCGTGGCAAAGTTTCTTTCAGTAGTCATCCGAATCAAAGATCAACATACCCATGACTAAACAACCCCTGGGGGGTTGTCTGTATGAATCTGTATTTTATTCTGAATCCATGTTATGGGTCGTTGAACCGCAATAAAGATTATTATTACTGTATTATAAAAAAGAGGTTTTGAATTTGTTAATTTACGGTTTTATAAAATTTGTTGTTAGTCACCTTGAATTCTCCGGAGAAAAGGTGAGATATGTTTTAAATAAATAAAATTACAAACACAGTTCTTTGCAGCATTTTGCTGCCTGAAGATGGGGAGGGGGAGCCAGGCTGGTAGACTGCTAAGCCATTCAGGCAAACAGCAGAGACATACCTGAAATCTCCTCTGGGTCCTTCTTGATTCCCTCCTCAGTTGCCATGGTGACTGCTGCTGTCAGAGCACGGTTCCATTCAATCCCTTCCTCCACACTCTCCTCAGACACTGTAATTTGAGTGATACTTCCTGCAGAAGGGAGGATACAATTGAAGATGCTTCACTGCCCAGGCTGTCACTGTAGCTTCCCCCTATATACACACACATGGCCACCCTGATTCGTAATACACGGATTGAACTAAGCAAAGTAAAAAACCAAGGGCCAGTTTAAAGATCAATAACGACAGCAGCTGACAAAACCACAATACCCATGCTGTATATTCCAAGCACCTGCCATGCAGATACTGTACTGAGCAGGTGTAATTGTCTTTTAAACTATGTCCACTCTGCGTAAATAATTGGGGGGGGGGGAGTCTCCATGTGGAAGCCATAATGGGCTGGTTAAGGAAAAAACAAACTTATCCAGAAGCAACAGTGTAATGAGGGAAGCCAGATCATATTCCCATGCTCACTGAGCACACCTCCCCGCCTGCAGGCTCTTCGGATGTTCTTGCACATGGGCATAATTTTTTCACGTGACCACAGGCCTGAGCTGCACAAGCCAATATTTCACATACAGTCTGAGAGGTGACCTATGCATGTGTGATTTTACATGTGTTTCCCCTATCCAACTGGAAGAAGGCACCATCTTTCTATGGCCTTAAGATGAGACAAAGATGACAGAAGGCAAGGCTCACTTATTAGCCCAGGCCGTGGTCAACCAGATTCGTGGAAGAAAGGGACCACGATGTGCTCTAACGTCCCAAAATGCAATAGGATCAAGATCTCAGTTGCACCACCATCAACGAGCAAGGCACTGAACTAACAAAAAGTGTAAAGGAAAAAGTAAATCGATGGGAACAGAAGGAAAGTCAACAAATAGTAGATTCTCAGGTACAGCTGGAGCGGGGTGTTACTGGTTTGTTTTGGTTTTGTTCTTGTTTTTATTACGTATTTTGTAATTGTATTTTTATGTTGTGAACTGACCAGAGATGAAGGATGGTACACAAATTCAGTAAATACATAAATAACTTTTATGTGCTCATCAAGCAATGGAGGATTACGATAAGAAAATAGACGTGTGTGTGTGTGTGTGTAATGCCTACAGGCTTATATTAAGTGGCTTGGGCACAGTTTTATGGTAATGTTTGAATTTGAGAGACATGGGTTTAAAGGTTGGCAATTGGGGCTTTATGATTAACATGCTGTTTCTTACCCATCCCAAGCCTTTGAGATGAGATGAGCTACAAGTCAAAATGAAATAAATACATTTCAAAAGGAACCAAGGTATTTGACTCCATATAGGCAAAACCAGCTAAATGTTTGAAATGTAATCACAGGACAGCTGATTAATCTTATTCTTATTTTATTTTACACATTTGGTGGAAGTGAAAGACAATTCACATTTTTGGTATACACTCAGGGGCATGAGTAATGTGCCATTTTGCAACTGCACAACACAATGGCATGATTTAGTATCAGGCAAATTGTTCTGCATGCTGAGAATCTAATTTTTCTTTCTTTCTTGTAAGATTCTAGTCCATATCGATGCACTTGTAAGTGTGTGGGCAACATTCGGTGACATTTCAGAAGCCAGCAGGTAATCCAAACAGGATGTCCAGTGGTCAGGGGTAGGGCTTCACTGCTCTGCTTGGCAATTTGCTCCTTTTTACAACTAGGAGAAGCAAAGTAAATTAAGCAAATATATGGAATTGCAAGCAAATTTGCATGATTTATTTTTTAAAAAATTAGCTTGTACTGGCACAGCATTTGGGCTATGTTGGTGTAAACATTTTTAAAAAAATTTTGATGCAAAATGAATAAACCCAGGTACTGTATATAAAATGTACCAGCTGTGGACTGAATCAGAATCAGATTGATTTAATGCATTTTTTAAAAGCTTCAGATCCACCCACAGATAAAGACTTAATCTTCTAACTGCAGGGAAAAAAAGGAAAAAAGAGGAAATGGAAAAGTTTCTCTCACTAATATGACTAAAAGTTGACTAAAAGGTCGGCGAAATATCATAATCTTGTTCATATGAAATAAGGAATGCAAATAAACTGAAAAAAACTCTCTCTTAGAATCTGTTTTACAAAGGAACTCATGCCATGTACTGTATGTGGCACTCTAAAAAACCACAACCCATTTTTCTTTCTTTCTTTTTGAAGCTACAATTGTTGCCACCTGTAGCATGAACAGTGGTAAGGCTCCAGAGAGTACAATATTAATTTGCCAGAAGAAAAGCCTGAATGGTTTAGTTGTAAAATACCCCATTCTGTACATTTTTAAGAACCAAAAATAAGGGGGAGGACTCAGCACACTGTGAAGAAGGTTCTCAGTTGTCTATACACTTAAAAATTGTTTCCTAGAACCATGGAAATTCCCATTCATTTGCCAAGTGTTTCTCAAAGAAAGAGAAGAACAGTTCAGAATTCATTAAAAACAGAGAGATCCAGCAGTGGGTAGAAGAGGTGGGGGTCCTTATGATTTCCCCAAGGATAGGAAATTCAGGTCTACTACTTTCGCTCTATTCCCACTATACTGTTCTGTCACTGGGGTCCCTCCCAGGCAAAGTAAATCCCATGGGGAAAAGGAGTAGGAAGAAAACTGTTTTAACATTAGCTCATTAAGAGAAGACAGGATGATAGGGAAATGGCAGGCAGCAGTGCCACGAGGTAGGAATGAATTCTACTCCTGTTCACCTGTTCCCTACCGTCAGCGGAGGTGGGAGTCTGTACCAGGCTTTGCTGCCCTGGCACCGGTGCCCTGGCACTGCTGATCAGGAGGTCAAACTTGGTGCTGCGACAGGTGTTTGTGCAAACCTTGTCATGCTGGTAGAAGTCAATTTGCCCAGAATCCATCATCTTTCTGCAAAGAGAATGAAAAAGAAGAAGAGATCGTGTGAAATGAACCTTCTGTTTGGATTCTTGCCTGAAGTCCTCAAGGCAAGAAGATGAAGATTTTGGGCATGATGCATTTTTAGAGGCGCTCAGGGCCGTCTGGTACTGGGCACCTTTGCAATCACACAGAACAATGCTAGAACTTGCTATTGGATGCATTGCTCAGCATACTTCTTTCTTGTAAATTTTACCTGGTGTAATTTTAGCCAATGTGGTGTATTGGTTAGAGTTTCGGACTAGGACCTGAGAGACAAGGGTTTAAATCCCCATTCAGTCATGGGTGACCTTGGGCTAGTCACTGTCTCAGCCTACACAGGGTTGTTGTACGGATAAAAGGAGGCGGAGAAGCAAGTACAGTACCTTGCAGTCCTTGAAGGAAAGGTGGTATATACATGCAATTAATTAATTAATTAATTAGCAAAGAAAGGTTAGAAAGGTTTGTGGGCAACATCGGGCAAAATCTCAGAAGCCAATCGGGAAGCTGAGCAGGCCTTTCTATGCCCATCATGGCTCTTTGCCCTCTTTTATAACTGCGAGAAACAGACTAAACAAATCACAAATTTGCAAGATTTATGTATTTATGTCTCAAACAGATATTTATCCCACCTTTTAGGGTATATAACCATGATTTATAAAAGCTGAAGAAATCAGATTTTGTGAGGACAACCCCATAGCAAAAGCTCTGATAAAAAGGTAAAGGTAAAGCTCTAACATGGTTATCTACTCTACATGCACATTTAGTCCAGGAAGGACTGTTTCTGGGAGTCAGCTACTCTCTGACTCATCACCAAAGCAAGCCAACCCAGAATTACCACTGGCATCAGTGAGAAAGAATGGCAACTCCATGAACAACCCCCTTTTGTGGCAGGGGACACTGCCGTCAAGTCAGCTGTCTGTAGGAAGGACTGGGCAGCACAGTACCCTTGATATCCTGATCCAGACATTGTTATCAACCCCAGATTTAGTCTAGTGTGTGGGAGCTGCCATGGAGCAATTGCTCTTTGCTCCATTACTGATGCCAAGGTATCTGGAAACTCAGTAGACATCAAGTCCAGGGTATCATGGTCAGAGGAAATGCTCATTTGACACTGATAGGGACTGCATGTCCAAACACAGCCCATGCTGTGAAAAAAGTGCTAATTATTGGCCACTCCCTCAGTTGGTAATGTTCATACTTCTGCCCCAAGGACACTCTTCCGATGTTCTTTGAGGGAACATGCAATTGCCAAAAGGATTCAATCCTATCTTAAACATTTGTTATCTCAGAGTGCACCATGCCGAATCCACAGTACCACTTTTAACCAACAGATGAAAGATGGGAACTTAAATGGGGGGGGGGGGTGTTCGGAATACTGCACAGAAAATTATGCTTTTGGTGGAAGGCTGCTACAGTGGCAGAAGGCCATTACCTCAGCATGATTCCTCCCAGGCGAATGGCTCTCTTCCAGTCCTTCAGGGTAGATTTGCCAGCCAGATGAACAAAATGCTTTGGGCTGATAAGTTGATCATTGAACTAATGAAGATAAAGAAGAGGGTAAATGGGAGAAACTCTGTCTCATACGCCATCTCCAAGTCAGCACAGCAGCCGCCATCAATCACAGGTGGACATTGATCAAATCACACCAGGAACTAGCGAACTTAGTTTTCGCATCTAGAGAGAGAAAGGGCAGACAGAGCTTCCTTTATCCCAGTATCCTATCTCAGCCAGTGGCCCATCTAGTCCAGCATCCTACTCTCACGGTGGCCAACCTGATGTCTGTGGGAAACCCACAAGCACGACCTGAGCACAGGCACTCTCCCCAACAACTGGTATTTGGAAGCATACTGCCTGTGATTGTGGAGGCAGAGCATAGCCATCATGGCGAGTAGCCATTAATAGCCTTGTCCTCTGTGAATTTGTCCAATCATCTTTCAAAGCCATCCAAGCTGGTGGCCATCACTGCCTCCTGCAAGTTCCAGTTTAACTTGCACTGCATGATAAAAGTACTTTATTCTTCTCTCTCAGTACCCTCTCTTACACTAATGTAGTATTAAAAGATGCAAGGCCATCTTTCTGCTCTTCTCTCTGCAATGATCAGATACAAGGGAGAACAGGAGGGATACTGTATTCTTCATGCTACATGATAAACAGCATCTGCAAAAATTTCATCTCCAACACTGCTATTGCAGGTTCATCAGGCTTAATAGGATCAGAGGAAAATGCTTTGAATGCCAATTGCTGGGAAACGAGAGTAAGAGAGTGGGGAGGGATCATGCCTCGCATTTCGCTTGTGGCCTTCCCAGAAGCGTTTGGCTGCCCATTGCAACAGGATGCTGCACTAGACAGGGCTTAGGTCTGGTCCCGCGGGGCTCTTGTGCTCTGTCATTCTTTGCACCTGATCACCTCTGTTTTTATTTGCCTTCAGAAACAAAGCAAAACATCCCAGACAACAAGAAACGAAGACAGTGGCAATGACACTACTATGAATTGCCTTAGGCCAGGGCACAACTCACTTGTGAGCCCCAACACTCGCCTCAAAATATGGCATCTCCTCCTTCAAGACTGAGGTCAAGATAACCTGCATTCCTATTCTGCCTCAAGTGTGTGGTTATAGAGAAGTTGTGAGGCCTTCCCTACCAAGTCATTTCCATAGGCACCTCCTGCCATTGCTTCAGGACCCAATTATGCTTCAGGACCCAATTATGCCACTGCCCTGATAAGCTGCAGGGATGACTTACAGAAAACAGAAAAGAAGAATCAGCAAATTGAAGCAATTTCAAGTCTCACTGGAATCGCAACTGGATTCATCGCTGGATTGATTAGACTGAGTGTTCTGGTTCCCACTGGTCAGCCCTGTACCGTACCAGAGAATCAGCAGACGTGGCAGGCATGCTAAGTGGGCCAGCTCAGCTATTCACCCACCTTAATCTACTTCCCACCGTTGACTATTTGGTGTGATGTGCTTTCTCTAATGCTGGGTTAGAAACTGGGCCCCTTTTATCATTACCTCCATCCAGACTTACATGCCAGACTTTTCTCATTTGTCTTTCAAGGCTTTATCACAAAATGTATGGATAGTATACCTGAAGGAGCGTCTCCACCCCCATCGTTCTGCCCGGACACTGAGGTCCAGCGCCGAGGGTCTTCTGGCGGTTCCCTCGCTACGAGAAGCCAAGTTACAGGGAACCAGGCAGAGGGCCTTCTCAGTAGTGGCACCCACCCTGCGGAATGCCCTCCCACCAGAGGTCAAAGAGAACAACAATTACCAGACCTTTAGAAGGCATCTCAAGGCAGCCCTGTTTAGGGAAGCTTTTAATATTTGATTTCTGTATTTTAATGTTTTGTTGGAAGCCACCCAGAGTGGCTGGGGGAACCCGGCCAGATGGGCGGGGTATAAATAATAAATTATTATTATTATTGTTGTTGTGGTGGTGGTGGTGTTGGTGGTGGTGGTGGTGGTGGTGACCAATGGAGCACTTTCAGGATTCCATATTCTCTTTTCCCAACACTGCTAAAAGATGGCCCCTGCCAGTTCCCTATAACCTGGGGCATACAATTACTGGCTGAAGCCAACTGCCTAGCGTAAATGGGTTGGAGGCAAAAGAGAGACTAATTAATAAGATGGTTCAAACCTCCCAAACTCCTTATACCATATTTTTCGCTCCATAGGACGCACCTGACCATAGGACACGCCTAGTTTTTAGAGGAAAACAAGAAAAAAAAATTTTGCTTTCTTGAATTGTCCTAGGCATAGCAGCCAACTCCTAGAGGCCTAGGTGCCTTTGCCCCCCCTTAAATATTTGAGGAAGCTTCTTTTGCAAAGGGGGAAAGCTCCATTTTTTAGGATCAGCTCAAAGTTGCTGAGTTTCCCTGCAAAGGGAAAAAATCCTGTTTTTATGGGGTTCAACTGACAGTTCTGCAGCTTCTTCTATAGGAAAGGAAAGGGACCACATTTCTACAGTTTCCAGACAGATAATCTAATCAGCCAGTCACATGTCTCCCTCTGCAGACAACAATTGAGGCCTAAGCAAGGGGCTGGGAGGGGCCGGGAAGGGAGCTAGCTCTCTTATCTCCCTCCCAGATCTCTTGCAATCAGCTGCTGTGCTGGTTCCTTTCAGCTCATTCCCCCTTGTTAGCCTTTAGCTCTTTCTTTAAAAAAGAGAAAAAAGTATTATCTGCCTTTAGCCCCTGGGCAATCCGGCTCCAGGGACCACACATTCGCTCCATAAGACGCACAGACATTTCCTCTTACTTTTTAGGAGGAAAAAAGTGTGTCTTGTGGTATGTGCCCCAGGTGGGATTTCCATAAGAAGAATCCTGCTGAGTCGGATTAGAAGTCCACCTAGTCCAGCATCCTTTTTCTACAGTGGCCTCCATAAAGCCTACAAGCAAGATTCTGTCTCCTGAAATGATAGTGCTAACACTAGGAAACGTGCACACACAGGTCCCACTATCCAAACACAGTACGTTAGGTGGGTGTCCACATAATGAGTTGGTGATTTTAATTGATTCCAATGGGAAAATTTCTAATGCATTCCAGACCACAGAATTTTGACCCCCAAATCATGAAAAAAAAACTGTAAAAACCCTCCAAAAGGCAAACAAGGAAGGAAACAAAAATGCTTTCTTATTTATCCAGTCTCTCCCCCTCCCCTCCCCCATGGTTTCTGTTGAAACAGCTGTCGCAGACTAGCAAAACACACAAAAAATAAAGCTTGCTTAAGGCTGCTTATTTGCTTACAGTACTACACATAGGTCCAGCTATTTGGGTATCTGAATCTGCAGTGTGTATAGTGCGGTTTGGGTACTAATTCCTTTTATTCAGATAATTCTGTATAATAAACATTTGGAAAGTGGGACCTGCATGTACTTCAAATAATCCTGCTATGGAAATTCCAGTGAAACTAGAAAATAATAAATAAATGATAATAGTTATGTCAAAAAACAAGCAACAGAGAACAGAAAGGGGGGAGATGGCAAGGACAGGTTTACTGTGCTGTTACCTTGACACATTTGACATTGATTCCTGGGCAAACAAATTTCTTCCAGAGCAGAATGGCTTTGCTCTCTCCACAGGTGATGGGGTAGGCAATCTCAATTTCTTCATTTGTTTCAATGGTGCTGGGGTCTGTTGATAGAAGAAGGGGAAAATAAGAGACCATTCCTCTAGAAAGCACATGCCATTTATATAAATATATGATGCTGCCTTGTATCAAGTCAGACTACTGCTTCATCAGTGAGCAGCAACAACACTCCAAGATCTCAAGCTTACCAGATATCCTTTTCCCTGGAGATGTACATAGAATCATAGAGTTGGAAGAGACCACAAGGGCCATCCAGTCCAACCCCCTGCCAAGCAGGAAACACCACAGATTGAACCCAAGACCTTCTGCACACAAACTACGTGCTCTACCACTAAGCTACAGCCCCTTCCTTAAAGGGAGAGGAAAGCGTTTGGGCTCACTTAACAAAATGCACCAAACCAGTCACACAAACCGTAGTGTGCTGCACTTAGAGAAAACATCGAGCTATGGTTTGATGCTAAAGGCTACCCTCCTCACCTTACATGCAAAGAGGGAAGGGATGGTATGATCATGGATAACTATGACTTATCATTACATTTTAATGGAATCTCTGCCTACATTAACCATCATGGCTTGTATAAGACCTTGTCTGAAGTGGTTTTCTGGACAACATAGCACTCTTATAACTACTTCTGGAGCCCTACCTGCATATCCACCCAACCATGGGAGTAGAAGAACTTTGGTACACAAAAGCTGCAAATTATGCTCCGTGACAACTCTGTTGAAAATGGTGTCAATGCATCGTATCGCCACAGAGGAAACTTACCAATGCCTTCTTCAAGCTTGTGTATGGTGTGCGTTTCCACGGCCACTACAGCCGTACTGGTCTCAGAGCTCTCTTGATAAACCCTGCTGTGAAAGTACCCACTGGTAAGCGCATTATGTAAAGCACAGAAATGATTTTAGAGCTCTGCATGGCTTGAAACCAGAGAATCTGAAGGAAAACTTGCCTCCATAATCAGCCTGCTCAAATGCCGAGATCAGCACCCGAGGCCTTTCTCCGTGAGTCAAGTAAAATTGAAATAGTTTATAAACTAACTTCCTCTTCCCAACCTCAGCCCCTAAATCCTATCTACATGGGCTGGGGGAGAAAACCTGCAAATACATGTCCTCCATCCAGTTGAGAAATGAAAGCTCAAAATTGCATCCCCACAACATCCTGGTATTGCCCTTGCATTTTCAGGACTATTTTGGAGGCATGAGATCTAGAAACTTCAGTTGAAATTCTCTCTTGCACACAACTAATAAATGATACAGGAGTCTTTGCCTTTCTTTATGTCTACCCTGTGGACTTACATCTCAATAATTCTAAATGCTACACCCAAGACTGAATTCTACACAGAATCATAGAAACACGCCTAGCTGATGACTTGCCAACTTACCCTTGTGGCACTGGCTGCAGTTGTAGTATCACCTGAGTTTTGGTATCTTCTGGGTTTCCCCCTTCATTTCCTTCAGTTGGCACGACGACAACATCCCCTACAGGGATGCTTACTTCAGCATTTGCCATTTGCCCACATGAAGTCCAAGAGAATGGATGACAAGTGTGCTGTAGCAAGAAATAAGAAGGTGACTTTGATTATTATTTTTTGCAAGGACAAACAAGTTATCATCTCTGGCGAAATAATGAGAGATTTTTTCACAACCATAACATGTCACATGTGACCACATGCACTACCACCTGTAGCAAGAGCTCATCAAAATCACATTTGAGTTGCTCAGTTAATCTTTCCATCACTGAAGTCCTGGGAAGGGGAAAGTGCTTGCCCAACGTTTTTCTTTTTCTTTTATATATAATACAAGTACATCTAAAAACTGCAGAGAGAATTCATCACCTTGTTCAGAGACATGCCCCTTTCTCTCAAACTGGTGCAATATGGTCAGATGCAAAAGAAGACAGGGCACCTGCAGTTTTGCCAGTTGTGTAGAATGAATTTCAGCAGGTGTAGCTTGCAAGACAACTATAAAAGATGCAGGAGTCCTATCCTCTTCTGGAAGGACCGGGTTTTTAACTAGCAAATTTATACAACCAGTTCATTGATTAAGGACTGCAATCCTACATACAATTTTTTGGAGCAAAGTCCTTTAAACTCAACATGACTCACTTCTGAGTACACATGCATAAGATTTCTCTATCAGATTTATTTAATTAAGCAACAGTCCTAGCAAGCTGTGAGCCATACCACGTGCCGTAGAGGAAAGACAGAAAGTAACACTCCTACGATTCTTCCCACAGAGGTCTACAAAATTATATTATGGGGCAACTAGAGCATAGGGAACACAGACACTCCATTGAGCGGTTCAAGATTCAAGAGATTATATATGCCTGTGCTTTCTCTCTGTCCCCTCTCTGAATCATATGAAAGGGTTCAGCCGAAGCAAACACCAGTGTCCAAAACTGAAGCCCCAAAATGTTTGATTTTTGTGTACATCTGTGATTTTTATTTGGTTTTAAGTTGCATTACTTGTGTTGTGCTGTTACCTGCCCTGGAACCTTAAGCTGAAAAATGAGCAATACATATTAACAACAACAACAACAACAACAACAACAACAACAACAACAACAACAACAATAATGCATTGGTCTTCAACTAGTGGGTCAGGACCACTACCAGGTCACAGGCTGCACAGCCACTCTGCTATGGTACAGCTAAATAGTCAAAATAAAGAAAAGCTTGCTTCATAAAATTCATGTTTGGCTGAAAGGTAGGTACCAGGTTTGAAATGATAAAAGGCTACTGCTATAGTGATCATGAGTCAGGCTAGGGAAGACAGGAGATACAGGCTGTCTGGGCAGGAGGAGCCCACCACCACCATTCCATGTTGCTAAAAACTACGCCCCATTAACTTCATTTTCAATAAATAGCAGCATACCCTCCATCCATTTAAAAACCAACATGGCTTCCCCCCCAAATGGTTCATACCGTATTACAAAAATGCAGTTGTCTGACAATATTAACATTACAATGCAAAATGTAGTAACAAATTCCCTGCAACCCTTAACAAACTACAGTGCCCAAAATTCTTTGAGGCAAAAAATGTGTTTTGAATGTGCTTTAAAAGTACAGTGTGTATATAGTCTTAAAAAGCTGTCCATCTAGCTCAACACTGTTTGCTCTGACTGGCAGTGGTTATTCAGGGTCCCAGCTAGAGGGTCCCCATCCCACCTCAACAGCTACCAGATATTTTCAACCAAGTGACAGGGACCCAAACCTGGGACCTTCTACATTCAAAGTTCTAACACTGAGCTATGGTTCCTCCCTATTAAAGTTTACTATGTGGCTCTTATTGAAAGAAGAGTATCTGTTCCATTATTCATTTGGCTTGGTAAGACATAGAAAGCAAAGCTTTTTTTGGCGTTATGATCCTAGGAATAGCCCACAGGGGTCTGACAAACTGTCCATTTGGTCAGTTATCTTATTTCCAAGTCAGATATCTCTGGGAAGTCCACAAACAGGACATAAGCCAGCAGGCATCTACTTTTGGGGTTCCCTATCAACATACTTTTTAATGGAGACTACAATTGAGCCGAAAGTTACATATAGCCATCATGCCGCATAGCTGTTGATAAACCCATCCTCAATTAATTTTAAAGTGATCTGAGCTAGTGGTGGTCACATCTTGTAGAAGTCGTCGTCCACAAATTAGGCACTTTTGTCTGTTAAGATACAGGGATGAAAGAGTAGATCTGGAAGGTAATTTTTGACAACCAAGTTCAGGAAACAAATTATTAAAGGCACTATGCATATTTACTTAAAAGAAAAGCCCACTGATTTGAAGTGATCCCAATACTTGCAGCCTTCCTAGACATGATTACTCAGGAGTCCTACTGAATAGTGTTTACATCCAGGTAAGTATACAACAGACCACAGCTGCAATTTCAGGTTGATTAAAATTAATAATGATAAGTAGGGTCATACCCATTGACTATACTATGTTTGACAATTCAGAATGCCTAGCTGCTTATTGTTATGGGTAAAGGGTGTGCTTTAAATGTTGAGATAGTCCATGAAATCATATTTCTGCCTTTATCCTTCCCATCCCCTTCAAGCGGTTAACAGTTAGTGTTTGCTCTCTCATAATCCGCTCTTCTTTGGGTGAAAAAACCCTGCTTTCTTCCACCACCAATTTTCCATAATCATATAGCCCATAAATTGAAGCCATAATGAAAAGATGAAACACTCTGGCTACCAGGAAACAGGCTTTTAAAGAATTGTGATTCCAGCTGGCATATATCTTTGAGATAAATTGCACATTCACCAGAACAGCGATCTACATCGGGGTCATCGGAGGCATAATTTTGCACCCATTGGCATCAATACGTCATTGGCAAAAAAATAAAAAAATGTGCACTTTATGGTTTTTATTTATATCTAATGCAGGAATCACAACTACCCTTTAATCATTATTTATCTTTTATAAATGAAAGCCATTTCTTGCCTCTACACTCACCCCACAGATCTTATTACATCAGAACTATTTAAGGAATAGGACCTAAAACAAGGGGAGACTTGTCCAACGATGCTGTCTGAACTCATAGATTTCCTCTTGAACACAAACTACGCAAGCACCATGTTTTGAAGTTGTTAGGGGCCATCACATTCTGTGGGATCAAGTTTCATATATTGTTTATGCATTCGCAGAGGTATTTCCTTGTTATGTACTCAGGACAGTTGTTTTATGCTGCTCCTTGCTATAACTGAAATAAATAAATAAATAAATAAATAATAAACCCAGTGCTAGAAGGCTTTTCCAGAACTTTATTCTATTAACTTTGAGGGGCTTTATAATATTGTGTTTTACTTAAACTCTTAATTCTATCCATGTCTGGCGTTCCTCACCTTTTTAAGAGGTTTCAGTATCTTGAGGGTCACATTATTTCTTTATTAAAAGCCTCAGGACATGAAGCTTCTCCCTCAAAATAAATAAACGTGCAGATATATCAGTAATATCTTGACTCTGTTAAAAGCCACTGCTGCCCAGTTCAGGAAAGCAATTTTTTTAAAAAGAAAAAAGTGGCAATTTCAGCAGCTGAAGTAATCCTTTTCCCGCCATTGGTCACTTTGCCTCTGACCAGAGCATCTCAGTTCAGTATTGTCGTCGTCGTTGTCATTATTATTATTACTACTGTATTTTAAAAACCTCAACCCCTGCCCCCAAAGTGCCTGAGGGAAACCCCAGAGCGCGGCTTCCGCTCCGCGCCCATTTCCCCTGCCCTCGAAGCCCCCTCTCAGGCCCTCAAGATGGGGAAAGAAAATGGGCGGGGATCCCCGGAGGAGAGGTGTGGCCTCTCCGCGGCCACGCCCACCACCACCACCTCCCTCTCGCTCCAGGCCAGCGGACGACGCGCCAGCAGCCTCCTCCTCCTTCCCCCCTCCCTCCCTCCTTCCCCCCTCCCCTCCTCCCGCAGTGGCGCGGCGACGTCCGCTCTCCCGGCGGCGGCACGTACGGCGGCGGTGGCCGTGCGCAACTCTAGGCGCAGCCCCCCTCCCTCGTCCCTACGCACTCTGCGTCCCGTCCTGGTCCCTCCCGGCTCCCGTAGCGCGGCGGTGGCGGCAGCAACGTCGCCCTCTACTCCCTCCCCCCCTTACCGTCTCCGAGCGGCCGAGTCCGGGGCTGTTAAGCAGTGGGGGGGGAGGGGGAGTAGAAGGAAGGAGCGAGCATGCGCAGGAGTTTCCACGACTCGGCCGCCAGCACTTCCGGCTGCCTCCTGTCTTAAAGGGGCCGCGAGCAATTTGTGCTTTTGCTCCCCACGGCCATAATATGGGGAACTCGGATTAAACTTTGGGGCGGTGGGCGAAGGCGGGTAGGGCTCGGCTTGCAGCCCTTGAGGAAATTGGTTGGTGCGAGGGGGCGGGTGGTCGGGAGCCGGTAGTCGCTTCTCAGCTGCAACAGCCGCAATGGGGCAGCCAGAATAGTATCAATGCTTTTTGCAATTATTATTATTCGTCCAAAGCAGCGGGTAAAAAGTAACACGCAAAATTCATGACACCTCACTGCATGCATGTATTTCTTACCTCGTTAAGGCCGCAGTCAGATGCAGGGAGTATTTTGGGAGTAAGAGCCCCTTGAATCCAACGGGCTTATTTCCTGATAAACATGCATGGGCGTAGCTGCCCCCTCATCCACAAAAATTATTGAAAAGCATTGAAAGTACTAAGTTAACTGAGGCTCTGCCCCCCCCCCGTGATGTTCCCTTTTTTTGCAGCTCACTTCTACTCAAGAGTAGACACCACTTAATTTAATGAATCCAAATTAGTCATGCCCATCCATTTCAATGCCTTCATGGATCACTGCCTTGTCGTGGCGAAGGGGCTTGAATAACTCCAAGAAGCTATGAGCTATGCTGTGCAGGACCACTCAAGACGGACAGGTCATAAATGTGATCCACCTGGATAAGGAACTGGCAAACCACTCCAGCATTTTGCCAAGGAAACTCCATGGACATAAAAAAGAAGCTTTGAGAATAAAGTGAGAGTTTCCAAGGCATGCTCTGGTTCATGGGGTTATGGAGAGTAGAACAGAGTAAGATGACTAAACAACAAATCCATTTCAATGGGCCGTGATCTCTCCCCAAAAAAAGCTCAACAACTTTAGGAAGTAGACCTTGCAAGAGGGTTTAGGATTCATCCGCTTTTCAGCAATGGGAAGGATGCTTATTTTCATTTTATTTCTTTAAACTTCATCTGAAGATCACAGGGTGGTTCACATAAAAATGCAAAACGAGAACACAAAATACATAAATAAGAACAGGAACAAACCAATAAACCCCTCTTCCAGGAACACATTTAAAAAGGCATAGAGTGTTACCCAACATTAGTCAAGAGTTGCCCATTGAAATGGATGGGCACGACTAATTTGGGTGCATTAATCCCAGTGGGGTCTACTCTTGAGTAGAAGTGAGTTGCAAAAAAGCAACCCTGGATAATAGAACTCCAAGCAAATCAATAGATGCAAAAGAGCGAGTGAAGTCAAGGTAACTACGTAAATAAATACTCATATTTCTGTAACGTAGGTTTGAGAAAATTATAAAACCTTTACAAAGCATAAGTCTAGGAATACGTATATTTTTTACTAGTTACAGGTAGGTAGCCGTGTTGGTCTGACGCAGTCAAAATATACATAAAAAATCCTTCCAGTAGCACCTTAGAGACCAACTAAGTTTGTCATAGGTATGAGCTTTCGTGGGTCCCTTTGAAACCTGTGATCCTGTATATTTTGGGTAGAATTTATAAGAGCAAACCAGTTCCTTTGCTCAGGACACCAATACCTCAAGGACCACCTTTTCCCAAACAAACCCTGCACTTATCATCTGAGGCCCTTCCTCCATGAGACATCCAGAAGGTGGCAACATGAGAATGGACCTTTTCTGCAGTGGCTCCCCATTTGTGGAGTGCTCTCTGCAGTGCCTTCATTACATATCTTTAGGTGCCAGATGAAAATGTTTCTCTATAATCAGGCCTTTGGCTAATTAACATTCTATGGCCTTTTAAATGTGCTTCTAGAAGGGGGGGTATTAGTTTTTGTTTTATGTATTTTATGTTCTCGTTTTGCATTTTTCTGCTCTGAGCTGACCTATGATATTCAGGCTATATACCGTACAAATATAGTAAATAAACAAATAAGCACATGAACCACTGGAGTCTTTCGCTCAGAGATTGGGATTGTGCACAACAATGCAATAATAATGGAATAATTGCATGAGACATCATGACTGAGGTGCAGTCTGCAGACATGAATGTGATACTATATACAGCGTCTGCATTTCGGTGGTGTGAAGGCACAGAAGATTGATTATTAATGTATCTTGCATAGGCCATAGATGTATTCTTATAAAGTCTGTAAATATTTTCATTTAATTGCATACAACCCAGTATATCTCAAAGCACCATTCAGTTAAATCAGGG
Organism: Zootoca vivipara; assembly: GCF_963506605.1. NCBI lineage: Eukaryota > Metazoa > Chordata > Lepidosauria > Squamata > Lacertidae > Zootoca > Zootoca vivipara. The sequence goes on along the minus strand of NC_083281.1, from coordinate 32,843,819 downwards.
GTTGGCAAGGTTTACCTCGCCTGTGCCAGTTCACTCTAGCAGAGTGAGCCGTGGGCCGGATCGCATGTGCGTGAGCACACGTGCCTGTGATTTCCAGCGTCTGCTCAGACGTGATTCCCGGCATCTGCATCTGCGCAGATGCGATTTTCAGTGCCGTGGAAGCAAGTTCCTGCGCTGCGCTAAACTGGCGCAGTGCAGCGTGCAGGGACTCGCCAAACGGACAGCTCGATTCAGGGACGGTTTGTAGGCCAGTTAAACGACCCCCATGGGCTACTTGTGGCCCATGGGCCTTAGGTTGCCGACCCGAGTTAAATACTATAGTTTCAGCCAATGCAACTTCCTCCCCTTTGAGATTTTTAGGGCCACTTCTAATATTTAGACCAGGGGTGGGGAAACTGTGGCCCTCCTGATGTTGTTTGACTCTTCTTTCCCATCAGCCCCAGCCAGTATGGCCGATGGGAAGGGATGGTGGGAGTCACAGTCCAACAACATCTGGAGAGGCCCCAGGTTTCTCAAGGCTGACTTAGACACCAACTCAAAACTTCTGTTTCACCAAGCCTTAAGTTTCTTTTAGCTTCTACTATTTGCTATGCTGGGCTTTTTAAGCAGATGTTTTTTATTTTTGTTTTATCCTGCCTTTGATAATTTGTTTTACTTCTATTATTCATGTCTGTAAAAGTGGGGCAAGTATAAAAAAAAATCACATAACCCCTTTTCTTTTGCATAAAAGGGAATGACACCTTTAAGACGTTTCTCAGGATGGCAAACACATACATCAGAACAATCCTGTATCAAATTAATGAATTAATCAACATGCAATTTGACGGCTTTTGTTTTGTTTTGTGAGACCCGTCTCTTTTGCTGGGTGTAAGGGCTTAACTCGTTTTGTACAGTTGTAACTGTGCATTTGTTTTTATAACTATATATTATCTGGTAACCTGCCATGGGAGTTTATGGTGAAGGGCAGGTAAGAAATCGTATTTTTAAAAACACCCATTCACAGGCTAAACTGGTGATTGTGAAACTTTTCTCCCCACCGACCACTTGAAAGTTGCTGAGGGTCTTGGCAGACCACTTAATTATTTTTCTGCCTGTTGCAGCAATTGCAGTGCACTGTGGTAGTTGCTGTATTATTTTTAATTGCATTTTTGCAGACCACCGTAAACTAGCTTAATGAAGCTTGTCCACGGACCACAAATTGGGAATTAACACCAGGGGAGGCTGGTCCATTAGTGTGAATGCGCCCTGACCCACCAACCTCAGTCTGCCCTTAGCCAGCCCACACCTGTCTGTCTTTCACCCTACCATTCCCATGAGTACTAGCCACTACTGGCTAATGGTAAGAGGTCAATTTGGCCCTCCCTCTCAGACACTGCATGTAAGGGATCACACTGTGTAGCCCCAACACGTCAGCTATGCCTCCCCTGGTTGTATGCTTCAGGATCATATAAAGGGGAATCTACACGGGGGTGGGGATCCTGGGCCACTCACGAACCCACCTCACATAAAGGAGCTCTGCACATCTACTCCTCAATATGCAATTAAATGCTGCTCAAGTAAATGTTCAATATGCAAGCTAGCCTTTGCCCTGTAACCCATTATTTCTTTGCAAGGTGGCCCACAAGTTGTTGCTACTCAGCACAGGCAAAGCAAGTTGTTTTGTTCTAAGGGACTTTTAGCAGGACAAATGTCGTGACCACTTGATGGCGCCAAATGCCACCTGGCGTGCTGGGTGTCAGGACCGACATCTGTTTACTGAAAAGAGTGAATGCCAAGTTTTGAAAGTAGGCACTGCCAAGTATTAGACATTAAATGAAAGCAATTTCAGGAAGCAGCTCCCTGTTTTACAGTGAGAGATGGAGAAGTCCATATATTTTATTTTCCATTCTGTTTGCACGCCTTTCTGTTGCTTCGGTTCCACAAGAGACAGAAGGATGCTAAAATCAGACAATGGCTGTACATACGCTAACCCAGTTATAGCACTGAAATGCAGTTTTCTTAATCCACAATAGTTTGTGCTTGTCCTCAACAAGAAGTCTTTTCAGGGGTGGAAAAATATGCACCAGCTGATATGCACCTGTCCTGCCCTCCCCTTCATTATTTTTCTCTAGCCCAGCACAACATCTGGAGGGTTCTACACTGGCTACTCCTGTTTTTAAAAAGCAGCCATCCCGATATACTCAAAAGCGGGACTCAAAAATTACCTACGTATACTAGCGGCACCAGTGTTAGCACCACAGGCAATAGTACTGGTACCTGGCGGGTAAACAAGGTATAGGTAAAAAATAGCACCAGCACCTGGCAGTACTCTACTGGTAACACTGGTGCTACCACTGGTAATGTGGAAGCAAATTTGAATCCTGCTGCCACTGAGCAAATAGATAGATTCTGAATACATACAGGTGAAACTCAGAAAATTAGAATATCGTCGAAAAGTGCATTTATTTCAGTAATGCAACTTATTGTTGTTGTTTTTTCTTTTAATTTTTACAAATGCTTTCTTTTGGAAATTCCACAGTAATAAAACAAATAGTTACAATAATACAAAAATAAGCATTGCTATTACATTTCATTAATAACATTCCATTTATAATTGACCCGCCTAACAACAAATAATTACAATTAAGGCTTGACATATCTTGCTTTGCATGTCATGCATCTATCTCATATATTGGTTTCACCTTTTAAGTTGCATTACTGAAACAAATGCACTTTTCGACGATATTCTAATTTTCCGAGTTTCACCTGTACAGTATAGTAGGGGAGGTGCTGAGACTTTTGGACGCAGACACAGATGTGCAAACCGCCCAGCCTCCCTCTCTTTGGGTCCCCATGGTACTATGTATGTCAGTGAGAGGAGGGGCGGTATCCCCCCTCCCAGCCACCCACACGCGATTTCCCTGCCTGCTGGTCGGCACAGCCCGCCAGAGAGAGTTTGCCGGGGGGGGGTGGGCGGGCTGGGGGAGTCCCTGCCCGGTGATTGGCTCTTCCGCGGGGCCAGTAGCCCTGGCCGGGCTCGGCGCCTGCAGCCAATCGGGAGGCGGGGACTGTGGGGCTCGGGAATGCAGCGGCGCTCGTGGAGGCGCCGGGTGTGGAGCGAGCGGCGGGTTGAGCTCGCGCGCATCCTGGGCGCCGTTCCGGTTCGACGATGCGCCCGGCGCTGCGCGCGCTCGGGCTGCTCCAGCTGCTCCAGCACCTGGATCTCGCCAGTGGCCAGACGGGTAAGTGGCCGAGGCGGCAGAGGGAGTGGGAGCCGGGCTAGGAAACTCCTGCCGGTGGGACGCAGGAGAGGCGGCGGAGCTCGCAGGCGGCGGCGCCGTCCGGGTAGGACTTGGCAGAAGGGGCAAGGAGTTGGGAGAGGCGGCGATGGGAAGCCAAGCCAACATTGTAAATGCTAAGTGAAGCTACGCCTGTTGCCGGCACAAGAAAAGGCGCTCCAGAAGACCGATAAGCGCACAGTCTTGAAATCAGGGGGCACTTCCAAGCTGGTTCGCTGCTTTCGGGCGGGCTGCAATCTTACATGGCAAATTCCGGTTGCCCAATTGCAGCTGATGGGGAGATCTTGCGCAACAAACCCGCTTCTCGAAAACATCCGATTTTGTTTTATTTTTATGCCTGAGCGGGGATAAGGAAAGTGGCTGCTGGGAAGCGTTGGACGCACTTGCAGTGATGCAACCTCGTCTAACCTCCCTGACGGATGCTCGTTTCATAGAGTCATAGAACTGTGTAGAGTTGGAAGGGATCCCAAGGGTCATCTAGTCCAACCCCCTGCAATGCAGGAATGTCGACTGAAGCATCCATGACAGATGGTCATTCAACCTCTGCTTGAAAACCTCCAAGGAAGGAGGGATTTCAATATATATCCAAGTCGTCCAATCTCCCTGCAATGGAACCAGGATGAATGTTCACTATGCTTCACTGTCTGGAAGCAACCTAAGATGGAGATCTTGTGGCCAGGATGGTAGCTCTCATCATCCCTGACCATTGGCTACTCTGGCTGGGGCTGAACATCAAGGGCCACAGTTTGTCCTTATCCTCCTCCTCCCTGCTGAGTTCTCCAAGGGCAACGCTGAAACTAAGGTGGAGGAAACTGAGAGCGAGTGCCTTCGCCCCACTAGAACTGGGTAGACTGAGGGAAGAGGGAGGCGGAGGCGGAGGCTGGTGGAGCACTGCCCCCTTTGTCCAAATGAGTCTCCATGGGCTAATTGTTAGAAGAAACTTCCTCATGGTATGACTTAGTGCTTTGCAAAGTGGCAGACACTCCTTCACTGGAGGGGCTTTTAAAGCAGAATCTGGATAGCCATTTGTCATGGGTGCGCTTGTTCTATCCCACGTTGCAGTTCTTGCCCTGAGCAAGGAACTGAACCAGACAAACTCAGAAACCTCTCCCAACTCTAGCGGTACTGGTCAACTGAGTTTCACCCAGAGCAGACCTATTGAAGTGAATGAACAGGACGGAGTTAGGTCCATTCGTTTCAACAGATCCCCTCTGAGTAACACTGAGTTGTGTACTGCCCTATGTTTCTTTGTTATCTGGAAGACATGGTTCGGTGGCAGTAAGTTTCACCCGTGGGTGGGGTGGGGTGAGCCAGAAATGGTAGGCGAATCATTTTTGCAGGTGGGAGTCCTATGGCAATGTCAAAAGTGTGCAAGCTGCTCTCTAGGTTCCGTTGCTCAAAGTGTGCATTAAAAAAAACTTTTCTATGCTTCCATAGACAAAAGAACAAAAATGGGATCGGATTTAGCGTGGCATCTTCACCCCACATGTCCCTTTCACAAAGATAAGTTGGCTGGCAATGGGTGGGTGTGAGATGGCGGACAGAGTTGGCTTGGCTGGGTTGGGGGGGGTCGCATATGTGATGTCGTGCACACGCAGCGACCCCCCCCCCAATGCTGGGTGCAATTCAGCGCTGCCCATTCTATTAGGGAAATGTGTAATGCAGGTCTGAAGCCATGACTATGGGGCGATAATTTCCCAGGCCGGCCTTTGCCAACCTTTGGCCCTCCAGATGCTTTGGACTACAACTCCCATCAGCCCTAGCCAGCACTCATTCCCTTCAGCTGATGGCGGTTGTAGTCCAAAACATCTGCGGGAACTTGGCTTGGCGAAGTTTCTGGCCTAGGCTCTCATTCCAGATGGCAGCACTAAGAGGATCTGTGGAGCTTAGGGTTAAACAGCTGGGCAAATCTTAGAGGCTTCTGCTTGCAGTCCCTGTTTTCTTATTCCTGTCCCCTTCAGAGCTTGTAAGCTTATTTGAAGAGCTGCACAGCTCAGTGAATGATACTCAGCTGCAATCGCAGACAACAAACTAGGGGTGGGGAACCTATGGCCCTCAAATCCTGCAGGACTATAGCTGCATGCACACCATTCATTTACAGCCCATTCCCTCTCCCAAGAAGCCTGGGAGCTGTAGTTTAGCCTTCAGAGAGCTACAATTCCCAACAGCCTTAATAAAACTACATTTCCCAGGATCCCCCCCCCCGGATGGCGGGGTGAAGTGTGCTTCATGTGTATCATATATCTGAAGAAGTGTGCATGCACAACACAAAAGCTCATACCTATGACAAACTGAGTTGGTCTCTAAGGTGCTACTGGAAGGCTTTTTATTTTATTTTATGTATAGACAACCTATGTCTCCCATCATCCCTGATAACTGTTTGTAGCTGATGGAAATTGCAACAAGTTACACGGAGTCATGGATTCCCCCTCCCCTGCTATGCACTTACCTGGCAAGCAGTGCAGATACCTGAAAAGTGTTGACTCCTGAATCTTGGGCAGCAGAATGGCATAGATGGGGAAGCCCAGCCCCTTCTCTAGCTGGCCTTCTAGAAAAGAAAACGCCATGGCGGATCTCTCCTGTGAACATGCTGTCAATACAAAAACTCAATATGGATGGAAATGGGGTCACCTATGAAGAAATCATTGTAAAAACAAATGAGTTAAAACCTTATGATCAAATTTAAGAGCGACTTACGGGATGGCTACAATATCATCAAGTTAACGATTTGTTTAATAAAGATAAAAGAAATTGGGGATTTGAAGAAAAAAAGTCAAAATTTCAAATTGAATTGCTGGGGAATGGAGGCAAAGTGTTATCGAAAATGTATAATTTGTTACTAGATTGGTATACCATGGATGAGATTGAGATTGTAAAAGAAGTAATGATCAAATGGGCAATTGATTTTGGGCACAATATCTAGCTGGTCTTTTGGACCCATTTCAGGCCACCCACCCTCTTCAACACTTGAGTGTTGTCATCTGGCAGAGGCATGTCTTAGAACTTTGATAATGTCTCTTGGTTGCCTGGATAGAGGCAGAGAGAGAAGGGGGTGAGCATGTGTTGTAGAAACCAGCTTAGCATACAAAGATAAAATTCACATCCATTGCTGTCATAGATTGGTTGGATGCAGAGGAACACTATTTATTTATTTATTTATTTATTTATTTATTTATTTATTTAGGTGTACACACCACTATTTGTCTGTAAAAGCAAAATAAAAAAAATCCTTCAGTAGCACCTTAAAGACCAACTAAGTTTTTATTTTGGTATGAGCTTTTGTGTGCATGCACACTTCTTCAGATACACTTGAAACAGAAGTGTCAGACCCTTATATATATACAGAGGGTGGTGGGGGTGGGTGGGAATGGGTGATGGGCTGGTGGGAATGGTAAACCTGTAGATGGCTGTTAACGACTGCTGATGACTGCAATTAGTCCTGGGGGGGGGAGCAAGGGCTGAGGCACTAAAGAAAGCTTGATCATGCATAATGAGATAAGAATCCGATGTCTTTATTCATCCCAGGTGGCTCCATGGTTTTAAGCTTGGTAATGAGTTCCAATTCAGCAACTTCTCTTTCCAGTCTGTTCCTGAAATTTCTCTGTAATAAAACAGCTGCTTTGAGATCTTGTATAGAATGTCCTGGGAGATTGAAGTGTTCTCCTACTGGTTTCTCTGTCTTATGGTTCCTGATGTCAGACCTTTGGCGTAGGGTTTGGCCTGTTTGTCCAATATAGAGAGCTGTAAAAGAAACCTCAAAGCAGTTTACGAAGAGGTGGGTGCTGGTGGGGGGATAAAATCATTGGTGGGGGGAAACAGTTCAAAACAACGAGTTGAATAATTCTGAAAGACTTTAAAGCAGCAATAAACTGCTGCAATAAACTGAATGAAGCAATCTCCGCAATATGGTTTTCAGTTCCTATTGAAAGTTTTCAGGTTGAATTTCAGCTGTCTGGAAAACTTTTGCTCAATAAAGTCTGACATGTTTGTGCTTCACAAGTTGAACCTACAAGCAGAGGAATCTCTGCAAAGGGCTACAGGCAGCCATGCTGATCCTAATAAATTGTGTATTGTGCTATGTGCTGCTGCTGCTGCCTCCCTCTCTCCCTCTCTCTTGTCCTTGCATTTTTGGACCCTTCCACAAAGAAGCCGGTCCCTCAATATTCTTGAGTGGATGCCCATGCAAATAGGACTGCTTTAAATCGATGCTTCTGCTCATCCAATGGCTTTAAAAGAACTTATAATTTTAATAAATGAGGAGGAGGATTTCAGCATCACCAGCAACCATAAGAAGACAATAGATACTCCTGATAGGTATAGATGTCTACACACAAACACACACACACACACACACACAGAGAGAGAGAGAGAGAGAGAGAGAGAGAGAGAGAGAGAGACGCCATCAAGCCAACATAAAGATGATCTTCAAGTGGTGCTTCACATCACTTCTGGGAACCACAGCAAATAAATTGCAAAATAACCCTTCTATATACTCATCTCAAAAAAACGAACCAAGCACAGTGGCCATGGTGAAATTTTATTCCTCTGTCTCTCTCTCTCTCTGTGTGTGTGTAAAATATTAGTCCTGAGGTTTTAGGTCTTAATCCAAAAGGAAGTACTCCCCACCCCCACCCACCCCGGTAGCATCTGTTGTATTTTGTCTTCTCCACATCCTGTTGAAAAATATACCGCCTGGAATTTGCTCACCAACATGGTAATGTCTTTCTGCTGAATGAGCTCCAGAAAAATGCAATGACTTTTGCACTGGGAACCTTCAATATCTGAGTTGTGTCTAATTTCTTTATAAGTGGTTTTTGTTTGGATTTTTGCTTATGTTTTTTTGGCAGTGAAATGTCCTGGGAATTGTGACTCCATCTTCTAACATGGAATTTCCCGTTGCTTCCCTCCAACATAGTTATGGAAAGTGGGGGGGTTTGGGGGGGGGGAGGTGCTGTTAATGCCAGGTCAGGGATGTAGCAGCCATCCATCCATAAGAGCAGATCCAGAAAATGAGAGGATGGGCTGTATCACTACTGCTGTTATCATCTAGCAAGCTTGTACCCAGCATTGCTCAGAAATTCTACGACACTAAAAAAAATCACTCCAGTTTTGAAATCAGTGGTTAAAATCAGAGCAGTTTTGAACGGTTCAGTCCTTCATCTTGATTCACAGCGGTGTGCAAATGTATCCAAACATAGAGAGAAACCTGCTCTTTGATGTCACAAAGCATCATTTTTCTTAAGAAGTGTCTAAATGCATAGTCTCTGAAAAATTGGCTTGTTTTGCCTTCAGAGCAATGATATTAAGGAGTAAAGTTTGGGGGATAGTAAGTTAAATTCTTCATGGGAGCAAACTCTTATCTGACAGAATGTCTGGTTTTAATAATTGTTTTAACTGTGGAATGTATTTTATTCTGTTTTATTTAGTTTATCTTTTGTAATGGCTCTGTTGCATAGCAACAAATAACTTTCCAAAATATGTACTGCAGTATATTTCATTTCTGAATGGCTTACCACGAGGCATCCCAAAGTGATTTCCACTACAGTAAAAATGTATATAGAAAAACCTGCATGTGTAAAAACAGTTTCAACATTTGCATATATAAAAAACCAATTAAAACCAATAGTAAACAGTTTAACCACAACATCATATATATTAAATAAATTCAGATCCACACAGATACCAACTTTCTCTGACTTTGGACCACTGCAAAACACAGAGGGAAGGTAAATGGCATTTCTGTGCGCTGCTCTGGTTCGCCAGAAGCATCTTAGTCATGCTGGCCACATGACCTGGAAGCTGTACACCAGCTCCCTCGGCTAATAATGCGAGATGAGCGCCGCAACCCCAGAGTCGGTCACGACTGGACCTAATGGTCAAGGGTCCCATTACCTTTACTCCACTGCCACCACAAATCTCTGCCCCCATAACCTGATGATTGTTCAAGCATGGGAGAAACCCTCCATCCCACTGCAGGGCTTCCTTTCTGCTTTCTGCTTACAGCTTTTTATAAGGTTTTGAACAAAAGAGAAAGGTGGGCGGAATCCACTGTTCACACCTGGCTGATGCTCACTGGGACTGGTAAGGCAGAAACAGTATGTGGAGCCAGAGCCTCAAGCATCCATGGCAGATGACCATCCAACCTCTGCTTAAAAGCCTCCAAGGAAAGAGAGTCTGCAACCTCCCAGGTCATCTGGAAGCTACTCTCGGAAACCTCAGGCAGCATGGCCAGTGGTCAGGGATGATTATAGTCCAACATCTGGGGACTGCTGAAGAACATTGGGAGATGGTAGCAGGACTATAGGTTGGGCTGCATGGACCAGCTGGGTGACAACCTGCTGGCTCCCTCCCCAAGTTCAGACCTCCCATCTCTCCATGTCCTCCCCAAACAGTTCTCAGAGTATACCCAAATCAGCCACCTCTTGTTTCTATATTGCTTCGTATTTTTAAAACAATTTCTTGTGTTGTGCTCATTATCAAGCACTCATTATCCAGTCTAGTTTCCCTGCTGGTGTTCTTCCACTGTTTTTCTCTCCCATCCCTGCTGAACACGGGCAGAGTAAATACTTTATTGGACCTTTCATCTTCATGCACTTGCCAGAGAGAGAGGGAGGGAGAGAGAGCTAGAGAGAGAAGGCGTCCACCCGCAATGTTGTACAGCTAAGAAGGAAGCTGATAACCAGCAAAGCCAGAAACTTGTGGAATTGTAGGAAATCTTTGGCCAAGCAGATTACCCTCTCCCTCTCCCAGGCCCTTGATTAAACTCTAACCCGACTCATAATCTCATTCATCTGCATCTTCAATCAGGATAGTGGGCCATAGTCTAAAACCAATTCCCATAAATACCTTACTCCCCGACCAAAGACAATTATGTTTACACACACACACATACACATACACACACACACACAGAGAGAGAGAGAGAGAGAGAGAGAGAGAGAGAGAGAGAGAGAGAGAGAGAGAGAGACTGCCTTTTGCTTAAAAAAGTAGATGGACCAATGATCAGATAGTAGACAGAACTGAGAGCTCTTACCTGTCAAAGGGATTGTGTGTAATACAAGATTTTGTATCTCTAAACATGATAAAGCATCACAGCTCTGCATTAAAACAGTGCAAGTATTGCATACTAAAAGATTGCCCTCTGCAAAAAAATTGCAACTGACGGAATGACAAAGGTGTACTTTAACAGGTCATGCCCTGTGTTTTAATCATAGAATCATCTGATGCAGCCTTCCCCAACCTAATGCACTCCAGATATTATTTGACTCTAGCTTCCATCAGCCCCAGCCAGGGTGGCCAATTGTCAGGGATTGTGGGAGTTGTAGTCCATGGACATAGGAAGGCTACCTTCTACTGAGTCAGACCACTAATCTATCTAGCTCAGCTTTGTCTATATTAACTGACAGTTGCTCTCCAAGTTTTCAGGCCGTGGGGAATTTTCCACCTCTATCTGGAGATGCTGGGGGGTTGAACACGCAGAACAGACGCTCTGTCGCTGAGCTCCCACCCTTCCCCTTCTGAATGGCCACAGGTCAGTAGCAGAACATCTCGAGGGCCATAGCTTCTCCACCCCCAAATTAGAAACCCCCTGTTGAAAAGGTAGGAGAGAAACACAATATGCCATTTTCCCTTAACCATCCTGTTTGGGAGAAAGCTTCAAAGCTGCAACCAGGTACACACTTCATTTGGGAACAAGCCCCAATGTACTAATAAACAGGATCTTATCTAGATCTCTGATCAAGTTGACCGAGGCCTGGACCAAGCATGTGATGGTGGGGGAGTAGAGTGGGCTTTGATATATTCCTAGCCAGTTGCATTTTTAAATACTGTACCGGTAAAATGATGGGGTTTATGTTCTAAGAGGCTAAAAGGAATTGTAGGAGAAAATTAAGCAAACTGAGGGCTTATCCGGTTTGTGTTGCCGATTTCCCCTGGGAAAATTTGCAGTTTAGCGCTGAATGGTCACTGCAGTAGATAGTTATGGGAGAGCAGAAAGATGAAGGTAGTTGATCCCAGCTAAGCCAATAGAGGGGGCCTTACTGAGTGGTAGAACACCTGCTTTGCATGCAGAAGGTCCCAGGTTCAAGACTGGGAAAATGAGATTGGAGGTGGTAGGAACATCGTGTGCTGTTGGTCCATTTAGCTCAGTACTGTCTACACTGACTGGCAGCAGCTCTCCAAAATTTTAGGCAGCATTCTCTCACAGGCCTAATGAGAGATTCTGGGGTTCAAACCTGGGATCTTCTGCATGCAGAACAGATGCTACCCGCCACCAAGCTATGGCCCTTTCTCTTAATTTTCCCCATCATGACTAGTAGTCTACTAGTCATGCAGCCTGCAAAGGATCAGGTAACAAGTGATGGAGAAGCCCTCTGCCTGGAGAGCTGCTGCCAGTTAGAGTGGGCAATTCCTGAGTAGCTGGACAGATCGTTTGACCTGATGCAAAGCAGCTTCCTAAAGTGCTTGGCACTCAGTACAAAATAAACAAATTCCTTTAGTAGTACCTTAAAGACCAACTAAGTTTTTATTTTGGTATGAGCTTTCGTGTGCATGCACACTTCATCAGATACACAGTGTGCATGCACATGAAAGCTCATACCAAAATAAAAACTTAGTTGGTCTTTAAGGTGCTACTGAAGGAATTTTTTTATTTTGTTTCGACTCAGACCAACACGGCTACCTACCTGTAACTGGCACTCAGTACTTAGTGCTGGTGTACATCAGTCTTATCTCCTCGCCTTCCAGGGGATGGTTGTGGTCACTCGACGCTGACGCCTTACAGTGGGACTCTGACTTCCAAGAACTACCCCGGCACTTATCCCAACTTCACATCTTGCGAGTGGAGGATTCGCGGAGCTGCGGGGAGCTACCTCAGCCTGATCTTTGGAGACATGGACATTGAAGCCTCGGAGCAATGCAAATCCGGCTTCCTACTGCTTTCTTCCCCATCGGATGGAACTCGCTACGGTAAGGACAACCGTTTTGACTTCTCGGTCGTCAGGGTCTCAGGAGTCACGGAGAGCTTGGGGTCATGGGAGTGGAGCATACTCTGCAGAGAGGGGTCAGGAAGGGGAAACGGCACACGTCCTTTTCACATAGAGGTAAGAGGGAAAGACTGTGGCTCCGTGGGAGAGCACCCGCTCTGCGTGCAGAGGAGCTCTAGGTTCACTTCCTGGCAACTCCAGGTAGGACTAGGAATGTCCCTTCCATGAAACCCTAGAAAGCCACTACCAATCAGTGCAGACCAATGGTCTTCAACCAGTCCAGACCTCAGACTCCCACATTCATGTATCCCCTTTCGATTTATGCTTAACAGCACTAGCAAGGCCCATTGTTAATCTCAAAATAGCAATCTCAAAATTCACAGGGCTTAGCATTGCCGCTAAATGAAAAGCAGCAATGAGCTTCCCCTCTGGCCTAACCCTGTGTCCAGTGCCAGATTTACGTATAAGCTAAACAAGCTATAACTTAGGGCCCCACTCTCTTGGGGGCCACCAAAAAAATGAAAGGAAAAAAACGGGGTGTACATTTCCAAAATATAAGATAAAAATCAAATAAATTAAAACCTACATACATCAACAGTGTTTTGTGTTGTGTAGGCTCCTATGATGTAAGTAATGGGCCCCGCCTGCTAGCCTGCTCCCTAAAATATCACTCGTTTGCTCATTTCTTATATATACGGTGCCTACATTCTGCATGTGCAAATGGCTTTAGATACCTACAGTGGTACCTTGACTTACGAATGACTTGACAACCAAATTTTCCGACATACGAATGGGGGTAATGGCCGCGCGCTTACGAATGTCTTGACATCCGGGGGGAAACCGCGGCGGTTTTAGATAGGGTTGCTTCGACTTACGAATTTTTCTGTTTTCAATGCATTCCTATGGGAAATCGCATTTCCAATGGCGTTTTCTGACTTACGAATTTTTCGACTTACGAAGGTGCCTTCGGAACGGATTAAATTTGTAAGTCGAGGCACCACTGTATTAGGTCCATAAATTACCATATAGCATATATTCAACACAAAAAACAGCAACAATTTGTTGTTGACAAAGGACAGCTGGACATATAAAGGGCCCCATTACCTTTAGTGGCTTAGGGCCTCATCAAACCTAAATCTGGCCCTGCCTATGTCTGGTTGCAGGGAGAGGGGTGAGAGTGGTGTGGCATGCCTGGTCCATCTAAGTCTCACCTGCTACAGCCAAGCTCCTGCCATCACTTCCTGGCCCCCCGGCTATTGCTATGATGGCAACTGCTAGGCATCTGAGCTACCCACCACAGTGGACCCTTATTCAGTCTCGTCCCCAGCATACTTCTATTCTGGGAGAAGTCTAAAAAGCCACAGAAATGGACTAAAGCATGAGCAGAGAGTGTCCCTGCTCCATAGACACACATAGTCTGGCATGGCTATAGGGAGGAATACGGCTGGCCAGAAATAAGTTTCTCTTTGAAAAAGGCTCTTGCCTTTCTCCTGCCATTTTGTTACAACAATTTAAGATTCAATGCTTAATGCAGTTAAAGCACATTATTGTCCCAGGAATAGGGTGGCCGTCCCCCACTCCCTTATCGGCTTGGAAAAACGAGAGACGAGAGGTGCTCAGTGAAACGAACCGGTCTTTTCCATCTCTGATTTCTATGGCTATTCAGACAGAAGAAGGGGAAACGTTGAATGATCTCCTGGCTGACCCTCTCATGTGTCGCTCTGGCAGAACACAAAGGGGTCTTCTCTTTGCAGTATACATTTGGAGCTCCTGGCCCTTGTCCCTTCTTTGCTTCCTTGGCTGACAGTTCTTTTCCTGCTGCATCCTATAATTAACTTTGCTTCCTCTTGGCATAGGGACTTGCCAACCCTTTCCTTCACCTCTTGCCTCTCTGACTCCATCACCTCCGATTCCTGGCAGAGGCTGCTTTCTCTTTATTCTTTGGGAGAGACAGTTCCTGGAAGACATTTCCAAAGGTCATCCTTCCTTGCTTGCTTGCTTGCCTCCTTCCTTCTTTCAGTTTCCCTCTCTACAGACTGCTTCAAGGCCCATCCAATTTCCCTTTACATCCATAAAATCTCTCCTAGGAAATCCTGAAAATATTTCAAGCACTGCTCCTTTGGGGGGGGCAGACTTAATGAACTGGTGTGTGTGCGCGCGCACACACACACACACACCCCTGCTCCTTGCCTAAGTTCCCTCCATGTGGCCCATTTCCCATCTAGATATTTAAAAAGGCAGATCTATATTTGCCACCGCCCCCCATTCTATCACTTGATCCTGATCTAGGACATTACACTGAATGAACACACAGACACTCCTTTTCAGGCTATAGCTGTGCACATGTGTGAAGAAGCTTTAAAGTGGGCATGGATGGAGGTGCCTCCACACAGAAGTTTAATGTGGACTCGGTGCTGCTCGTCCCTGCACTTTTTTATAGTGTCCACATAGAATCATGGAACTGTAGAGCTGGAAGCGACTCCAAGTGTCTTCACGTCCAACCCCATGCAACTGCTGTTTAAAAACTGTGGGATGTGATACATAAATACGGTAGCAGTCAAGTACAACATTCCGTGTTTTCCTAGAGTGGACATGCGGGGGAATGTTTGGTCCAGCCAGTCGAAAACTTCCTGTTTCCTCCTGGCTGGGACATACTTCCTTTACATGTGACTAGAGGTGGGCGTGACCTTACCTGCCCAGGTAACAAAAGGACAAGACACACAGCACACCCTCTCTCTTTGACTTCCTCTGTCGTTGGAGTAGCAGCTTTTAGCTAGAATTGCTCTGTTGGCTACACACTACAATAAATTGTTGTGTGCCTATGGAATTTAGATTCCTGCAAGGAATTTATTTTCTTAAAAAAAGTTATTTATAATTTTCATTTATATAAATTACAACAATTATTTAACCATTGTCTTAAAATTTTCAATTTTGACTCCCTTTCCCCTCTTTCTTACATTTATTTTCATCCTTTCCTGTACTCCAAATTGCTTTAGCTTACTCTTTTAATCGTCTATTCTCATATCTCATATATATTTTTAAAACTGCAGGGTTTTTTTACCAGAACCCTGCCAATGTCTTGATTTGTTTACAGTTCGTTTGTAAATACTCAACAAACAACTTCCATTCCTTTCTAAGAAGTTTGTTGTCTTGATTTCTTATTCTTCCGGTAAGTTTCACCATTTCTGCATACTCCATTAGTTTCTGTATCCATTTTTCTTTCGTCGGGACCTCTTCATCCTTCCACTTTTGGTCAAATAACATTCTTGCAGCTGTGGTTGCATACATAAATAAATTTCTATGCTGTTTGGATAGGTCTACAGTAATCTTATAATTCTCAGGATGTTATCTTAAACATCTTTTTTCAATTCATTTTATATCATTTCCGAATAGGCTTTAACCTTATTACAAGACCACCACATGTGAAAAGGTGCCTTCTTTCTCTTTACATTTCCAACACTTATTAAACTTTGATTTATGCATTTTTGTCAATCTACTAGGTGTTAGGTACCATCTATATAACATTTTCATATATTTTTCTCTTAAAGCATAGTATGCTGTAAATTTTATATCCGTATTCTGTAATCGTTCACATGCTTCCATTTCTATATTATGATGAACATCTATTGCCCAGTGTAGATTTCACTTGTTCAGTCTTTGTCTCCCATTCCAATAACACCTTATACATTTTAGACATCACTTTAACATTACAATTTAACAGGTCTCTCTCTAATTGTGATAGTTGTTCCCCGCATCATATCCTTTAAAAACATTTCAGTCAAATGATAATATTATAACCATGCTGTTAACATTCCTGGTAAATCCTTAAACTCTTTTAGTTTAAATTTTCCACCCTCCTCTCTTAGCAAATTTCTATAAGTCGCCCAGTTTTCCATCATATTTTTCTTTTTCACCGCTATGGCTTCCAAAGGTAAAGACAAAGTGGTGTTTTAATTTCCAATAAATTTTTATATTTGTCCCATATTCTATACAATTTTTTCCTAATTATATGGTTTGTAAAACCTTTATGTACTTTCACCATTTCATTCCACAAATAAGTGTGCCAACCAAAAATATTATCATGACCATCCAAATCTAAAATATGCTGATTCTTCAATAGCAACCATTCCTTTAACCAGCACAGACAAGATGCTTCCTAATATAATCTCAGATCCAGCAGGGAGAAACTTCTTCTCTCTTTTGTGTGTATCAGTATTTTATATTTCATTCTCGGTTTTTTCCCTTGCCAGATATATTTAGAAATATATTTTTGCCATTTGTTGAAGTAATCTGTCTTGCTAATCACCAGTATTTTTTGCATGTTATTTCCATGAATTTTTACACACATGCATTGGCTGGAGAACTGCAATGCAAAATTCACAAAACTGTGCAAATTTCAAAGGATGTCTGTGTTATGATTCACACCTCATTTTGGGAATTGGGAATTGGGTTGGTTTTTCTTTAAATATGAAAGGAATTGACTTTCTCCTCCACCCCTACCAACCTTGCAGTGATTCTTCACTCAGCAGCTATAGTGTTCTCATTTTCTAGCAGGGGGGAAAAACAAAATAATTTTGACCTGATCTTGGTCCTACAGTTCCTGGAATGAAAAAGGGTTGGAATTCCTCTTTGCCTGCTTCCAAACACAACAACAATGGTTGAGTTTCCTCTTCTCTGAACAGAATTTCATGTTCCAAGAGAAGGTGCCCTCTGCCTGACTGCATGAATACCACCAAAGGAATCCTGTTGACTGAAAGACCCCAATGAACAGATGCTCAGGAAACTGCTGAAATGCCAGCTTCTGCCTGATAGTGTGAAGTATGTCAACTGAAGGGGAGGAACCACCAGGCATGCAGCAAGTGGTAGGAAATAAGCGGCCTCAGCATTCAAGACATTCATGAGCAGAGTTGTGCAAAATTGCAACAGGAAAACGAGGATGCAAACATGTAGCTCTACATCCCTGATACAGACTCGTGGTCTGGATTGTTAGAAAACAGCTCCCTGCATGGTTTTGCTTTCCTGTAACATGTGAGTTGGGGTGAAGGTAATAGAGACAATCAACACGACTGTACAAAATAATCTTAAATTTGCAGAGGAAAAGATCCTTTTGAATGATATACCCAATACATGGAATCTAACAAAGGGACAATAGGAATGGATTCTCTGCACCCTTGCTACGGCAAAACACAGGCATTAATGAACTAGAAAAATAAAAATGCAGCTCCTGTCAATTATTGGATTGAAGATATCTACAAACTCGCTACACATGAACAAGTTGGGTACAAACATAGACTTGCTGCGGACAAATTCAATGATATTTGGAATTCATTTTTATAAATATTATATTAGGTTAAGGTCTGGTTAACTACAATAGCTTTTTGGTGTCTTAGCTTGCTCTGTGCACTTGTAATTCTGTACTTTTATCTTTTAATAAAGAACACACACACACACACACACACACGAGTTTGGGTTTATAGTGAAAGCACATTTTTTGAGTTAACTGGAGCATGGTGCCTTTGCTGGGATTCTCCCCCCTCAGTCGACCAGTTCCTGCTCCTGGCAGCAGCACCCAGAGCAGATCCTCACTTCAAAGCAGAGGCTTCTCTGGTCCAATTCAGCTTTCAGCAGAACTGGCTCCTGGCTGACTTTCGGGAAGTTCTCTGGAACGGAAGCTCTGGGCCAGCATGACCTTAGAACAATGCGATGCGCGAGCAGCGAGGAAGGGAGAGGAGGGGTCTCTGCTCTGGCTGTGTCTCTTGGTCATCACTTTGTCCCAGTGTGCTGTGGGAAATGATGCAACTAGCAGGCTCATCAGAGATTGAGGCAAGTGGGGTGGAATGAAGGATTTCATGCCGCAGTCCTGTGGCAAAGAGGGCTACAAAGGCCTGGAAGCAGCTTCCTTTGGTCATATTTGCAGCCCACGCTTCTCATCTGAATGCTTTCAAAGCTGGCCAGCCACTAGTTTTTTTTCTTGCCAGATTCATCCTTTCTAAAAAAAAAAAGCCCCATTATTATTTTATATACAACAGGGAAGCACAGCTGAAGTTATCTGATGATCCTTTTTTTGTGGAGGCCAGAGTGATCACCTGTCAGGCGGACAGTGGTGACTGGTGGCAGTTGGGGCCATACCTGGAGCCAGAGCCAAAGCTAGGCAGAACCAACCAATTCTAGGTTTGCTCCCATCCTCCTCCCTGCGGAGTTCTAGAAGGGCAACGCTGAATGGAACTAAGCCGGCAATCACTCCCTCTGAACTGGTTATGTTGGAAGGTAGGCAGGGGAACCAGTGCACTAATGGACTAACCTCCATTGTCAGCAGGTAAGGCGTAGCCCAGTGATGGGTGGACTAAAAAGAGGGAGGAGAACCCCTCCCTCCCTCCCTCCCTCCCTATTCCAACTACCCCTTCCCCACTTGGTAGTTCCCTTCCTTCCCACCCAGATCAAATGAGGCCAAGGCCTAATGGAGGCTGCAGATGGTCCACCCCCCAGTTTTTATTGCACCCCCTGTGTCCCACAGCACTTGTGAATTGTTGGCACCCCTCTGTCTTGGGAGACAATGGAAGACTGTGCCTTGGCGTGAAGTCAAACTGTTGGAGAGTTACAGCGCCAGGTGTGACTGCAGAGATATGAGGGGGAGATGTTTTGTGGCATCTGGGGAAGATGAAGGCGTCCGATTCTGCTGATGCAGGTGTATCACTGTGTTTCTTCTTCCTGGGCTCCTCCCAGCGGTCATTCCTCCTCTGCTCTCTGTTGTCATCTGCAAGGGATTCCCACAGGGCAGGGGTGATGTATACATAAGTCTCCACTCCCTAGGAATCTGCAATTTGAAAGAGCAGCAGTGAAGCAAACAAAGGGAAGGAGAGCCAGACAAAGGGGGAAAGGAAGAGTGTCAATAATAATAATAATAATAATAATAATAATAATAATAATAATAATGTATTATTTGTACCCCGCCCATCCGACTGGGTTTTCCCAGCCACTCTGGGCGGCTTCCAACAAAGATTTTGTTGTTGTTTAGTCGTTTAGTCGTATCTGACTCTTCATGACCCCATGGACCATAGCACGCCAGGCACTCCTGTCTTCCACTGCCTCCCGCAGTTTGGTCAGACTCACGTTTGTAGCTTCAAGAACACTGTCCAACCATCTCGTCCTCTGTCGTCCCCTTCTCCTTGTGCCCTCAATCTTTCCCAACATCAGGGTCTTTTCCAGGGAGTCTTCTCTTCTCATGAGGTGGCCAAAGTATTGGAGCCTCAGCTTCAGGATCTGTCCTTCTAGTGAGCACTCAGGGCTGATTTCCTTAAGAATGGATAGGTTTGATCTTCTTGCAGTCCATGGGACTCTCAAGAGTCTCCTCCAGCACCATAATTAAAAAGCATCAATTCTTTGGCAATCAGCCTTCTTTATGGTCCAGCTTTCACTTCCATACATCACTACTGGGAAAACCATAGCTTTAACTATACTGTACGGACCTTTGTTGGCAAGGTGATATCTCTGCTTTTTAATGCTGTCTAGGTTTGTCATTGCTTTTCTCCCAAGAAGCAGACGTCTTTTACTTTCATGACTGCTGTCACCATCTTCAGTGATCAAGGAGCCCAAGAAAGTAAAATCTCTCACTGCCTCCATTCCCCCCCCCCTTCTATTTGCCAGGAGGTGATGAGATCAGTGGCCATGTTCTTGGTTTTTTTGAAAGATTAAAATACATTAAAATGTCACACATTAAAAACTTCCCTAAACAGGGCTGCCTTCAGATGTTTTCTAAATGTCAGGTAGTTGTTTATCTCTTCGACATCTGATAGGAGGGTATTCCAAAGGGCGGGTGCCACTACCAAGAAGGCCTGGTTCCCTGTAGCTTTGCTTCTCGCAATGAGGGAACTGCCAGAAGGCCCTTGATGCTGGACCTCAGTGTCCGGGCAGAACGATGGGGGTGGAGACGCTCCTTCAGGTATACAGTAAATGGCCTGTTGTGGTTGTCACACACATCACCGCCCAGAGTCGCTGGGGAGACTCAGCCAGATGGGTGGGGTATAAATAAATTATTATTATTATTACTATTATCATCAGATCTGTTTTGGCTCTGAATCTGTTCCCTTTCCCCACCATTTCATCTTCCTTGATGGATCAGTTTGGAGTTAGGAGCTGGGGCGAGGCATGTCTAATGGCTGATGAGGATGGAGACACACATGACTATTTGTTTAAAAAACGTGTGTGGGTGTCTAGCTGCAGGCAGGATACAAGGCGCTTTTTTTTTTGGCACACAGTGACTCCAGTGATGGCTCTATAATTCATGATTGCCCTATTGTCCCAGTCAGAGCTCTTTGCAGAATGGTGTTTGGGTAAGATGAGGATGTGGGAATCACTCACTCTGACTCAGCCATAGCTTTATGGCTGCTTAATCAGAGTGAAGCATCTACAGGAGACTTTGCAGCACAGAGGTTCAGGGTCTTACCTCAAGGAGCTCCCCTCCCCGTCTGCCCTGCATGCCCTTACTAGCAAGAATTAGGTTGGTTTTCAGCTGATCTGTTTATTATAACCCTCCTTGCTTTGTTTGCAGAAAATGTTCAGGCAGATTAGACAGTATAAGCGAATCATTGAGCATTAAGAATGGACAGACCTTTTGGTGCTCTAGGTTTCTCATTTCCCCAGTCTGAAATTCATTTCTCTGTATTTCTGCAGCACTTTGAAACTTTTTAAAGAAAGAAAAAATCCTCACAAAAAAATTGTCGGTGTTTTCATGCAATGTTTCCTAATAAACGATTTTTAGATTTAGATATACCGTAACTGATTTTTTTTTTTGCAAGCAATCTCTTATAATAAAGTGCTGTTTTTTAATGCTATTTCCACTGTCTCCCCTAAACAGACACATTTGTCTACATATTGTTTGATTGGAGAACTGCATTGCAAAATTCAGAGATGTGCAGATTTCAAAAGATAGCTGTGCTTTGGTGCAGGGATTGGTTCAAGAAGTGTGAGATAGGTATTTTCTCATTAAAATGGAAACAAAATGAATTTTCTCTTCCATCCCCATTAAGCATTCATTTCTGAATTGTTTGCTGGAAAGTTAGATGACCTTGCATGAAGAAATTGATTTCCCACACTTCCCAGTGATTTTGGGACGTGACAGTGTTGTGTGATTTGGAGTGGGTGTTTTTGCTTATTTGGTCACCTCTACTGAGTTTCTGGCATAGCGCTTTGAGACCGCAGATTCCCATCCGCCCTCCCACTCGCTGGCCTGCAATGGCCCATACAAGAGCTGTCAGTAATGCTTGTGTAACATCTGATGGGCAAGCAAAATGTGTCATATGCTCACAAGCCAGCTATAAAGCAGGCCTGAACAAAGAGTAGGAGAGAGACACAGCCAGAAATGTTTCCAAATGCATCCCACCCACCCTGTTCTAGTCATCTACACCTCCTTTCCATTATCAAGTCTGTACTGGAAGGAAGCTCATCCATGCAAACATTAATGGTCCATCTAAGATGATTCACAGAGGACATGCAAGGCCGTTCCAGTGTGTGAAGGCAAAGGCTTTCCTCTTTGCCTCATCTGCTGTCTTTCATTCTAGATTCTCGGGGATAGAATGGACTTTGGGAGGTCATTTCCTCAGATTCAGGGGAAGGCATCCTGTTAGGGTCCTGGATCTGGTCCCGTAGGCCCTGATGGTCCAGGAGCTTCTTCTGGAGGGTCCTCTCAGACATCCCAGTGGTCGTCTGATCTCCAACAGTCAACTCGGAGCCCTGAAAATGGTCCAGTTCCTTAACTGGTGCCTCTGCAGCCTCCAGTTCTTGTGTGTGCATTGCTGCTGGATTGAGGGCATATGAAAAGCTATGAAAATTGTGCACAGGGGCACAGCGCTGAACCTGGAAATGACCTGGAAACATCATCACTGAAACGTCAGTGCCAGTGTGGTGTAGTGGTTAAGAGCGGTAGACTCGTAATCTGGGAAACCGGGTTCGCGTCTCCGCTCCTCCACATGCAGCTGCTGGGTGACCTTGGGCTAGTCACACTTCTCTGAAGTCTCTCAGCCCCACTCACCTCACAGAGTGTTTGTTGTGGGGGAGGAGGGGAAAGGAGATTGTTAGCCGCTTTGAGACTCCTTAGGGTAGTGATAAAGCGGGATATCAAATCCAAACTCTTCTCTTCTTCTCTTCTAAAAGGGCAGGCTGGAGGGCAGGGCAGGTGTTGGCAGGTTTCTTCAATGGGTTTCTGATTTCATGTGATTTCACAGAAGCACGCAATGACCTGGAATGCAACCCACCCACAAATGGGGTGTTGCCTGTATATATTTTCAGATGCCCTGAATCCAGCAGCAATCTATATCACACACACATATACAAACACACACACACAACTCAAATTCCCAATATAGGAAGAAGTAGAGCTTTAATTATTTGCCCCCAGCTATGATCCCAATATAGATCTCTGCTCCCACCCACCCAGTCAGTTGACCTAAGGGGAATAAGTTCACATTGCAGTGAATGGAATCCCCCCTCCCCAATTCAAATAGCCAGCATGGAAGGATCTGAATTGAGGCGCAAAGGGTCAAAGTTTTCTCCAACATACACACACACACACACACACACACACACACACACACCAAGCTACAGTCCTAATCTGGATCAGGCCCTCCGCACTGGCAGTTTGAGTAACCCTCTCTCCCTGCCCCTCATTTAAGTTGCAGAGCTGGCTTGCCGTCTAGGTTGCCCATTCAGTTGCACGGAGGATTAGAATGCGTGAACATGGGCCTGAAGCCTTTCTTGTTAAAGTGAAGTGGGAGCCATAAAACGAATAAGAGCAGAATGCATTGCAACAGGTCTTGGTGTTCCTGGCCGGCCTGCTGAAATGACAGCTGGGGCTTGCGGGAGGGGGAAGCTGTGCCGTGCAAATCTGCCCATTATAAAACAGGGACTTATTGATCAGACCCTTCCTACAAAGTGCTGGGCAAAGGCTGGTAGTTTGTTAATCCGGGGTCTTAATGGGGAGAGGGAGATTGCAAATTAATTTGGATTACATGGCTGAGAGCACGAGGGGATTTGTTTTCTGAGTTGTTTTGGAGCCGAAAGAAAAAAGGGGGGAATTGGGTGGCCATAGCTGGTAGTTAAATCTCTCTTCATTTGTTTGGGTCACATGTATGGCCGGGGGGGGGGGGAATGGGGATCCGTTTGGAATTTAAAGGTGAGCCTCTCAGATTCACACTTCCTGAAGCAGCACATGAACCAAAACGCAGGCATCCTTCTAAATTCGAAGGATGTTGCAAGGCCAAATAAGGTGCACAGTAATGCATACACTATAGTAAAGTGAGCATTAAAATGCATATGCCAGTGAAAATAACATGCAAAGGTGTGTTGTATTAAAGAAAGGTGCTTACAAAATGCACATATTAGGCAAAACAGCCTACGAAAGTATCTGGAGAAATTGGCTGATGAATTTTCATGGCAACCTAAAAATGGCAATAAAATTGCAAACTGATGTGGAAAACTGAGAAACAGAGAAGAACTGAAATTGCCAGATTTACCTGTCCCCAGCCGCAAGAGACAGAGAGGGTTTTGTCCTCTGTGGATGTGGAAAGTGTGGCCCTCCAGATATTGCTGGACTCCCAACTGGCATCAGCCCTGGGTCCCTTCCAGATTGGTGAAGGGTTGGTTTTGCGTTTGCATGAGTGTAACATGTCAACAAGGCCGTTATAGAGCATTTAGTGGTGGATTTATATGGGACCATCCTTCATTCTGCTTTATTAGTTGATCTGCGAGGCTTACCCAAATGAAGCTTGGGTTATTGCCATCTGGAGCAGCACTTTTGCGCTTTGCGGAACAAAGGAGGGAGGAAGAAACTGGAACATTGGCAGTACTGTAGAAAAAGTTTCAGGATTTCAACAGAGCCATTGGCTATGCTTGCTGAGGTTGATAGGAATTGCTGTTCAGCAACATCTGGAGGGCCAAAGGTTTCCTTCACCAGGTTTAATCAATAAAGGAATACCTCCTTTTGCAAAGTGGTATTTCAAAAGTTGCCTTCCTTGTTGTATCTTATGATGTGCAATTGCTTGATATGGTTCCTCTCCCCTTCATTATTGCCAGTGTCCATACTTGATATTACAGTGGTACCTTGGTTCTCAAACTTCTCAAATCCGTTCTGGAAGTCTGTTCCAAAACCAAAACATTCCAAAACCAAGGCACGCTTTCCCATAGAAAGTAATGCAAAACAGATTAATCCGCTCCAGACTTTTAAAAACAACCCCTAAAACAGTAATTTAACATGACTTTTACTATCTAATGAGACCATTGATCCATAAAATGAAAGCAATAATCAATTACTGTACTATAAAATAAATAAGACAGTATTGTAGATGATAAAAATTAAAATTAATTTATTTTCTTACCTGCACTGATGATAGTCATTGTCTGGATGGGGGGCTTTTATCCATTTCGCAGTCACACAATTAGTCAATCAATCAATCAATCAGTATCTGAACTGGGTTCCACACAGTCACAAAAACAAATTAACAAAAAAAGCCTCCAAAATAAATAGCAAAAACAAAAGCGCCAAACTTAATCCATTCCAGAAGTCTGTTTGACTTCCAAAATGTTCAAAAACCAAGGTGCTGCTTCTGATTGGTGCAGGCGCCCTGGAAACAATAACCGACAGCCACATCGGATGTTCGGCTTCCGAAAAACGTTTGATAACCGGAACAGTTACTTCTGGGTTTTCGGCGTTTGGGAACCAAGGTACCACTGTACTGTTCTTCAAAATAGTCCAGTGTTTCACTTTGGCAATAATAAGTCTTGCTGCCTTTGTAAGAAGGTTGGTAAGGGAAGCATCTTGGCCAGACATCCCCAAACTGTGGCCCTCCAGATGTTTTGGCCTACAACTCCCATGATCCCTAGCTAACAGGACCAGTGGTCAGGGAAGATGGGAATTGTAGTCCAAAACATCGGAGGGCCGAAGTTTGGGGATGCCTGATCTTGGCTTTGTAGGTCCGCCATAAGAAACTTTGAACCATTATTTTAGTTGCAGTGTGCATCGAGATATCCTGGACTGGATAACCAGTACACAGCTGATGGTCTGAACATTGAATTGTGGTACATGAGGATCTGAACATTGAATTGTGGTACATGAGGATCAATAGCATTTGCTGGAAATCTGACATGCCAGATATGAACAGCTAATGAGAACTCAGACCCCTTTAATATCTTCGATACTTGGTAATCATTCCTTGACTTCATACAACATGAGGACAGTGTTCAGAACCTGCCTTTGACTCATGGCAATCTGTGAAGAGACCTGCTAAGCCAGGCATCCCCAAACTTCGGCCCTCCAGATGTTTTAGACCACAATTCCCATCTTCCCCGACCACTGGTCCTGTTAGCTTGGGATCATGGGAATTGTATTCCAAAACATCTGGAGGGCCGTTGTTTGGAGATGCCTGTGCTAAGCTAACTTCAGGAATAAGGCAATGACACTGTGGTTTTTTTTGGGGGGGTTTAACATTATTTCATAGTTTTTATCATAAATATGGGAAACCAATAAAAATATTTCTATAAAAAGTGTGGGAATCATTTTTTTTATTGCTTTATCTGCATTCAAAAATTGAAGGTAGAAAAGTTAAGACATCAAGGATCAATCTGAGCTCTCTGATGATCCATTGCTGAAGATGAAGATAATTGCTTAAGGCTGGGCTGAATGACCAGTGTGTTTCTTGATGTAATGATTCATGAGTATAACTTGTTTGTTCTCTCTCTGTCTCTGTCTCTGTCTCTGTCTCTGTCTCTGTCTCTCTCTCCAGGCCCGTATTGTAGCAATTCAAATCCCCCACGCACAGTCCTGGTGATGGACTCCACCTCAGTGACCATCTTGTTCAACACAACAGCACATCGCTCGGGACGTGGCTTCCTCCTTTCTTATGCCAGTGGCAACCAGTCAGGTAAGAGAGATACTCACCTTGCATTTGGTGCAAAGTTTGAGAAAACTGGGGAAAGTTTCAGGTAACTGGGAAAAGTCTGCCAGTGGACACTCTCCACTTCCATCACTGCATCTCGGTGAACTCACCCATATGCCACTCTTGCCCTTTGAGGAATGCCTTTCTAATTAAAAATAAAATAAAAATAATGATATTTTTATTTTTTAAGTACTTGTGTTTGTTCATACAGTAAACTGTTCTTCGTAGGGAAAGTTCTCCAGACCCCTGATCATTTTAATTGCCCTTTTCTCCACCTTTGCCAGCTGACGGACCTGCTGGTGGGACGTAGGAACCTAGGAAGTTGCCTTACAACAAGTCAGAACATGGATGCCTCTTGCTCAGTCAATACAGTGGTACCTCGCAAGACGAATGCCCTGCAAGATGAATGGTGACTCGCAAGACGAATTCATTTTGCGAAAAATTCGTCTTGCGAATCGTGATTTCCCATAGGAATGCATTGAAATTTAATTAATGCGTTCCTATGGGCAAAAAAAGAAATTTCAATGCATTCCTATGGGAAACCGTGATTCGCAAGATGAATTTTTCACAAAACGAATTGACTCGCGGAACAAATTGAATTCGTCTTGCGAGGCACCACTGTACTGTCTACGCTAACTAGCAATGGCTCTCTGGGCTTTCAAGCAAGGGAAACCCTGGAGATGCCTAGGATTCAATCTGGGGTCTTCTGCATGCAAAGCGGATGCTCTACCGCTGAGCTGTGGCCCTTTCCCAAAGGATGAGAAACAGAGGACGTCGTCTCAGAGTGAGTCATGCCATTGGTCCATGTAGCTCAGTATTGTCTAAACACTGACTGGCAATAGCTCTCCAGAGCTCCAAGCTTGGGCATTCCCAGTTCTATCTGAAGATGCCAGGCAGGGATTGAACCTGCAAAGCCACAGCCCTTCCCCAAAGCAGCGTAAATGAGCCATTATATGCACAAGCATTTGCAGTGTTTTGACACTGGCAGGCAGAATGCCAATGGGAAACATCTGCAGCTGGCCTTTGCCTTTGAAGGCCCCACACAAGCAGCCAGTCATTGGGGCTTCCACACCACAAACATTTGTGAGTCACCATCCACCGCCACCCCATCATCCCTTTGAGATTTTTTGAGAGGGATTGTAAGAGGATATGAGTTTCTCAAGTTTGATGAGAAACTTTAGACATTGGACTGCTTGGTATTCTTTCTCTTACGAGAATTGGGGAAAACAAAACCCGCTGTGTCCATCTTGGAACAGACTACATTCTTGACATTTGTTTCTAATCTGCTACAAGCATAGCACTGCCAATCAGATACTCTTGCCTAAGCAGTTCTCTTCTCTCAGTAACAGATTCCTAGAACATGTTTCATAGGTGTGCAGCTCCCCATCTACTTCCATAGAGCTTGTGCTACTGAATCTCCTAATGCCAGGGTAGCCAACCCATGACACTCTCCAGAAGATAGAATAGAGTCATAGAGTCATAGAACTGTTGAGTTGGAAGGGACCCCAAGGCTCACCTAGTCCAACCCCCTGCAATGCAGGAATCTCAGCTAAAGCATCCATGGCAGATGGCCATCCAACCTCTGCTTAAAAGCCTCCAAGGAAGGAGAGTCCACAACCTCCCAAGGGAGACCGTTCCACTGTCAAACAGCTCTTACTGTCAGAAAGTTCTTCCTGATATTTAGTTGGAATCTCCTTTCTTGTAGTTTGAGCAGCAGAAAAACAGGCATGCTCCACCTTCTATGTGACAGCCCTTTAGATATTTGAAGATGTCTATTGTATCTCCTCTCAGTCTCCTCTTCTCCAGGCTAAACATATCCAATTCATGTGAAACTGGTGATCCGCTAAGACCCCCTAGAGCTACTGCTTGCGTGTACTACTTGCAAGCCAGGTGCCCCCATTTTATATTTGTGCATCTGGTTCTTCCTGCCTAAGTACAGAACCTTACATTTGTCCCTACTGGAATTCATTTTGTTAGCTTTGAACTAGTAGAACTGATTTTGCTTCTATTGCCTGAAATTTTGTGGTGCACAACAGATTTGCCTATGTTTTCCTCACATACAGAGGAAAAAGTGAGTTCTGCAGTGCTGAATTGATTTCTATAAGCCCAGACTACATTTGGATCCAGACTGTGATGTGCTTAGGTAATTTTAGGTTAGTCTTCCCCAGCCTGGTGGCGCTGTGGTTAAACCAGGTGGCCCAGGTGGCGCTGTGGTTAAACCACTGAGCCTAGGGCTTGCTGATCAGAAGGTCGGCGATTCGAATCCCTGTGACGGGGTGAGCTCCCGTTGCTTGGTCCCAGCTCCTGCCAACCTAGCAGTTCGAAAGCACGTCAAAATGCAAGTAGATAAATAGGAACCGCTACAGCGGGAAGGTAAACGGTGTTTCCATGTGCTGCTCTGGTTTGCCAGAAGCAGCTTTGTCATGCTGGTCACATGACCTGGAAGCTATACGCCGGCTCCCTCGGCCAATAATGCGAGATGAGCACGCAACCCCAGAGTCGGTCACGACTGGACCTAATGGTCAGGGGTCCCTTTACCTTTACCTCCCCAGCCTGGTACAATCCAGATGTTGGTGGACTACAGTTCTCATCATCCCTGACAAGAGGCCATGCTGAGTAAAGCTGATGGGAACTGGAGTCCAAAACATTCGGTGGGCACCAGGTTGAGGAAGCTTGTTTTAGACCCAAAGTTTAGACCAGGCATCCCCAAACTTCGGCCCTCCAGATGTTTTGGACTACAATTCCCATCTTCCCTGACCACTGGTCCTGTTAGCTAGGGATCATGGGAGTTGTAGGCCAAAACATCTGGAGGGCCGCAGTTTGGGGGTGCCTGGTTTAGACTAAATGGTCTTACTCTCCCACCCCACCCCACACTGGACCACACACACTTTAGCTGGAAGTGTGAATTTCATCACTTATTTTAAAATGAGGTAAGCCTACCCTGCTGCCTATTTTGCTGGTCATAGACTTCTGCCCAAATGTCCTGCTCTGATGGTGCCATTGGATTGGATCCCTACTCAGAATAGGCCCATTGGAGTTAATGGACATGATTGAATTGGGTTCATTAATTTCAGTGGATCTAGTCTGAGTAGGACTTCTTTGAAGGCAACCCACTGTATCCAGATCAAGGGGTCAGAGCGTCAGAATCACTGTGACTTGCAATCAGCCAGGCCCTAAGTTCTGAACTCTTACCCAATGGAGCTCTCCCCTTCTCTTTTAGATTTGATCTCCTGTTTGCAGAAGGGAATCCATTATGAGAAGGAACAAATCAGGTGAGTGTTCCCTGACGTGAGATTCCAAGCATAGATGGGATTCTTCTTACAGCCCTAAAGGGCCCCTCCTTCCCCACAGACCCTCTTGGGTGCTAAGATCACCCAAGGGTGTTCCACCACCCTCAGAAGCTTCAGGGCGGTGGCTCAGGAGAGAGCCTTCTCTCTAGCAGCTCCCACGCTGTGGAGCTCCTTTCTCACATAGGTCCCTCTGGCACTGTCATTATACAGTTTTCAGAAAATGCTGGAGGTACAGCTCTTTACCCTGACCTCTGACGCTTGAGATTTAGGACCCACCAATTCTTGCTATTTTAAGTGTTTAATTATTTTTATACAGTATAACATTGTGTTTTAATATGAATGCTGTGTTTTAATTGTTGTAACCCGCCTTAGGAGCGTAGGGTAAAACATTACAACTCAAGGCCAGCACAAACCTGTCCTCCAAGTAGGTTTGTGAGGCTGCTGCCCTCTGTGGTGCTACCCTAATGCAGGGATTTGAATTTGTGTTCAACTAGGACTGAGTCTTAGTGTCCTTGAGCCCCAAGGACACAGAATAGTTATAGCATGGTGGAAATGGAACCCTAAAGCATGCAAATGCCACCTGAGGATATATGAAAACTGGCTAGCTTTACAGAGCTGCTCCCACATAGAGAGGAAGGACCCAACACTATGTTGTCTTTTATTTTCTTGCAGAGTTTACTGCCCTGCAGGCTGCAAAGGAGTAACGGGAGACATCTGGGGCAACACGAACCAAGGCTACCGAGATGTGAGTCATGCTTTCAGAAAGGCAGAGGTGTTTTGGATTACAACGCCCATCACCCCTGACCCTTGGCCAGGCTAACTGAGGCTGATGGGAGCTGTAGTCCATACATACCATCTGAAGGGGCATGAAATAATCCACAAAAGCTTATGCCGTAACAAATTTGTTGTTGTTGTTTTTTAATTAGCCAGAAGACTCTTCAGAAGTTATTTTTGGCTGCAAAATAATAATAATAATAATAATAATAATAATAATAATAATAATGTTTATTATTTATACCCTGCCCATCTGGTTGGGTTTCCCCAGCCACTCTGGGCGGCTTCCAACAGAAAAATACAATACAATAATCTATTAAACATTAAAAAGCCTCCCTAAACAGGGGAGCTTTGAAATTGTCACAGTGGAAAGTCCCTGACTGAATATGTTTTCCTGCGGGGCTGCAGAAAACACTGCACTGTTTTTGAAAGGTTCAAGTGTCGCTCAGAAAGAGTGAGGCTTGAAATGCCCACCTTTAAGCTCCCAGTTGGCCGCTGATGGTGGCCAGAGCAGTACCCCCAAGGTCTCTGCTGAGCAGCCCCACAGTGAGCTGACCGTGGTCCTGACCTTCTGCAGCTGAGCCTCAACTCTTGCTGAGCCCCCTTACCAATAAACCCCGCTAGTCCCCAGCCTCAAACAGGGTATTGTATGATAAAGACAGGAGCGGCGTTGATTAAAATGTTTCAGATTGTGTTTAAATAGTTCTTTAAAAAGAAACATGACATTATTTACAGGTGGTTCTTCACATGGACAAAACACACATCTATTTCCCAATTCCCTTTTTTTGCCTCTGTTTACTTATTTCTCTTTATTAAGATATTTAGAAACTGCTTTTCTTCAAAGATACCATGGCAGTGAACAATAAATAGAACTTCAATGCTGATACAACTGTTGTTTCTGTAAAGTTATCCCTGCAACACATCTGGTGTATGGGAAGATCAGCAGTTAAGCTCAGAATGTAATTTTAGTATTATGTAGAGTGGTTTTAAGATTGCTTATTTTCATTTTTTTAAATTGTTTGTTTTTTGTATTTTTAAGGAATATTTTCAATTCTACTTTCTAAACCACTTAAAGGTGCGTGGGTGTTTTTTTTAATCAAGTAAGTGGTATACCAATTTTGTTAAATACATAAAATAATGTTCTCCATTTCCCTTGTGTCTTCCCGATGGATTTCTGTTGCCTGAGGATTTGTCACCACCATCGCCTTCCTTTCACCATCTCATAATATATGTTCCCTGCAGACATCTGTTCTTTGCAAAGCTGCTGTCCATGCCGGCGTAATCTTAGATGAGCAAGGGGGACAGGTCACTGTGTCTCGAGAGAAGGGCATCACTCTTTACGAGTCAACTTTTGCCAATGGACTTTACTCAAAAAGGTGAGGGGACAAATCAGAACGGATGCTCATTAAATATCCAACATTGTCTAATCTCCCTGCAAACAAATAAGGGTGGATGCTCAATAAAGAGGTTGTCTGGAAGCAACCCGAGTCTCAAAGTCCTTAATCTTATCCATCTTTCTGTCTCCTTTTGAATAGGGGATCTTTATCAGAAAAACGCCTCATCTTTCACAAAGGTATGTCACTCATACGAATTCGCTGGTGTATTTGTTTAAAGGGATTTCTATTCCCGCTATGATGCTGAGGAGTCTTCAACTTTAAAAACAACAACCACAAATTGCTGCAAAAATGTGGAGAATCTAATTTAAGACTGCAAAAACAAGACCCTTAAGAGAAACGAAACTGAGAGGTGCGCCCATCCCTACCTCTGTAGTTAATTGGTCCCGTTGCTGAACTTCTGTTACTGGAAACATGTTTTTTCCTAGCGTTCAGCCAAAGGCCACCCTTTCCTTCCTTCTGCAGCCTGCTCCAGTTTCCTGGAAGTATCTGGCTTCAACGCTTCATCCTACTGGCACGAACAAAACGTCATGGGGGAGAACAAGGCCTGGATAGCAGAGCAAGCCTCTTTCGGTGCCGACGGCACTTCCTGGGCAGCACTTCAGAGCTCTGCAGATGAGTGGTTGGAAATAGACTTGGGTGGAAAGAGGAACATCACAGGTCAGTAAGTATCCGCATCTTTTTGTTTGTTTGTTTCCACAGGCAGAGTGGAGGGAGATACATAATGACTCTTGCCCAATATACTCTGACTGGCAGAAGCTTTCCAGAGTCCTAAGCAGATATCCTTCCCATCACTTCAGTGGGGACTGGTCCATTAGGGGGAAAGGGGTGTTGCCCTCCCAACTTCAGTCTTCCTTCTTACTTATTGCATCCAGTCCAGGGGGGTGGCCCTGGCTGTCAGCCGTGGGGAGCCATGACTGTTTAAAGTGGTATGATCCTACTTTAAATGCACAAGGCAGATGAGGCCTTCCTCTTGCCTTCTTCTGCTTCCTTTCCCCCCATTACTTCCTCCACTGCCCCTCGTTACCTCAGGGATATGGCCCAGGCCACCATTGCAGGGAACAAATTTCATATTATGTCCTTTCAGAGTCATTCTTTATTGTTTGGCAAGGCCCGAGGACAAGCTGGGCCCTTTCTGCTGTGGCAAACCCAGAATGTTAGCCTGTTAATTGGCATGAGGAAGAAGAGAGGCATTGTGACGCTGAGTGGCTGGGGGCTGAGTGGAATGCAGGAAGGGAACGCATGAATGGAAAGGGGGCTTATCTGATTGCCTCTCCGGCTGGTGTTTGGCAGAGCAAGGGGATAGGGTTAAACATACAAGCTGACTGGTCTCAAAAAGCTTCAAGAATCAGGTCCCAGTGGTCCACAGAGGAGCGACTCGGTAGCTGTTGTTGTTCTATATTACAAGTCTCTCACAATATCAGAACTTGGGGTCATCTGATAAAGCTGAATGTGAGAGGATTCAGGAAAGGCATAGTTTAAACTATGGAGCAAACATAGGCCCCATCTGGACCACACTTTTAAAGCAGGATCATACCACTTTAAACATGTATGGCTTCCCCTGTAGAATCCTGGGAAGTGGGTTTATTTTATTTCACCCTAAGATCTCTGGGCAATTCACAAGAAGTGTACTTTTTTTTAAAAGGGTGCTAGGAGATGTTAGGAGGTTTCTTTTCCCCTTGCAGAGCTGCAGTTCTCAGCGTTTTTAACAACCACTCACTCTTCCCAGGGAACAGGTAGGTAGCCGTGTTGGTCTGAGTCGAAGCAAAATAAAAAAATTCCTTCAGTAGCACCTTAAAGACCAACTAAGTTTATATTTTGGTATGAGCTTTCGTGTGCATGCACACTCCCAGTGTATCTGAAGAAGTGTGCATGCACACGAAAGCTCATACCAAAATATAAACTTAGTTGGTCTTTAAGGTGCTACTGAAGGAATTTTTTTATTTTGCTTCTTCCCAGGGAACTCTGGGAATTGCAGCTCCACGGCTGACAAAATGGTGGCATGACAGGAGCCTATTTCGCACATTAGCACATTAGTATGTGAGGTACCAGTTTAACCCATCTCTGTTCCAGGAATCATAACTAAGGGATCGTCTCACAAGCACGACTACTACGTCAAGTCCTACCAAGTCCTCTCCAGCAGGGATGGAAAGAACTGGAAGGTCTACAAATCCAACGGTGGTCATGAGGAGAAGGTGTGGAGGGATTAGCACCGGTGAATGGTTTAGGCCAGGATGGGAAACGGGTAGCAAAAGGTCGCCTTGGAAAGGTCTCCGCAGTTGACCCTCCATTTCACCCTCTCTAACCCACCCCAGGTCTTCGAAGGAAATAATAACAGCCACGAAGAAGTCTCCAACGCCTTCATCCCCCCGATCCTGGCCCGCTACCTGCGCATCGTGCCCCACAGCTGGAACCAGAGAGTCGCTCTGAAAGTGGCGCTTCTGGGGTGCCAAGTGGCTCGCCTGAAGTCCCAGCACCCCTATAGCGACGGCGGAAGTAAGGGGTGGGGTGGGGCCGGCTGTATGTTTGGTTCTTGGAAAGACAATTTATTTATTTGTGGGTTTTAATGGGGTTTGTAACATTTTATACATTGTATAAGGCCGTCACAAGTCAAGGCCAACCAGGCAGCCCCTGGTGGCGGCGGCACCATCAAGGCCTGCAGGTGAGGCCAGAGCTACTACTGACAGGAAGAGGCAGAGCCAATGAGAGCCAGAGCCCACTAGTTCAAGTTTTGACCCTGATGAGGCCTAGAAGGGCAATGCAGAGACTGAGAAGGAGGAATGTGACAAGTCTGTGCCACCCTCTGAACTGGTTCTAAGAAGATAAGGCAGCTGGAGCAGGCTGAGGTTTGCCCATATGGACGAGCGTCGGTTGAGCAGCTGCTGGGAAAAACTCTTCTCTGCCCAAGAGCTTGACAGTACTAGGCCAGATGGAGACATGCTCTGACTTGAGAAAAGCAACCTGCCCCCTATAACCCATTTTCATAGCTGTCAAGTTCTCCCCTTTTTAAAGGGAAATTCCCTCACGCTGAACAGGCTTCCTCGCGAGAAAAGGGAAAACTTGACAGCTATGTCATGTTGTAGCCGGAGGTTGACAGCGGGCTGTGTTTGGACCCTTATGGAGTAAGAGTTAGGAGGCAGCACCTGAAGTGTGGTGCGTTAAGTATGTCCCCTGAAGCTCTACCCCTTTGCAGTTCGCAGTGGCCCCAAGGAGTCCCCTCTCCTGACCAGCAGCCCAGCCGTTTTCACCCGAATCCCAGGAATAGTGATCAATTCGGAAAAAACAGGTAAGCGCTCGCTGGCGACAAGGAGTGGCTTGGCTTAGCTGTCGGAGCAGAGGGAGAAATGACGGGTTATATCTGGAGGGCTGTTCCATGGATGGTGTAGCAAGCTTGTTTTCTGCTGCTCCAGAGGTTAGGACCCAAACCAGTGAATTCAAATGGCAGGAAAGGAGATTCCAACTAAACATTAGAAAGAATTATTCTGAAGGTAAGAGCTGTTCAACAGTAGAACGGTCTCCCTCAGAAGGTGGTGGACTCCTTCATTTTTTAAGCAGAGGTTGATGGCCTTCTGTCAGGGATGCTTTAGCTGAGATTCCTGTATTGCAGGGGGTTGGACTAGATGACCCTTGGGTCCCTTCCAATTCTATGCTTCTAAGGACTTTCTTTTTTGTTTCCCCTGTGCTGAATCTCTCAACGTTCAGCATATTTGGGTGACCCCACATTCTGGTATTATGATAGAGGGAGAAAGCCTTCTCTGTGTATCCACTTCCTTCACACCTTGCCTGATTTTGTACACTTCCACCACATTGCCAATTTCTCCCCTTTTTCCTGCACTGAACTGTTTCCCTTCCTTTCTCTCCAGGGCCCCCATTGCTGGTGATGCTGCTGATTGGAGGCTTTGTGCTCATCTCCTCGGCTCTCTTGCTGCTGGTTTTCCTCTGTCGTAAGAAGAGGTGAGTAGGGCCCCCACTCCCACTTCTCACCCATCCGCCCTGTAATTTTCTTTTGGGGGGGGCGCTCCTTTCAATCCCATCCTGGAAGAGCGGGAGATGTCACAGTCATAACAAGGTCCATGAACTATAGCTTTCCTGCAATCTCCCCTTGACAACAGGCTGCATACACACCATACTTTTAAGGCACATGGCTTTAATAAACATACATAAGGAAGCCTGGGAACTGGGTGCTGTGGATTGTGGCTCCGTGAGAGATAAACGACGGTTCTCAGGATTCCTTGGGGGAAAGCGGTTTGCTCCAACGGTACGATACGCATACAGCCACAAACACAAGTTGAGCACATACGTACAAGAAGAGTTCCCATCCAGTCACTGCAAAGAGACTGCAAATAGATTGCGCCTTCTGAGATCATGTTGCACCGGGGACAGGCAGCTGTTGCCCTCTCACTTCACACAAATTGACTCTCTCCAGAAACCTACTGCTGCACTACAATTCCCATCACCCCTAAGCACTGGCTGTGCTGACAGGAGAGATCTCTAGGTTTGAGAGGCCTGTAGCAGCCTTGAGAGGGCCATTAGGCTCAGTCTGAATCCTGAGAAGACA
Organism: Zootoca vivipara; assembly: GCF_963506605.1. Classification (NCBI taxonomy): domain Eukaryota; kingdom Metazoa; phylum Chordata; class Lepidosauria; order Squamata; family Lacertidae; genus Zootoca; species Zootoca vivipara. The sequence continues at coordinate 32,807,616 of NC_083281.1, read as the reverse complement.
GAGTCTTTGTGAATGTGTGGTTCTTGGCTCCAGTTGCCTGCCCTGAATTGGGTAGCAGTACCTCCGAAGGAGGGACGCAGGTGGCGCTGTGGGTTAAACCACAGAGCCTAGGGCTTGCCGATCAGAAGGTTGGCGGTTCGAATCCCTGCGACAGGGTGAGCTCCAGTTGCTCGGTCCCAGCTCCTGCCAACCTAGCAGTTCGAAAGCACGTCAAAGTGCAAGTAGATAAATAGGTACCGCTCCAAGCGGGAAGGTAAACGGCGTTTCTGTGTGCTGCTCTGGTTCGCCAGAAGCAGCTTAGTCCTGCTGGCCACATGACCCGGAAGCTGTACGCCGGCTCCCTCGGCCAACAAAGCGAGATGAGAGCCGCAACCCCTGAGTCAGTCAGGGGTCCCTTTACCTTTACCTTTACCTCCAAAGGAGCAGGTACATGAATTGGGAGTGTTCCTGGAACCCAGTGCTTTTTTTTCTTAAAAAAAAAAAGTTTAGGGGTACTCTCATTTTCTTACTCATATTGAAATACTGCCCCTCAATGAGGCCAAACTTTGATACACAAAATGTTTAGGGTATGCATACCCCTGTGTTTCCCCCCCCCCCTGAAAAAAGCCCTGCTGGAACCACTTAGGGATAAATTGTGAGTGCACCTGCCCAAATGGGGGCAGAGAGTTGGGTTGTTTGCTGCGGAGTTTGTCCAGGTGCCAATCTGGGGCACCAATTGCTTCTGCTATTTAGAAGTTGATCTTCCCTTACCCATTATGGAGACCAGTTGGCAAAACAGGGCTCTTGCCGCCTATAAAGAAATCCAGAACCTTGGGGTCGGAATGGAAAATGTGGCTGAACCTGCTTGATAAGTTTTCTCCCTCTCTCTCCCCAGCAGAAAGACACCAGCAGATCAGGATTGCAACCTCATAAAAGGTAAAGCACCTAACAGCACACAGAACTAGCACAGGTAGTCAGTCACATTTGGGAACTGGTGAGCAGATCACCCTGCCTTTCCAGTACAAGTGTGTAAGGCGCAGGGAGACAGATTATTTTGTGTTTCTGCACACCTGTTTTGAAATAGCTCTCCCCCACAATTTTTTTTAGAGCTGACCCACAAATCATTCCAATATCTTCTTCATGGCACCTTGCGTCTAGAATGCCCTACCCAGAGAAACCTGGCCAACACTCACTAAGATGTATTTTTGCTCCAGGTGAATACAAGGCATTCCAGCTCTTTGAATTGCTGGTTTTCATAGCTTTTATGCTCCCGCCTGGCCTACTGGGTGGGTGATGACATTTTCCACCTTTTAAATTGTTCTGTTTTGAGGGAGAATGAGAGGTTTTCACTGTGTATTTTCAAGGAGTGAAATGCTAAAGGCTGGCTTGTACGTGCATTTCCTCAACCGGAGTTAGCTGGCATGGTGCCCTGCAGATGTTGCTGGACTACAACTCCCATCATCCCTGACCATAGGACATGTGGGTTGGCGCCAGTGGGAGTTGGAGTCCAGCAACTTCTAGAGGGCATGTATTTTGCCTACCCCCATTCAGACAAATAACAGCCTCCCATCAGCTTCCGTTTGCTAACTTCCAAAACTGAATGTCATTTCCTTTTGCGGCCTGCTCATTATTATTAAAAATTGCTCCAATTATATCTGGAAAGGAACGCTCTTTTATTTCTTATCACAGAGCTGGGAGGGACTTTAGAGATCCTCTAGTCCAAGCCCCAATGCAGGATCTGGGTGTTTCTGGTGGCAGTGAGCTGTCTGCTCATTTAGTTCTTTCTCCAAAATGAAAAATAGACTGTTTGATTGCAGCATGCAAAGTGGCTTCACGCTGCTCATTTGTTACTCCTGCTGATCTCAAGATTCCCTTTTAGGTTTCCCGACATCAGAGGCCAGCCAGGTGTGTCCCAGAGGGAGCCTGCAGTTGTCCACCTCGGAAATCGCCTCGTTCCCTAGGTCTGGAACACCAGTAGATCTCAGCAGAGCTCAGTCTCCAGGTAGGTGGCATCTGTTCTGGGTTTGAGAAACGCACACTGTTGCCTATAGCAAGAGCTGGGGAACCTTTTTATGCCTGAGGGCCGCATTCCCTTCTGGGTAACCTTCCAGGGGCCATGTGCCAGCACTACTCAACTTGCATATCTGTAAATTATTATGAAATGCCATAAGCTTCCACAGACCCAGATAAGTACAGTACTATCCACCCACCCAGGAATCACTTCCTGGTTGGAGAAGTAGGGAGAGCATAACAATATTTATGAGCAAACCATCCCAAATACAACTTACAGACACCTGTTTTTCTTTACCTGCCCTGCATTTCCCCCCAAACACTGGGGATGCGGGGAGAGAAAATAATGCCTTTTCTGAATGGCCGTCTTGTTCCTTTGTGTTGGAGAAAACAAAGGGTTAATTCTAAGGAACCGGGTTCGGGTGCCCATAAATTAGTTTCGAGCCAATGCAGCTCATTGTGCAGAATCAACTCCGGCAAATTTGGAGATCTCTTATTACCAGCTCGTGCTCAGCATATTCTCTCCATTCACCCCACACAGATGGGACCAAACACTCAGCCCATTGACTGCTGATTTCCATCCATGATGCTAAGCACGCATGGGGGGGGGCAGAGAACTGGGCATGAGGCCATCAGCAAACATCTGCATTCTGGAGCAGCTGGTGGCAGTGCCATTCGTGCAAAGGGGTCAGGCCCACAGGAAGGAAGGAAGGAAGCAGGGAGGCGGGAGGAATTCGGGGGAATCTCCACTTTGCGCCCTGCCATGGCCCAACCCTTTGTCCCTGCTATACAAAGCCACTTGGAACAAGTCCTGTTGCTGCACATTTCTCAGGGGCGAGTGCAGGATGTCAGTAGAGCTTGTAGGAATATGACCAAGGAAATCTGTCCTGGCAGAATCCATGTTTGGGAGTGGGGGGATGATACAGATGCAAAGTAGGATGAAGATCTCCAATTAGGCAGCTTGTCAACACAGGAAGGTCTTCAGTAGGTGGGAAAAAACAAGAGAGGTGGGTCCTGTCTAATACTCAAAGAGAGGGGAGAGCATTCCAATGGGTTGGTGCCGCAACACTAAAGGCCCAATTCCTACATTGGATGCAAGGGACATCCTGATAAGGTGGTAGCTTCACAAGGCCCTCAGCTGCAGAGTGCAGTGATCAACTGGGACTATAAGGGGTGAGACAATCCTTCAGGTTCCGAGCCGCTTAGGGCTTTGTGCACCAATACAAGAATGCAGACAAGAGACATCCTGAGATGGTATTACATCAAACACAAATAAGGTTTCTAATGTGGAAGTATTGTGGAATACTCTGCCAATGGAGGTTCAGCAGGCATTTTCCGATTCAACTTTTAAATATGCCTGTTGAAAAACTCTTTAATTCCGTCAGGGTGATACAGGCAATTCAAAATACATCTTTCCACAACAGTGACATGATTTTTTAAAAATAAAAAAATAAACTTCTTTAATATGGCTTTTATGGCATGGCTTTTATATGCAATTGTGGTGATCCACTCTGATATATACCTGTAAACTAAATTAGTGGCATACAATTATTTGTAAATGAATGAATGAATGAATGAATGAATGCAGTGGTACCTTGGTTCTCGAACATAACCCGTTTCGGGAGTCCATTCGACTCCCAAAACCGTTCGAAAACCAAGGCACGGCTTCCGATTGGCTGCAGAAGCTTCCTGCATTCAAGCGGAAGCCATGTTGGATGTTTGGCTTCCGAGAAACGTTCGCAAACCGAAACACTTACTTCTGGGTTTGCGGCATTCGGGAGCCAATTTGTTCCCAAGCTACCACTGTATGTACGTATGTACATACATACATAGGCTGATTTTAGGTGATGTGTCTCAGAGGGCTGAATCCAACATTTCACCGGGATTTCTGTTTTCCCCCTTTACAGAATACGCCGAGCCAGATGTGGTCCAAGTTAGCCCCAGTACCCAGTCCATCCCGTCCACATTCAAGCCGGCTCTGGACGAAGGCTACACGCTCCCCCTGGTGGTGAATCACTACGATGTGCCGGGAAAACACCATGAGTACGCAGAGCCCTTGCCTCCCGAGCCAGAGTATGCCACCCCCTTCTTAGATCAGTCTCCTCCTGCAGAGCCGGAAGGAGGCGCGTTCAGGAAGAACGTCTGCATCATCAAAGTCATCTCCTCTCCCCAAAGCCAGGCAGGACCCCTGGTCTCGCCAGTCTGGCCAGAGGCCCTGGCGCAATACGACTCACCAGCTCAACGGCTGGCAGAGAAGCCAGAGGGCAAAGCGGGCGAGGCTGACTTGCGGGAGGGACCTGCCCAAACCGGCACCATCTACACGGAGCCTCACGGCGACCAGACTCTGAGCCCAAGAGATGAACGCCCTCCGGCACAGCCAGCTACCTCTCCGCAGAACCGCTGCTTCCAGATCACAGATTCCCCACTCACACACGTCTATCACGAGCCCTTGTGAGCAGCGCAGAAAGGATCTTCTGGTGCCCAGGCTGCTAGGAAAGAGGTGGATTTTTGTGGAGCATCTTCAAGTCAAGGGCAAAGGAAAGCCTTAATAAGGCTCTCTGTCCACCTAGCCCAATATTGTCTACACTGACTGGAAGCAGCTCTGAAGCAGAGATCTTTCCTAATGCTTGCCACCTTATCCTTTTTTTAAAAAAATTGTCTTGTGTTCTGGGACCTTCTACATGCAAAGGGCTTGCTTCACCCCTGAACTGTGGTCCTTCTTGCAGGAAAAACATAGCACTCTTCCTCCCACCAGCAAAGGAAAATTGATTCATTTTTTTCCATGCTCAACTTCTATGGAGCCTGGGCAGGCTTTCAGTTCCAACGGGCTTGACTGGGGTTCCCCTCTTACTTTAATTTAGCAAATGCCTCTGGCTTATCTTCATTAGGACTTGAAGGAACCAGTCAGGTATTTGAGTAGAGGGTCGAAAAATTGCATTCATATGGTAACATTTATTCTCACTGCTCTGCAGTTGCAATTACTTTTTTGTGAATAACAGATATATAATATATATACATGTTGTGACATGAGGTTCCTAGGAGGAACAGAGCCACTGTAGCTCCCTGATCCTCCATCACATTCCCTTATTAAAAACTTGAAGGCATTTCGTAAACCAAATCAAAATCCTTTGCTCTCTTCCCAGCAGCAGTCACCACAAATCCGCCAGATGTTTTGTTTTGCTTGCTTTAACTATGTAGCTCATTGATATATCCTTCCCCACTTCGTGGAGGGTCAAAAACATTAATAGATCAAGAAAATGTTTGCTGGCTATCGGTGGCGACTAATTCCATGAGCTACATGAACCGGTAGAACACCGAGGATGGGGAGGGGAATCTGGGCGAACAGGTGTAGCCACGACTGGCACACCCCAGGGCAAGCTGAAGATGGAGAAGGGGTAGTTGGGGACTTAGGAGGTACTCGTGGGTCATCAGAGGACGGCAAGGGGGCAGCTGACAGGTCAGGGGAGTCAGGGGAGGGGGACACATTGCCAGAAATCAGAGGTGCCCCTCCCATCTCCACAGACACAGCAGGCTCTGAGGCTTTGGGAACAGTGGGAGGAGACTGAGACAGGCAACAGAACAAGCCAAATTTACTGGTTGATCAGGTGAAGATCACGGGATTTGTTAGTTCTGGGAGGTTTGTGGTCACTCGGTTGGATTAGGCCAGGCATAGGCAACCTTGGCTCTCCAAATGTCTTGGAATTACAACTCCCATGATCCCTAGCTAACAGGGCCAGTGGTCAGGGATCAAGCGAGTTGCAGTTCCAAAACACCTGGAGAGCTAAGGTTGCCTATGCCTGGATTAGGCTCAGAGCAGGTGAGGATCACCTGCCTCGTCAAGTGGAGCAAACCCAAATATGTCCATCAAGATGGGAAGGAGAAAAGGGAAGCAAGGCAGAGACTCTGCTCAGCTTTCTACGTGGATGGACCACGGCTTAGATGCTTCACAAACGCCACTGGACTGTGACTTAGGGTCTTTTTCTGACCCTGGGTCTGCTGCAGCGGTGGGGAACCTGGCCTTACTGTTTGCTTGTGGTACTGGACTGTTTTTTGTTTTTGTTTTTTTTACCTTTAGGACTGACTATTCTCTAGCACAGGGGTTCCCAACAAAATTTTCTCGAGTACCCCTCATTGAGCCGCTATTGTGACAAGGACCCCCATTAATTCCTAATCCTAAAATTAAAAAGTGAGAGCCAAATTAAGAGTCTTTTTATATTTATATTTATACGTTTTTTTTACAGTTACAACAGAGTACTCCATCAGTATACAGTTAGTTTTAATTTTCAGTTCTTAATGAGATGAACCACTTTTTAACCAACAGTCCATTTTTAACTACGCGAACTGTAGCTTCCGCGAAAAACAACGCTTTGTTTACAAACACTACTGTTTTGCAAAGAGGCAGCGCGCGCCAGGGAGGAGGGAGGGGAATGGAGAAGACAGGGTACCTGCGCAGTAGCGCACAAATGAAGCCGACACGCGCAAAGCATCTTGGGGAGGTGAGCGTTAGTAGAATGCGTGCGCTGCCTCTTTGCAAAACAGTAGTGTTTGTAAAGCACCACCTAACGGCATACAGCAGAACTACGGCCTCTATCTAATTCTAGTTTTGCGCTAGACTCTGCTCATGCAGGAAGCGGCCAAAACAAAAAATCTGTTATCATACGAAATATATTTAATATATTTTTTATTCTAATAACATCTTGAGGACCCCTCTGGCATAGCTCGCGGACCCCTGGGGGTCCCCGGACCACCTGTTGGGAACCACTGCTCTAGCATGGCCCTTGTGACTGTGTACACCAGCAAGACTTGCCGTATTTTTCGCTCCATAAGACACACTTTTTTCCTCCTAAAAAGTAAGGGGAAATGTCTGTGCATCTTATGGAGCAAATGTGTGGTCGATCGCTGGCTCCCTTTCCGGCCCCGCCCTCTTGCCCTGGCCTCCATTTGTTGAATGTTCTGCAGACGGAGGCTGTTCGTTTCCCCAGCGACATGTGACTGGCTGGTTAGATTATCTGTCTGGGAACTGTAGAAATGGCTCCCTTTCCCTTTCCTAAAGAAGCTGCAGAACTGTGAGTTGAACCCCATAAAAACAGGATTTTTTTTCCCTTTGCAAAAGAAGCTGCACAACTTTGAGCTGATCCTCAAAAAACCGGGGCTTTCCCCCTTTCCTCCTCTAAAAAAACATGGTGCGTCTTATGGTCAGGTGTATCTTATGAAGTAAAAAATATGGTACATCCAGGTATGACAGGGTTCAAGACAGCAGGACATTCAGGATACTAGTTGCTGGAAACTCTGGTGAGGGAGAATGTTCTTGTGCTTGGGTCCTGCTTACAGGGTTCCCACAAGCATTTGGCCAGCCACTGTCAGAACAGGAAACTGGCCTGATCCAGCAGGCTCTTCTGATGTTCATACATCAAAATACTCATCGACATGAGCTGTGGTACCATGGTCCCCATGGGCCAAAACAGGCATATAATGCTGACAAAAAATGATGCCAAAACAAGGATTATCTTCGTTAAGAACCAAAGGGGCCACAAAACAAGTCCACAGTATAGAGAGCAGCCACGAAAAAGATACTCTCACTACTGGGCCTGTAACTCTAGTGACTCACCATACAAAGCAACAGCAGACAAACCTCTTAGTTTGAGATGCAGGCTGGAGAGCATGCCTTTCAGGGACTGGGAAGCTGTGATCTCCACTATCACTGTTGGTCAAGGCAGGGCCAACACATGAGCCAGTGTGGTGGAATAGCTAGTGTTTGACAAGGGACGTGGGTGGCACTGTGGTCTAAACCACTGAGCTTCTTGGGCTTGCCGATGGGAAGGTTGGCGGTTCGAATCTCCATGATGGGGTGAGCTCCCATTGCTCTGTCCCAGCTTCTGCCAACCTAGCAGTTCAAAAGCATAACAGTGCAAGTAGATAAATAGGCACCGCTGCAGTGGGAATGCAAACGACACTTCCACACACTCTGGCGTCTGTCATGGTGTTCCGCTGTGCCAGAAGCGGTTTGGTCATGCTGGCCACCTGACCCGGAAAGCTGCCTGTGGACAGCTCCCTTGGCCTGAAAGCGAGATGAGTGCCACACCCCATAGTCGCCTTTTACTGGACTTAAACGTTCAGGGGTTATTTACCTTTTTTTTTAATGGCTAGTGTGTTTGACCAGGACCTGGGAGAGCAAGGTTCAAATCCTACTTAAATTTAAAAATTGGCACCAAGATTGCCTTTTTCTTCTTCCCTCCCCATCCCTTTTTCCTTGCGTGTCATCACTTTTAGATTGTAAGACTGCTGGCAGGGACTGTCTTCTTGTGCTGGTCATGCACAAGCCACTCTGGCAAACTTGTTGATTTAGGAGTAGGGTAAAAAGGTAAAGGTAAAGGACCCCTGACAGTTAAGTCCAGTCGTGAACGACTCTGGGGTTGTGGTGCTCATCTCACTTTACTGGCCGAGGGAGCGGACGTTTGTCTGCAAACAGTTTTTCCGGGTCATGTGGCCACTATGACTGAGCCGCTTCTGGCGAAACCAGAGCAGCGCACGGAAACACCATTTACCTTCCATAGCTGTAAACCCTTTTTTTGCGGGAAACTCTCTTATTCCAAGCCACAGCTGTCAACCTTCCTTTTTTTGGCTGGAAATTCCCTTATTCCAGCGCCGTTTCCCGCTACTATCCTGAATTGTTAGCTATACTGTAGTCTGTCCCCAAGACAGATGAGGCTGCTGATCCCTTATTTTCAAATCCGAAAGTTGACAGCTATGCCTATTTCTCTACTTGCACTTTGGCATGCTTTCGAACTGCTGAGGTTGGCAGGAGCTGGGACCGAGCAACGGGAGCTCACCCCGTTGTGGGGATTCGAACTGCCAACCTTCCAATCAGCAAGCCCTAGGCTCCGTGGTTTTAGACCACAGTGCCACCCACGTCCCAGGAGTAGGGTACAAATTCTCTAAATAAAAAAGAAAGGACAAAATACCCCCATTAGAAAAAAAAATTACACACCATTTAGAAGGGCAGGAATTGACATGTAACTTGTGGCTATTAAGTGGCTATTAATTTATTATGGGGGGGGGGACTCTTAGAAACTGGACCCACCCTCCACTTAACGAGGCTCCTGTGTCTTTATAATAGATCTAGTTACAGGTAGGTAGCCGTGTTGGTCTGAGTCGAAGCAAAATAAAAAAATTCCTTCAGTAGCACCTTAAAGACCAAATAAGTTTATATTTTGGTATGAGCTTTCGTGTGCATGCACACTTCTTCAGATATCTGAAGAATACCCACAATAATACAACCACCAGACTTAACATGGACACTGGTACCAGAGCCTGCAATAAACCCAGATGCCAACTTTGCTGCCACATACACCCAGACAACACCATTACTGGCCCCAACAACATCCAACATACCATCTCAGGACTATTTAATTGCTCATCCTCTAACATTGTGTATGCCATCAAATGCCAACAGTGCCCTTCAGCTCTCTATATTGGACAAACAGGCCAAACCCTACGCCAAAGGATAAATGGACATAAATCTGACATCAGGAACCAGAAGACAGAAAAACCAGTAGGAGAACACTTCAATCTCCCAGGACATTCTATACAAGATCTCAAAGTAGCTGTCTTACTACAAAAGAATTTCAGAAATAGACTGGAAAGAGAAGTTGCTGAATTACAATTTATCACCAAGCTCAAAACCATGGAGGGACCTGGTTTGAACAGAGATATCGGATTCTTATCTCATTATACATGATAAGCGATCTTCAGCCATCTCAACCCTTGCTTTTTCATGCAAAACCATTTGCAGTCGTTTTCGGTCATCAACAGCTATCAGTCAGTCAATCACCCATTTCCACCACCCTTCTGAGTAATCCCCACTCCCCATCCCCACCCCTCCCCACCCCTTCTCTACATAAGTGCCTGGGGACTCCCATTTCACTGTATCTGAAGAAGTGTGCATGCACACGAAAGCTCATACCAAAATAAAAACTTAGTTGGTCTTTAAGGTGCTACTGAAAGAATTTTTTTATTTTACTTCGACCCAGACCAACACGGCTACCTACCTGTAACCAAAATATAAACTTAGTTGGTCTTTAAGGTGCTACTGAAGGAATTTCTTTATAATAGAGTTGGGGATATTTATTTGGGGCTACTGCTGCTTCTCTACCTAAAACAACCAGTTCATTAGGAGACATTAGCAAGCAGCACACACTATATTTGTTGGACTGAACCCTTAACACGCACCCCATAGTTCTAATTATAGGTAGGTAGCCGTGTTGTTCTGCTGTAGTCAAAACAAAATAAAAAAGTTCCTTCCAGTAGCACCTTAAAGACCAACTAAGTTTGTCATTGGTATTAACTTTTGCGTGCACGCACACTTCTTCAGATTCTTTCGACCCACCCCATAAACACTCTAGCTTTATTTCTCTGAAGATTGAGCACCTAAAGCTCACTTGTAACCTCCATTTTCACGCTTCTCTCCTTTCAACAATGTCAAGTAGGGGAGCCAGAACAAGCGATTACCAGCTGCCCCAAACACAAAAATTATGCTTCCGAAATCTCTTGATAGCGATTCCGCACAGAAAGAGGCAAAGCCGCAGCCGCCCCTCTCCATGTGCCACTCACAGCAGAAGCCCTTTTTAACAAGACTTTAGGCTCACACCTTACCCAGCTGCCCGAAACGCCTCGAAAAGTCACAGCGAGCAAAATTGCACCACAATAATATTTGGGGAGGGCATAATGCCACAGCGGCTTTAGGTTCGCTTTGATCCCTCCCCGCCTCTCCTGCTCGATATCCAGCGGTATTTCTGCAGAAAGTTATCGATACCCGCGTTTCTATACATATGCAAATAATGGCAGTGCATTCTGGGTACCTTTCCGAACCCTGCATTTCAGCAGCTGCAAAGAAGATTCACCCTTATTTAGAGCTATTGAGAGGGAGTGAAAAATCTTATCCCTACCGGTACAAACGGAAATCGCAGCACTTTTGCCATGCGGGTGCTCGCATGTTTGCTCGGGGGAGTAGTTGGAAACTATGTGGCAATGGGGCTTACTCCCAAGTAAGTGCGCCTGCTAGGATCGCGACGTTACAGTAGTTCTTGCAAAGCTGCAGAGAGAGATCTACAACCCAGCTGAGGTTTGCCTGAGCTGGGATGCGTAGAGCGGGTGCACAGACAGTTCTCGGTCGGCTGGGCGAGAGGTTGCTATTACCATGGATGCCACTGCAAACCCCTGAACTCCACTGCAATTACTTTCCAGACTCATTGTACTCTATTACACATTTACCATCCTCTTTTCAAAGCACTTAGGGTTGCTTATACACTTATTTCTTCTGTGCTTAAAAAAAAAATCTACACGACAACCCTGTGAAGTGGGCTAGGCAGCATTGGGATTCGAACTCGCGTTTCCCCATCATACTTGCTCAAGACAAACGGCACTCACCCTTCACCTTAAGAAAAAAAAAAGCGCAGCCCGCCACGCGCTCTCGGATGGAGAACCAAGAAGGCGCCGCGGCCGCCTATTAAAACACCTACCGTACATATAGTAAACGCGTTTCTTTTTCCCACCCTTCCCCTCCATAAGGGCCCAGCCGAAGTGCGCCTGCGCACTGCGGTGCTGAAACAGAGAGACGATTTGACAGCGGGCGCGCGGGCGCGCCACAGACCTTAATTCGCCACAAACAAGAAAGAGCGGGGGCGAGAGAGCCTCGGAACGTAAGGAGCATCGGCGCATGTGCAGACGAGACCAAGCGGCCCAATCTTAAAAAGGGAGACGGAGGCACTTGCCGATTGGCTGCCACTGTGTGGGCCAAGCGTCTTTCCTGGAGCGGCTCGTGGGGCTCCTGGGGTCGTGACCCCGGAAGTGCTGTATTGCGGCGTCCCAGTGAGGGAGGAAAGGCGGCAATCGGTCGGAAGCGTCGAGCGGTTCGCAGGAGGGAAATGGCCGGGTAGGCGGCCGAGGCGCCGGTGAGCGGAGCGGGGGCCCCGGTTCGGGCGGGCGGGTGGCCGCGGCGGCTCCCCGCTGAAAGTAAGGCAGAGCTCTTGACTCTGAAGGTCTTCCGGAGAGGGGGCTGCCTCCGGGGCGCACGAAGCGGCCAAAATACGTTATCCATGTCCCGCTTCCTCCCTTTTCCTTTCGCCTGACAACAGGCCTCCCGACGCTTGACAGGGTCTACTTTAATTCATCGTGCGCTTTAAAACACTTTCCTCGGCGCGCGCGCGTGTAATATATATGTACACGCGCATATTTCGTCCGTCTGTTTTTACTCGGGACATTTTATGGTGGCCGGCAAAATGTGAGCGCTCGCCACATTCATATTTATATACATACACGCGCTGAGGGCGAGATTATACACGGTAATATAATAAGATGCAGCAACAAATCGATGTCTTCAAAGCAATGGTGACTGATACCAAATGACACTAGCCAAGAAGAGAAAGAACAAGTGGCATCAGATTTCATGCTTATTTCTCTCTTTTTAGTAAGCCTCATTTCTCCGGAACAGAGAAGTCTTCCCGAGTGATGGGAAGTTGACCCAGGCAATTGGCAGTGGCGGGAGCCCTGCTTAAAGTGAGGCATGGCTGCAATTTAGGAAACCTCCAGATTGGCGGGGAAGAGGCTTTGGGGATGTCAATGTGGTGCAGCCTAGTTACTTTCTGTCCCTGTATACGTTCATGTGGCATTGGAAACAAGATGCTGCTTCTTCCCACCCCCACCCCCAAAACCAGGGTAAGAGAGTTTAACTATGAAGAATGAAAACTCCTAACAACATAGACATAAATCAGTAGGGATTTATTCTGCCAAAAGCTTAAATTATGCAAGTTCCACAACATAGAGACTGTTGGAGTGTGTGCTCCCAGGTGGCTGATTACAAATTAATTTTAAAGCACAAACATAAGATTGGAAAACATTGCTATTAAAAAGGAGTGGGCAGACTTTAGGCTTGTGGAATCTAATTTGTTTTACACTGGTACCCTAAGATCTAGCAACCAGAGCAAAGTGCAAAAGATATAGCCTTATAAAAAAATTGTACCAAAACAGACATGAGCTCATGTTCGCTCCACACAAAAATCTTCTCTGGATCCTCTTCCCCTTCGTTGTTCTTTTCAGAAGTATGATTTACAGGAGGAATTATTTTTGTTGTCATTGTTAAGCAACTGTGTGTCAGAGAAATCCTTGCTGATCTACTTCAAATGACTCTGAGAACTACCAGTAGATTGTCATCTATTTTCTGCCCACCACTGCCGTAGAATCTGCAGAGTCTCCTTAAAAAAGCAACATATTTCTTACTTCTCCCCCGCCCCACCTATGCTCTTGTCTTGCAGTTTTCTGGAGAGCACACCTGCTCTTATTCTTTATCAGGATTGGGGAACCTATTGCCCTTGAAATGCTGCTGGCCTTTCTGATGGTAGTTGGAGTCTAATAACATCTAGAAGGCCACAGGTTGCCCATCCCTGTTCCGCTATTTTTCCTTTACTGTATTATAATAGCAGTAGTAATGCTTATAGCAGTTTGAATAATTTCATTTGTTTGTTTCATTTAACAGCATAACCTTCTCCCCCTCCTTTTTTTGCTATGAGGTTCTCAAACATTTTGCAATGCAATTTTAATTAAGCACTGCATCCATACCTTCACTCTCTCGGTATCCTAATCCGCATTTTGGGACATAAAGTTAATATTTTCCCAACATCTTATAAGACTGTGTTCCCTTACATTTTTTAATCACTTAAAGAAAACAAATGCCATTGTCCAAGCACTTAATCTGCATGATTTCACTATTTTTGTTCTGAGGTTTTGTAAAGAAGCCCAGTATATCAGATTTGAAATTGGGGGAGGTGAAGCTGAGAGAATGGTGGCTTACCACCTAAAAAGTCTGTAACTGATGTGATTTTTCCATTTCACAGCCAACAATCCTATCCCACTATGCTTAATTATAAACAAGTGGATTGGTCACTGAGCTTTCACACCGGTGCTGTAATACATCCAGCCATTGCAGATTAATGCACCTGTACCATGTAAGGCCTGCGTGGAGGGGATCTTCACTTTGTGTTAGATTGCCTACAGAGATCCATTTTAACCAGTAGAGAGAGAGAGAGATGTGATGGCTTGTAAAATGCTCTGGGGGAATTGTATAAGCATTTGCAGCAGGGGAAGAATGGCTGTATAGGTTAACCCTTACTGTTTATTTGCAGGAGGTTTTTGTGGAAAATGGCCTCTCCATTCAATGGTCCCACAGCAGTTTCTGATGTAATTAAAGATCTAGACACTCAGATAGCTGTAAGTAGGTTGGCTTGAACTCACCTGGACATGGCATGCTGGCATCATGGTGAGAAGCTGCAGGTGGGCTTGTGGCTTTTCAGTTTTGCTTGTGTGCCAGAATTGAAGTGTACAAGAGTGCATTGTCCTTTTCCATTAAGATTTGAAAATGCTTTGTAGGAAATGATCCTGTCTTGTGTGCTTGGTTGGTGAATATGGTCTCCCAGAAGATGACAAAAATTAGTAGAACTGAGTGCTGGAATCTCTCTCCAGCATCATTGCTGTATCCCTCCCTGATAAAGAAGTAATCAATCTCCCTGTTCACTTCTGTTTATTCCTGCCAGCGTTACTCTTCTCCATAGAGATGCACAGGAATGTGGAACATTTTACAGGTGACCCCTACCCAGAGGAATGTTATGCATCTCCTAGTTGGTTTTGTGATTTTCACTACTGTAGTTGGAACCTACAGACTATCTTCAAGAAAAACCTCACATAGAGCACATTACAATACAAGCAGGAGGTCACTAGAGCATGGACAACAGAGGCCAGGCTATCCTGGTCCAGGAATAGCTGCAGCTGGCAAACCAGCCTGAGCTGGGCATAAGCACTCTTGGCCACAAAAGCCACTTAAGAGTCCAGTGACAAGTTGGAATCCAGGAGGACTCTCAGACTACTAAACCTGATCCTTCAGTGGGAGTGCAACTTCTCCCAGAACAGGTTAGATACCTAATTCCTAGACACAGGAACCACCCAACCGCAGCCCTTCCTTCTTACCCGGATTCAGCAGTGATAATCCACTCTACCACTGCTTCCAGACACCTGCCCAACATCTTCACAGTCTGTCCTGATTCCAATGGAGTGCAGAGATCGAGCTGCATGCCATCAGCTGATGGCACCATACTCCAAATCCCTAGATGACAGCTCCCAGTGGTTTCAGGTAGATGTTAAAGAGCAAAGGAGATACAGTAGGCTAGACCAGACATCCCCAGACTTTGGCCCTCCAGATGTTTTGGACTACAATTCCCATTATCCCTGACCACTGGTACTCTTAGCTAGGAATCATAGGAGTTGTAGGCCAAAACATCTGGAGGGCTGCAGTTTGGGGATGCCTGGGTTAGACCCTTGTGGGACACCATGGTTCAAAAGGTGCCAAACAACGATATACTACTACTGTTTTTGGTAGCTCCCTGTAGGTATGAACTAAACTAGTGTGACATAGTACCTCCAACTTCCCCCCCCCCCCGCCCCGAATCATTCCAAAAGAACACCATTCTGAACGGTGCCAGAAGCTGCTGAGAGGTCAAGGAGAACCAACAGGGTCATGTTTCCCCTGTCTCTTCTGATAGAGGTAATCAGTCAGTGTGACCAAGTCCATTTCAGTGCCAAAACCTGGCTGGAATGGATCTTGGGCTGAAAAAGATTCCCCACCGCTGCAGAAGGAGATTCAAGAAGTAAAGCAGTGCAGTGCCAGGTATCAGAAAAGAGCACAGTGGATTTGTCAAAAGGAGGCAGCAGAATGAAAAGAAAAGGAAGGAATGTAGAAAGACTGGCTAAAATACAGTATGAGAGAGCAAGAGCTGGGTGTCCTGAAAGTAAGGATTGAAAGCAAAGGTTGCATCCATTGCTGAGATGATAGGAGAACTACCTTCATTTTAAAAGTTGAATTCTCCCATACTTTGAAGGGCCTTTATGTGCATCTGCCAGCTGCTTGAAGAGGAAACAACTTCTAAGTATATCTACCATGTGTGCAGAAATGTGTGGAGCCATGCTTGCTGGGGCTGATGGGAGTTGTAGTTCAGCAACTTCGACAACAGTGCCAATTTCTATGACAGAGTAACAATATCTATTATCTAGTGTAAACAAAAGTGGAATGAGCAATTGTGGCTTCATGGGCCTGTCAACATACAAACAAAGCCTTGGCTGTTGCAGTTACTAATCTATAAAGGTGTGAATCTGCTAGTGGTTAATTTACAGGCTATGAGCCCCTGAAGTTCATCTGGCACTGAGCCTTGCCTTTCCCAGGCATATATCCTTTTTCCTCCCTCTGGGCAGGCTATTTTTATCAGCAAACCTGTTGTAGCACAAGGTTAAGGATTTGTTCTGGGTGAAGCTTAAAAAACAAACAAACAAACAACTTAAGTTTACATTACCTTTCAACCCTTATTGTATTGAATACATGGTTATAAGGTGGAATGAAGCATTTCAATTGCAGCCTTTGTATTAATTCTTGTGTGGATTAATACTGTACTAACAGAGAATTTGCTCTTTAAAAAAATAATGAAGCGTGGTTTCCGTTTCCTTCATATTGACTTCCTTGCATCTTGGGTAGTCCGTGTTCAGCATGGTTTGTGTTTTGATGCGACGTTGGCGTCATTGTTGGATTACAATTTTAAGCAAAATGCATAAGAATTAAAATAACTGCATATGGTAAAATAGCATGCTAATCGCCTGTATATTAAGGTTCAAGAAAGGTTAATTTTTGATTCTTGAGACGTTGGTAATGTTTACCTCTTTAAAATATTTTCTGCAGCTGTGTTGATTGGTAACAAGCTGCTGCTGCTGAGTGGTCTGAACTGAACACACAAGCCAATAGCATTATAGTCTGGATGTTGAAAGATTCCGAAAAGAGATTCCTTGAAATTTGATGTTGCGTCTTGAATGTTTTGGAACGATCAGAAAACAGATTTTGGTTGGAATTCAGACTAGGCTAGCTCCAGGTGGAATCAATGGGATAAATTAGTCATGGCTTAAATAAGTACAGTACTTCTAACTTATCCTGGACGAAGCCCTTTGTCTATTTTTGGAGAGAACCAAAGAGAAGAAACATTCCCAGAGAAATGCTGCCACTTAACTGTAGCCCTAAGGTATCTTTGCCACTGGTGGGTTTAAGAAAATGGATATTGGAGGTTAATAGGTGGAACCGTGGATTGATAAACACGGTCCATTTCCATAATGTAGTCCGTAATGGAAGTATAAACATAACATATCCCAATCTGTATTATTTGGGGGAAATGTCAAGCTCTAGGAAGCTAAATATCAAGTTTGAAACAAGTGTACAGCATCCTTTAGTTAGATTACTGGCTTTCATCTATAGCAGACTATATAACAGGAGTTTTCCCTTTAGCACTTTTCTCTTAGAACTATCAAAACGACAGGTGTGGAAGATTCCTATGCATAATCAAAAGTTGTCCAAGAACTACAAACGCACATCTCCGGACACCAGTGGTCATCAAGTGCCTCACAGTTGCTTTCTGTGCAATCTAGGGTGGCACTGTGGGTTAAACCACAGAGCCTAGGGCTTGCCGATCAGAAGGTCAGTGGTTCGAATCCCCACGATGGGGTGAGGTCCCATTGCTCGGTCCCAGCTCCTGCCAACCTAGCAGTTTGAAAGTACATCAAAGTGCAAGTAGATAAATAGGTACCACTACAGCGGCAAGGTAAACGGCGTTTCCATGTGCTGCTCTGGTTCGCCAGAAGCAGCTTAGTCATGCTGGCCACATGACCTGGAAGCTGTACGGCGGCTCCCTCAGCCAATATTGCGAGATGAGCGCCGCAACCCCAGAGTCGGTCACGACTGGACCTAATGGTCAGGGGTCCCTAGGAGGAGAGAGGGAAGTTCTTATTAGATCCAAGTGTCAGATCCAAGTGTCTGGGGAAGTGCTTCTGATCACCCACAAACACAGTTTGTGCTCAGATTTCCACGTTGTGATCTGATACTTGGTTTGCATTAAAGCTCTCACAGAACTCAGGCCTTGAAAGCTTCCCATGGGGTGACATAATGGTGACCAGTGGTTTTTTTTCTTTAAAAATGTTTAGGGGTACTCTCATTTTCCTAATCATATTGAATTACTTCCCTTCAATTAGGATAAACTTTGTTGTTGTTGTTTAGTCGTTTAGTCGTGTCCGACTCTTCGTGACCCCATGGACCATAGCACGCCAGGCACTCCTGTCTTGCACTGCCTCCCGCAGTTTGGTCAAACTCATGTTCGTAGCTTCGAGAACACTGTCCAACCATCTTGTCCTCTGTCGTCCCTTTCTCCTAGTGCCCTCAATCTTTCCCAACATCAGGGTCTTTTCCAAGGATTCTTCTCTTCTCATGAGGTGGCCAAAGTATTGGAGCCTCAGCTTCAATAAACTTAGATTCACACAATGTTTTGGGGTACGCGTTGCCCTGCATACCCCCAGAAAAAAAGGACTGATGGTGACATAGTTAAGGTGTTTTTTCAGCCGCTGCAGAAAACCTGTTCTTCCAAAGGCTTTGAATATCCGAGATCCAATCTGCTGGGAATTGTTCTAAAATTGGTAATTTG
Source organism: Zootoca vivipara (assembly GCF_963506605.1). Classification (NCBI taxonomy): domain Eukaryota; kingdom Metazoa; phylum Chordata; class Lepidosauria; order Squamata; family Lacertidae; genus Zootoca; species Zootoca vivipara. The sequence continues at coordinate 32,789,077 of NC_083281.1, read as the reverse complement.
TTCAATCGCCTCTGTCTTCTCTTCCTCCTCATTTCAACCCTGGGATTTGTATCTTCTTCAGCTGATTGGTTTGGGCCCACACAATCCCAAGAAGAAGCAAGATCTGGACAAGCTCTATGATCTGAAGGCTAAAGCTCAGCAGATTATGAACCAGTTTGGCCCATCTACCTTGATCAATTTATCCAACTTCTCCTCAATCAAGCCAGAACCAGCCAGCACCCCTCCACATAGCTCCATGGCAAACAATACCACTGTGGCGAAGATGCCAGGGACCCCTAGCAGTGGCGGGCGCCTCAGTCCTGAAAGCAACCAGGTAATGGCACTGGCGATACTGGGAAAGTGAGTGGGGTAAGGTGAGGTTGAAAAATAACATTGGTTGGCTGCTTCTGAGCATGCCCAAGAGTTGCCAAAATCTCCCTGTTCCATCTTGTGACTTGAAATGAATAAAAGCTTGAGTTTTAGGTTTAGAACCATGTGCTCTATGTGGGGCTAAACTTGAGGTTGATCCAGAAGCTGCAGCTAGTGCAAAATGTGGCAACTCGACTGCTCACTAAGGCAGGGCATTGCCAATATGTTACCCTGCTGTTGAAAGAATTGCACTGGCTGCCAGTTAGCTGCCAGGCTAAGTTCAAGGTGCTGGTTCCGGTGTATAGAGGCCTATGCAGCTTGGGACTAGGATACCTGAAGATAACCTCACTCCTTACATGCCCAGTCTATGTGTGCTCTGCAGGTGATACCATCCAGAAGGTCCATTGCACACAATGTAGGAATTGGGCCTTGAGTGTTGTAGCACCTGCCTTTTGGAATTCCCTCCCCATGAATATTAGATGGGCACCATCTCCTTTTGTCTCTTTGGTGCCCATTGACCTGGTTGAACTGTACTAATGTTGGTGATCTCTTTCCCCTGCCCCAGATCTTAACTAAGAAGAAACTACAGGATCTTGTCAGAGAGGTGGATCCAAATGAACAACTGGATGAAGATGTGGAGGAGGTAGGCTTTCGGGGGGAAATGAGCTGCATGTATCCCTAGTCCTGAATAATCTCAGACCCCTTGGTACTTGCCCGAGCTCATCCTTAGTTGAACAGTGCCACTGGTTCAATCTGATCAGTTAGGAAACAAAGTGGTTTTCCTTGATGTAAAGTCACTGGGGATGGTGATTACTTGTTGGAAGAATGTGAAGCTTCTGAAGTTAAATATCATTTCACGCATTGTTATATCTCATGCCGAAACCCATCACTAACGTGCTTGGTGCTTCACTGTTTTTGACAGATGCTGCTGCAGATCGCTGACGACTTCATTGAAAGCGTTGTGACAGCTGCCTGCCAGCTTGCACGGCATCGCAAGTCCAACACTTTGGAAGTGAAAGATGTCCAGTTGCATCTTGGTGAGTGCCAGTGCATGAGTTGTTTGTTTCATGAAGGCTGCTATAGGTGGCTGTATGTGCCTACTTTCCCCGTGTAGTGAGCCTTTCATGTATAACTGTTCACCAAGCCAGTCAGGCTACTGCAGTCTTCCTCCATGTGTTAGGGTGTGCAGAAAATAGCCTGTAGTGAATCCCTGCACCAAGGGAATTGCTGTCACATGCAATTCAGAAGTGTCCCCTTGGAATTTGTCCTAATGCAAAGAAATCCCTAAAATGCAGAGAAACAGAACTCCTGCCAAAACAGGATTATTTTTTCATTTCTCACTTTGTTCCAGTTCTTAGAAACCAGACAATGATTTCTGCTTACATGATTGAATCGATAAATATTTCCCCTTAACTCTTGTTTCCTCTACCTCTCTTTCTCATCCCCTCCACCCATGCCCTATTCTTTGATGTAGAGCGGCAGTGGAATATGTGGATCCCAGGTTTTGGTTCTGAAGAAATCAGGCCATATAAAAAAGCCTGCACTACAGAAGCTCACAAACAGGTAAGGAAGGTGTTGCAGCCAGAATCTGGAGGTAAATGGCATCAGATAAACCAAACATGTCAGTGAGAGGAGAGAAAACAGGTGTTTATACTGTACTTTCTAATGTCCACATTCCCTTTCTGCGTGTGTGTGTGTTTGTGAGAGAGAGAGAGAAATGTGTTTCCATCTCTTAACTTAAAAACACAAACTAGCAGGGCGCCTCATCTGAGTCAGGACTGCAACATATCAGGTACAGGTTCATCTTTTCCCTGCACAGTTCCTGACTGAGATGGATCCCCTCCCTACTAAAGCTGCTGTTTGTCCTCAAAGGAAACAAAGTATGTGCACCTCTATATTTTTCATCCTGTAGGAGTAATAAAAGCTAGAGTATGCAGAGCAGTGTTCATTAGGAAAAGGGGTGAATCAAACCTTCCTCCACTGTGGTCACAATTCAGATTGAGGACCCTCCAACAGCTGCTATTTTTTAATTTAAAAAAGCTGATACGGAAATGCAGCCATACCTCATTTTGACTCTTAAGCGGATTAGTTATGTGATTGAGGTATTTGGATACTATGGTGGCCAGGTGAGTGGAAATAGTTTTCTGGGCCCAAAATAATCTACCTTCCACTGAAGCTTGCTGATGGTCCATTTTCCTGATTTTCGCTGTTCTTTTTCTTCTCTCTTTTCAGAGGATGGCGCTGATCCGCAAAACAACGAAGAAATAATGCTTGGGAATGGCAGGGAGATTAAAATGGCTCTTCTGGGCGGGAAATCCATCTCAAGCTGTGGAGTACCCATGACGTCATCCGTGGGATTCTTTTTTAAGGCTTTGCAGAGAAGCGTACCTTTTAACTGTGCGGCAATATCTGACTTTGAGGGGAGACCTGCCAAAAGTCGTTAGGCCCTGCCTCCTCCCCTCCCCACCCCTACCCCACAACATATTTCCCCAAGAGAACACAATGTATCTTGAAACACACAGACTTTATTTTCTGCCTTCAGAGTGATTTATGGTGTAAGTGGTTGTCCAACGGACAGAATATTTTGGTATTTTGGGGAACAGTATTAGAAACAGCTATAGAGGATTTGTTTTCTTTTTTTCATTTCCCTCTTACTCTTTGTAATGTTGCTGTTTATAGATATTTTGATTTGTTTTATGAGCAAAGACATTATGACTCTGAAACTAGGTCGCAGTATTGGCACGGGTTGCGAAAAAAACAAAGGGCATCAGGGCAAGAGCCAGAGAGAGGGCTGTTCATTATAGGTTGTTCGAAGCAAACATCTCTTTTTCCTCTTCTAAATTCCAATATGGTCCACCTTGCAAGTCCCTTTAACTCTTAAGGATGCAATGGACACCCACTGCATAGCAAAATATCTGTGAAGTTCTGTGCGGATGGTGGTTCTGTTGGAAAGCGTTGGTACAGTTCCCAACACAGAGAGATTATTATTATTATTATTATTAAACTGGCAGCATCTGTCTTGTGAAGAGAACAGTCCTCAGTATCCAGAGCCCAGATATCAATCTGTGCTCATACAACAATTGGCTTGCCTCCTATCTCTTCTGTTACTGGGAGAAAAATATAATTGAGAATACTTGCCAGAATACTTTGCTTTCAGTGAGTGTTCCAATACCAAAAGCACAACTCCGGCTGAAAATCAAAATTGGTGCAAAACTGTTGCCTCAGACTTGTGTTTTGTTTTGGTTTGTTGGTTTGTTGCTTCTGAAGCTCCTCACTTGCTGAAAAACTGCCCTCCTTCCTCACTTCCTCTTTGATAGGTTGAGCTGTAGCAACAGAAGCGTTGCACTGCCTGTGTTCTGAAGTAATGAACAAGCCACCACTGACCACACAAGCTACACTTTTTGTGTTCTCTCTGTGTGTGCATAACAGGTTTTCATTAAGCCATCCAGCAGTGGCTATAGACGCTTTCCCTTTTTATGCAGGTTCTCCACTCATTTAGACTACGGTAATAAACAAGTATGTTAATGTTCCCTGTTTTTCAAGATTTTTCATGCACTTTGCCCCAGGTAGCATACAATTTAGTGCTTTCCGTTAAAAGGGAAAAAAATGGCATCAGTTAATAAAACCACAATGCTTGCCTTTGTAGCATGAGCCATTAGGAATCTTCCAGCATGTTATTTGTTCTTTTAAACCCTTGTTCAAAAAGACTAAATCTCCATTTGTGAAAACAATCCATCCTTTTGTTTCGCCATGGGATTAGCAGTCCAAACGGAATCCAACTGAGGCATATGCCTAAACAATCCAAAATGAATTCTGAAATTGCACCAAGGAGGCAGAGGGGGGTGGGGAGTGGGAAGAATCTTTGCTGGAAAATTGGCGGCAGTTATTTTATGTATTGCATCACTTGAAAGCATCTTCGCCATTAAACAACCAATGACAAGGGCATGTTTATTTTATTGTCATCCCCATCTGGCACAACGGGCCTCGGAAGTCAAAAGGCATTGCAGTATTGCCTCAGTAAACTTTTCCTCTTCAAGAAATCAGTACATCCTGACCCTCCCCACTAGCCACCTAAACCTCTAAGCACTTGGCCCAATAGCTGCTGCTGTTTTCCTTATCCCGAATGTTTCACATGCTGCTATTTTTCTGCACGGATGAACTGTTTTTTCTATAAACTAAAAAATTCCTTCCAGTAGCACCTTAGAGACCAACTAAGTTTGTCATTGGTATGAGCTTTTGTGTGCATGCACACGGAAATATCTGAAGAAGTGTGCATGCACATGAAAGCTCATACCAATGACAAACTTAGTTGGTCTCTGGTGCTACTGGAAGGAATTTTTTTATTTTGTTTCGACTACATCAGACCAACACCTGTTTTTTCTATAGTTTTTGATGAAGCTAGCACATGGGCTTTTCACCATAAGCTGCAGAATCATTGTTTCCCATTGCATATGCATGTATTGGATATTACAGCTTGGGTTGTATTCAAAGTAGCGCCGTTGAAATTAATGGACCTCGTCATGCCCTTTAACTTCAGTGGGTGTACTCAAGTAAAAGTTAACTGAATGCAACCCCTTATAACTGCCATGTGCAATGGGGTATAGAGAAATTAACATGTGTTGCCGTAAGCTTGCACTGGCAAAGTATTGTGAACTAGCCCAAATCCATTTATAGAAGGTCAACAGAACTCAAACCAACTGTATCACTGTCCAAAAAAATAAATTTGAGGCCCTGCTTCATGTAATACCTTCAATTGGGTAGTATATCAGAAATAGGCTACATGTAATTCAAGTGTGTGGTCTTGATTTTCTCCTATAAGATGCTTTTTCGCAACCCAACAGTAAAGGAGGCCGCCTGCTTCAAGCGTATGTCCGCTAAGTGTGTAAACTGCAAACCATCCAGAAGAATGCAGTTTGGACATGCCATCTGTGAATAGGTGGGTTTCCCAGTATCACATATGCAGAAAGGTAGATTTTCCCTCCCCCCACATGAAATAAATGCACCTGCAAACTCAAGTCCTCACTGTGGCTTCTGCTGATGCTCTTTCAAGTAAAGATGGCGAGATGATAAATGCAGCTCTCTGGATGAGACTGTGTGTACCGAATACAATAAATGGCATTGGCAAAATGAAAATGATGCTTCAGAGCCTATTCTTAACCTTTTCTATTATAATTGAAGTGTTGTGTATGGTTTATCTCTTGGGAAACCATCGAAAATAGTGGAAACGTTTGAATCTGAGGATTGTAAACAACTAGGTTCAATTCAGAGTAAACCCACTGAAAGTAATGGACCTAAGTTTGTTCTTGTCCATTAATTTCAGTGGGTTTACTTTGAGTAGCCACGTGTAGAATAGATTCCTTTAGCTCCATCTTGCATTAGCTATAGACTAACATTGGATACAAGCCTAAGAATTTGAACCACCAGCCATTAAATTGGATTACTGAGTGTACAGTTTCCTTAAGAACTGACATATTAGCAGGGCCTCTGCATATTGTATAGCAGCATCATAAAGTGCAGAATTTAGCATCCCGGCAGTTTATACAGCCTTTAGCATTGTAAATATGTAATAAAGGCTGAAACTATACAATTGCTCAGATGTAGGTCCAATGTTGCCTGCTCCCAAATGTGCATCAACCTTAGTTTTGGAACAACCAGCTCTTTACAACAGAGTGTTCTCCAACATGTTGTCTCCACCACCACCTTTTCTATGCACTGTTGATCTGACATTGCTACCATGGTTCCAAAATGGTGTGTTTTGTTGTTGTTCCCTGTTAAGTCATCTATAAATGCAACATATTTGCTTGATCAGGGGTTGGCAACCTAAGGCTGATTGGCCACAAGCGGCCCACGGGGGTCGTTTAACTGGCCCACGAGCTGCCCCCAAACCGAGCCACCCGCTTGGTGAGTTCCCGTGCGCTGCGCTAAACCGGCACAGAGACTCACTTCCATGGTGCCGGAGATCGCATTGGTGCAGACGCCGGAAATCGCAATCGCTCATGTGCACGTGCAATCTGGCCCACGGAAGAATCTCTGCTGGAGTGAACCAACCCGGGCAAGGTAAACCTTGCCAACCCCTGTGCTTAATAATGGGGAATTTCCTACAGCCTACAGGCAAGGGAACATTTGCACTGACAAGAAGGCAGGTGCTATCAAATAATTCTGAAGTCTGACTGGGAATGGCTTTTATCATAATTCAGATGCCTGCTTGACATTATTGTCTGCTTTGGGGGGGATGCCTGAATTTTGCTGTGCAGCAGGGGATCTGTAGGAGATAACCTTTTACCCACAGGGTTGGGCTTTTACCTATGGGAGACAATACCCTCCAACCACCTGCTAACACTTCCAAACTTTGCTTCTAACAGCACTTTACCCAGCCTACCACCTAAAACTGATAATCTAGTTCTGCAAATATAAAGATTGCTGCGTTTTCCTTTATTTCTGTTCTCTACCTTACAAGGAACCCATGTGTTTCAATTAGTGCTTGAGACAGATATGAATGGTTGCTTTTGTATTATCAGTGGGGTGGCATTCACTGGCCTCTTCCACAACATGCAACTTGTCTCTTTGCACTAAGCATGATTGAACCTAATTCTCCAAAGCACCTCTTCCCATTCCATCCAAAACTCTTGTATGTGGCAGGTTGTGCCATCTTCATTTTTCATACCACTGTGAAGAAGACTTCTGATTAACCTGGAAGTTTGCTCATTACCCAAGTCATATTGTCTGTGCGACTATAAAAGCCCCGTCATTTTCCTTATCCCCTTAAGGCATCTCCTTGGGACAACAGGAGTAGAGAAAGTGAATTTGAAATAGTGTTTACTTGTACCCACAGGTCTTCTGTAGAATATTAGGCACCGATGTTATTTCCTCCTAAAAACAGGTGATGAAAGTGTATCAAGAGTTCTCAAACTGATCAGCCAAAGAGGATAGGTTAATGCAGGTGTTCACAAATCAGGCGGTGAGCTAACATGATTACAGTTTAGGCAAGCTTTTCAGGGAGAGGAGGTCCATAATACCTCCACACATTTCAAGCCAGCCTCTTCCGCAGCAGAGGTAAAAACAGGAGATGGCAAGAGTTTGGGGTATGTGGTGGGGGAGCAATAGATGGGTGGAGCAAGGTTGAAACCAGGTAGAGCAGGTACAAATAATATTTCCAGAAATGTGTGGTACCGTGTTTCCCCCTTTTTAAGACGTAGTCATAATATAAGACGTAGCAGGATTTTCAAGCATATGAGAAATATAAGCCACACCCCGAAAATAAGCCATACCTAAGACGGCCCTGGATAGAGCTCCTGAGGGTGGCCAGCCTCGCTATCGCCACCTCCGCTACTGCTGCCACCCCGCACGCTCTTCGTCCCCCTGTTGTTGTTTTAGTTAGTTTCTCCCCGCTGCAGCGTCTCCCGGGTCCCGCATGCTGAAGCGCGGGCAGATAAAGGTTCGCTCCGCATAGGATCGGCCTGCCGCGGCTGCAGAGCGGAGCACCGAGCCAGCGGCCTAGCCTCTTTCTCTTTTTTTGCCCAGCTGAGGAGGCCTGCAGCCCCGCCGCCGGAATCGGCGGCTGCAGGGCGGAGCGCTCCGCAGCGCCGAGCGCTCGGAGAGCCTTGCAGCGGGCGGAGCGCCGAGCCAATAGCCTGGCCTCTTCCTGCCCCAGCCGAGGTGGTCTGCCGCCCCGTCGTCAGAATCGGCGGCTGCAGAGCGGAGCGCTCCGCAGCGCCGAGTGCGCGGAGCGCCCTGCAGCTGGCGGAGCGCCGAGCCAGCGGCCTGGCCTCTTCCTGGCCCGGCCGAGGAGACCTGCCGCCCCGCCATTGGAACCGGCGGCTGCAGGGCGGAGCGCTCCGCAGCGCCGAGCGCTCGGAGCGTCCTGCAGCGGGCGGAGCGCCGAGCCAACAGCCTGGCCTCTTCCTGCCCCAGCCGAGGAGGTCTGCTGCCCCGCCGCCGGAATCGGCGGCTGCAGAGCGGAGCGCTCCGCAGCGCCGAGTGCTCGGAGCGCCCTGCAGCGGGCGGAGCGCCGAGCCAGCGGCCTGGCCTCTTCCTGGCCCGGCCAAGGAGACCTGCCGCCCCGCCGCTGGAATCGGCGGCTGCAGGGCGGAGCGCTCCGCAGCGCCGAGCGCCCGGCAGCGCTGGGCAGAGCAAAGAGCCAGCGACCTGTCACCTCGGTGCCTGGAACCTGCTGCTGCTGCGCAGAGCGCCCAGCAGCACCATGCAGAGCACCCAGCAGCACCCCGAGCCCTCGGCCCGGCCCGGCCAAGGAGGCCTTAAGGTACCATAAAAACATAATTAAAAAATTAAGACATCCCCTGAAAATAAGACACCGTGTGTTTTTTTGATGAAAAAATGTTATAAGACGGTGTCTTAAAAAAGGGGAAACACGGTAGGTGCAGAAATGAAAGGTATATGTTGCAGTAATTGTCAGTGTGCCAAAGGGAGCCTCAGATCAATGTTCTCTGCCTTCATTCTGCAAGGATTTTACTCTCCCATAGGTGAGCAATAACGAAAGGGAATACACCAGCCTATAAAATCCTTTTTGTAGCCTTCATTGCTTTCTAGATAAATGGCTCATGGGCATCAGGCATGGGTTATTGTACAAAAGGGCCCATGCACTTTCCCAGAGGCAGTTGCCATTTGCTAGCAGGAACATTTCTTGCCCCCTTCCTGTGCCTGGGCCTCAGGCTGTGCCAAGGGTGGCAGTTTGCTTTTCACCCCATCCCACTGTTCGCTGGGTCTCATTTTCCCGCTTTTCAGAGCCTCGTATATTGCCAGCGTCAAGATCTGGAAAGCCTCCCCCACGTTCCTGTTGCTCTTTGCAGACGTCTCAATGTACTTGGCCTCCAGCAAAGTGGCCAGTTTCTCCGCCTCCTTTTGTCCAACCTTCCTCTCGGCCTCCAAGTCACTCTTGTGCCCAACCAGCACAAAGACCATGTGGTGAGGCTTCACCGTGTCCATCACTTCCTGGTGCCACTTCCGGATGCTTTCGAAGGATGCTCTGTTGGCCAGGTCAAACACCAGCACACCTCCAGCGGAGTTGCGGTAATAGGAACGCGTCACGGACCTAAGACAGGAAACGCAAAGAAGGAAACTCATTCTCACTTGGGTCACCTTCATACAATCAACCATCTTAGAGCATTATATACTGGGGACGTGGGTGGCGCTGTGGTCTAAACCACTGAGCCTCTTGGGCTTGCCAATCAGAAGGTTGGCAGTTTAAATCCCCGCGACAGGGTGAGCTCCGGTTGCTCTGTCCCAGCTCCTGGCAACCCAACAGTTCAAAAACATGCCAGTGCAAGTAGATAAAAAGGTACCGCTGTGGTGGTGGGAAGGTAAACGGCGTTTCCAGGTGCTCTGGTTTCTGTCCAGGTGTCCTGTTATGCCAGAAGCTGTTTACTCCTGCTGGCCACATGACCTGGAAAGCTGTCTGTGGACAAATGTCAGCTCCCTTGGCCTGAAAGCGAGATGAGCGCTGCACCCCCATAGTCTCCTTTGACTGGACTTAACCATCCAGGGGTCCTTTACCTTTTTACCTTATTCTGGCTTAGTGTTTTTAATTTTTATTGGCATAGTATGTTGCTTTGGACAGAAGAGGGTTGTGAATGGAAGAGAACACAAGGCCTAAGATGAAAGATGGATTGAATTAGTTTTGGAACACATTGTGTATTGTTAAACTCACCTAAGAAGGGCAAGGCAGCTTGGCCAATTCCAGAAATTAAGTTGGAATTCATTTGCTGAATATTGGAATATATAGTAAACAATATTACCGCATAAGTTATTGATGGAGTTACATAGTTTGAGTTACAGGTAGGTAGCCGTGTTGGTCTGAGTTCAGTAGCACCTTAAAGACCAACTAAGTTTTTATTTTGGTATGAGCTTTCGTGTGCATGCACACTTCGTCAGATACACATAGTTTGGTTACTGATGTCCAAGGCTTGTATCAGAAGCAACTTGTTGCTGCATTTGAGGGGCTTTGACTAAGTTTCTCTCAGGGTCCCTACCAACTCTACAATTCTATAGCACATCAATTTAGGCTTGAGCTAATGGAATAAATGCATTGGATACCATCCTGAGTCATTTTATGTCGGATGTGTAAATTACCTAAATAATTACAGCATTAATTAATTATTATCTTAGTGACAAAGTTAGTTAACAAAATTGCATTAAAACGTTATTGAAAGCAGCATTAAAATATATGCCAGATGGAAATGAGTCTTCATGAGTCCAACAAAATCTTTCACAAACAGCTGTTTTATGAGACAGAAGAAGGAAATGCAAATAGAAACGCCTTTCAGGAAAGGGAGGAACCCCTCCTATTTAATCAGAATTGAGTCTACAGAATGAGGAGTTACTCATATATATAGCTGGCGTATGTCTGCAGCACACCTTGGACTTTGGGGTGATTCAGTCGCAAATGAACAAATTCAGGTTGCACAATTATAGCTGGTTGGGAGGTACTGCACAACAAAACTTGCTTAATCCCCCAAATCAGACTTTTTGCCATAAGGAAAACGACAAGATAATGGGGAACCTGTAACCCACCAGATGTTGTTGGACTCCAAGTGATGGGAATTGTATTCAGCGACATGTGAAAACCAGCCTCATATAACCAACATGCTTAAGTTTAATTGATGCATGAAGGGGTTCTGCCAGGCTTATCTAGGGTCACTCCCCCTCACCTTGGGAGGTAGTCAAGCCTAGTGTTGTACCTCAGTCTACCTGAGAAGCTCAGCATGTAAAGAGGTCTGAACTGGTTGCTCAGAGCTCATGGCTCTGACAAGCCTTTCTTGAGTTCATAGACCATTAATTTAGGAACTTTCACCACTGTGACTAAGCCAAGTTCCACTGCCTGTGCAACTTTTCTGAATGCTGTATGGAAAAGCACATTAATCTGACTTTTGGAGAGTTTGGAAGTAAACCATTTTTTATTTACCAAATGAGTGGTATTTTTCTACACTGGGGAAGAGGAGAACTTTGGAATAAATTTGCAGCAACGTATTTTAAAAGCCTAAATTTCCACACTTTACTTTGCTGCATATTTTGTGATTTGATCTCTCTCACAATAGAATACTTGTCCCAAACTTTGATTTTGGCACCTAGGATTTTTTACATACCTATTCTTTTCCTTACCGCCAAGTTCTTTTCCCCACTGCTGGACAAGTTCCCCATCATCTCATGTGAAAGCCCTTCAACAACTTGAAGGTGGTTGTCATCTCACCTTTTCATTTCTCTCTCCTTTCTACAGATAAAACTTCCATTCTAAACTCACCTGAACCGCTCTTGCCCAGCTGTATCCCAAAACTGTAGTTTGATGCGCAGGTCAGGCTCAATCTCCAGGAAGTGAACATAAAAATCCACACCCACAGTTTGATTCATGGACTCAAGGAAGACCCCTTCGGCGTAGCGCTTCAGGAGAGACGATTTTCCCACGGTGGAGTCCCCCAACATGATAATCCGGAACTGGTAGTGCCAGAGCGAATCCACTGCCATCCAGAGGCTGGGGGTAAGGGGAGAAGGAAGCTGGAGAGGCAAGTGGGAACGCTCGTACAGTGGCACAAACTAGGCACTCCACTGCCCGTGTCAAGATTTATCCAGCCACACGGCCAAGTGGAAAATGCTGTTCTTGAGCTGCGACAGAAGTGGAAAACTGGTTGAGGCTTGTTGGAGGTGAAAGCAGATTGGTCGCATCTAGAGCCTGAGCCTGGGGCTGATGGCTGTTTCATTTCATGTTTAGGCAGGCAGCTGCTAAGCCAGCCTGGATGTTCATAACTTGCCCTTTTTCTGCCCCACCCTGAGAATGTGCAACGTTTATGGGAGGGGAAGCCAGGCAGAGAGGAAGCACATTTCACATACATTCCACGGGCAACAGCACCCTTTCTTCTTTCTGGTGGCAAAAAGATAATATTTCTAGGCTAGCAGTCAGAGCATCAGGAGAATAAATTAAACCCTTTCAGAGTTCTAATGAGGAAACATATCACTCTCATTAGAACACATCAGATGTTATCTATGTATGTGAGAGTGCGGGTGTACATGCCCCTTCTCTAGGAAAAGTGCCAAACCTTATAATTTAGAAAACAAAAACAAAATGGGGACCTACATGGGTGCATATTTACTTGGAAGTAAGTACCCTTGCATGGGATTGCAGCCTCATTGCCCTTCAGTCACTATTGCTTTCTTTTGTCTGTGCTTAATCTTCCAACAGGGACGTGGGTGGCACTGTGGGTTAAACCACAGAGCCTAGGGCTTGCCGATCAGAAGGTCAGCGGTTTGAATCCCCGTGCCGGGGTGAGCTCCCGTTGCTCGGTCCCAGCTCCTGCCAACCTAGCAGTTCGAAAGCACAAAGTGCAAGTAGATAAATAGGTACTGCTCTGGCGGGAAGGTAAACAGCATTTTTGTGCGCTGCTCTGGTTCACCAGAAGTGGCTTAGTCATGCTGGCTACATGTCCTGGAAGCTGTACACTGGCTCCCTTGGCCAGTAAAGCGATATGAGCGCCGCAACCCCAGAGTCGTCCGTGACTGGACCTAACCGTCAGGGGTCCCTTTACCTTTAATCTTCCAACAATCAGTTTCATTGGTTGTCCATAAGTGTTAAGAGAGAGGAAGAAAAACGTTTCTCTAGTTCCTTTCTCCATGCCATGTGTAATTTTATACACCTCTATCCTATCTCAGCCTACCTTTTATCTACATTTTAAAAGCCCCAAATGTTGCAACCTTTCCTCACACGATCGCTAGATCATGTTGGTGGCCCTTTTCTGACCCTTTTCCAACCACAATATCCTTTTTGAGAAGAGGCAGCTAGAACTGTACACAGTGCCCCAAAGTGCAGTTGCACCATAGATCTGTATAACGGCAGTGGCGTAGCGTGGGTTGCCAGTGCCCGGGGCCACATGGAGGGGTGAGTGGGTGGGAGGGAAATGGATGGAGTACACATGCACGTTCAACTCCCTAATGCTGTCCGCATTACCAGGAGATCACAGCCACACAGATAAGGAAATATGAGTTGTTCCGTTTTCTGGAGAGGTCACTTCCTGGTTCACATGGGGAAGCCATTTTCAACAGAGCCCAGCGAGAGAAGAGTGCAGCCGTACTGAGGCAGCATATGATGTTGAAATTTTGCTCCCCTAATCATTTTATGCCCCTGGGGCCCCCTTTCCACCATGCTATGCCACTGTATAATGGTGTTAAGATATTGGCAGCTTTGTTGCCGGCTCCTTTCCCTAGAATTCAAATTGTAATACTGTGCAGAAAAAAAATGCAATATAAGGGAAAAAATAGAAGCAGTAAAAATGCAGCTAAAAATCAATACAAATATTTAAAGCTGCCTCCTGCCTTCAATCACAAATTCGCAGACGTATTGCAGACCACCTTAATGACGCTCATGGACCACTGGTGATGGGTGGTCTGCAGCATCAGGAGCTCTGTGCTTGGTACATCAGGTCATGGCCAATATCCTCGTGCAGGACCACCAGCAGCCGTCTGGTTTGCCGGAAGCACATCCCAGGTAAAGGCAGGAAGACCACCTCTGCACATAGAGATGGGGCTTTAACTAGCAACTATCTACAGGAGATTTCTTACCCTCCCTCTTTCCCATCAGCTCTGGCCTTAGAGGCACTGTATACTCCAAGGTTCCTTTCTGTGAGGCCAGTCCTCCAGCGTAATAGAAAAAGACAGCTCTGGTTTCCAGGGGAGATGTGTCAAGGGAGACATTCTTGGCATGGGTGTTTCTTCTTTTGGGCTGTCATCAGGCTGACTCTCCTGTAGAAGTTCTACAGCAGGCATGTCCAACAGGTAGATCGTGATCTACCGGTAAATCACTGGATGTCTGCGGTAGATCACTGGTAGATCATTGGCTCCCCCCAAAGAAGCTGAACAACTGTGGTTCCCCTAAAAAAAGCTCAACATTTTACCTCCTCCCTGAAAAAAACTCAACAACTTTGACCCAAACCCCCCAAAAGGTTTTTAACTCTGTGAGTAGATCGCAGTCTCTTGGGAGTTGGCCACCCATTCTACAGGAAAGGTTCAGCCTAGTATGGTAACCATTTTTGTGCAGCACCAATTTTGTCGCCGAGGTGCAAAATAGCAAGTGGAGTGAAGGGGGGGGGGTATATTTTATCCAAACTGCCCTGGTTGTGTGGAGGCAATCCCCCTGCCCTCATTGCTGGATTAAGTCAGTGCAGATCAGGGATTTGGAAACAGAAGAAACTGCCCAGGATTTCATTTAAAGCACAGGTGACAATGAATCTCCTTCCTCTTTGTCATCCTGCCCTGAAGTCTCAAGCATTAAGATAAAGGAGCGAGGCTATCAAACATTTTGTGCTGGCCAATATGTAAATGCTGCAGACTAGGCAGAAACCATGGAGAGTCTGACTCATATGTCCAAAAGTGTTAGAATGAAGTTGTGGATATTGTAAGGAGTTTCCCCACAAAACCTTATCAACCAGGAGGTTAACTATACAGTGTCAGAAACCGTCTCCCTCAAGAACAAAAAGGGCTGAGAGCTGCCTGAATAGGAATTAAAGGAGTTCCACAACTTACTCTGTGGAGAACTTTAGTTATTATGTCTATTATTACATTTACCTTTTCTCCAAAGAGCTCAAGATGGTATGCTCTCCATTTTATCCTCACAACAACCCTGTGAGGTAGGTTAGGCTGAGAGACAGGCCCAAAACCACTCAGTGGGCTTCATGGCTCAGCAGGGATTTGAACCCTAGTCTCCCAGCTTCGAGATCAGCACTCTAACCCCTGCTCCATACTGCCTCTCTCTTTAGACACCTTTTCCCTCAGAAACAAGCAGGGGCAGGGACCACAGTCGAATATTTTCCAAATCTCTCTCTCTTTTGAAGCCACAAAAAGAGAAGGAGCAAAATGTTTCTGTTTCAGGAGTCACCTCTTTGTCTCAAGTCGCCTGTCTCCAAAGCCCCCAGGGGGTCAGAGCGGAGTTTTACAAATGGCAACAGCAGAAGAGCTTGTTTGATAAATAAATAAGAATTGCCTCATGAATTCAGGAGGATTCAAAAAGGGTTTTCCCATCAAGGATGACTTTGTTATATTTATATTCAGAGGTGTTTTCAAGGGCAACAGCAAGGAGCCTCTAAGAAGCTCACCATTTAAATTAAAAAGAATTGCCTCATGACAAATTTGACCCGATTCCATGCCCTTGGCCCTTGCTGCTCTTCTTATCTTTGAATGGAACTTCCTCCTGCAGCTTCTAAAGAACTAACTTCACAATGGATCGTTGCTGCAACATGGACAGACAGAACCCTCTCTGGGTAGATGCTGAGGGAACGGACACCTCAAATTTGGCACTCCTGCTAACGGGGAAATCGACTTAAGAGCAAGAAGGAAAAACTCCACAATGACTCTTACAAGCTTTGAACAGACTTTGCTTTGTATGCAATGTCTAAGGAGTGGCTGGGGCAACCCAGTCAAATGGGTGGGGTATAAGTATATTATTTACAGGTAGGTAGCCTGTATATTATTGTTATTGTTATCGTTATTGTTACTGTCATCATCATCCTCTGCCATCTGCCATTCACAGAAATCTAAACACACTTTGTCCTGAGTGGGGTGAGGACACAAGTTAGGGGATGAATATTCTTGTTTGTATTGTTTTGGATATATGAAAAACTAATAATATTTTTATGGTGGTGGTGGTGGGGAATTGCCTCATGAATCTGAGGGGGTGGAAGGATTCTCCCAGCAGATGGCACTATAGCTGCCTTGGTTCCTGGTGATGTGATTCATAAAATAAATAAATAAAACTAAAATAGGAATTTATCCTATATAAGTCTTATGAGGTCGGCAATTCGAATCCCCATGATGGGGTGAGCTCCCATTGCTCGGTCCCAGCTCCTAACAGTTCGAAAGCATGTCAAAGTGCAAGTAGATGAATAGGTACCACTCCAGCAGGAAGGTAAATGGCATTTCCATGCGCTGCTCCAGTTTCGCTGGCCACATAACCCCAAAAAACTGTCTGCGGACAAATGTTGGCTCCCTTGGCCAGTAAAGCGAGATGAGCGCCGCAACCCAAGAGTCGTTTGCGGCTGGACTTAACTGTCAGGGGTCCTTTACCTTTACCTTTGAAGTCTCATGAAACTTCAGTCATTAATATGTCACTCTTTTTATCATGGTTTTCAGCTCTTTTGCCTAATTAATCCCTTGAATATGCACCTTGGTAGGGTATGTATGTCTCATTATGAGCCTAAGCCTAAAGGTACATTAATTTCTACTCTGAGCAGGGCCAGTATCGGATACAACCCTATGAGTTTAATTTACGGTGTTTTAAGAATTAAATGATAGCTTTAGTTTACGTTAAACTTACTATAGAAAAGTGGCATATAGAGAAACTAAACATAAACCAGCAGTATGACTTTATTTTCTTGTTTTGAAATCAGCGCCCTTGTTTCACATTAAAATGGGCCTCTAGCATTCCCAGCACCCCCAAGTCATCAACTCAGTATGAAAATATTTCTTTCTTCTTCTTTTTTGTATTCTCAAATATAGTGGAATGTTGACTCTGTCTAAATGACTGAACTCTGAATATCATTGCACCCATTATCCTTTCCCCACCCCAACTATAAACAAATATTCCCCTTAAACATTTCCCAGCTTATGCTTAACTTTTCTGCAGAACAATTGAAGAATAAGCTCTCATAACCTGAACATTGCAAAGCAGTTCAGATGCATTTTAACAGACCACTTGCACTGAAAGGTCAGTGTAGCAAGCTTTTCAGCTGCAAACAACGGTTTTCCATATTCTCTTCTATCTACTCTGGTGCTATCCAAACCATCTTTGACTCCCATGTCTGTCTTGGTATCTCTGGTTTCCATACAGCAGAGGTGAGCCGCCAGTGGTCACAGGGCCAAATACAGCCTCATTTCCAGTAGGTGGCAAGAGGGGGAAATGAAGGCGTGGAAGGTTTCATCACTTGGGCTCTGGCCTTAGAATCACAGAACTGTAGAGTTGGAAAGGGACCCTGAGGATCATCTAGTCCAACCCCCTGCAATGCAGAAATATGCAGCTGTCCCATACAGGGATCGAACTTGCAACCTTAGCATTATCAGCACCATGCTCTAACCACCTGAACTATCCAGACCTTGCCCACTCTTGACTCCAGCCCTGCCCTTCATAAGTATGTGTCCCAAACAATCTTGAATGCTGATGAATGAATGTCACTCTGAGAGTCAACCAGTCATTGAGGTCCTCTGCAGCTTGCATCTCAGAACCTTGGCTATGAAAGAGTTCTGCTCATTTCTCCTCTTTAGAGCCCACCCACTGCCCCCTTCCAACCACATCTCACTCCTTGACTTTGGTTAGCAATTGCATTTTTCCTGCGGGGCCTTCTTCCTTCTCTGAAGACCGCTAGTTCTCTTCTTATGGATCACCTTCACACCATCCCACCCTTCCTGCAGGTCAATCTCCTTGTTTCTCAGAGCGTCGTAGATCATATTGGTGATGGTCGCAAAAGCCAAATCTATATTGAGGTTGTCCTTGGCAGACGTTTCAATAAATTGTGTGCCCAAAGAAATGGCCAGTCCCTCTGCTTCTTCAACTGTGACTCTGTTCCTTGACTGGAGGTCACTTTTGTGGCCAACCAAGAGGAAGACAACCTTCTCCATAACACTGGTGACTTCATGGTACCAATCAAAGATGCTCTCAAAGGACCTCCGGTTGGTCATATCGAAGACCAAGATCACACCCACTGCGTTCCGGTAGAAGGATCTGGTGATGCACCTAAGAATAGAAGCAGCAGATTAATTAATTTAACTTTTTTTCCAATATATCATGGATACTTTCTTTAAGTCACTTGCCTAGTTACCAAATGCCAACTCTTCGTAACCATATCCAGGACTTTGTTCTGGAGCAATGACAGTGACAAAGTATCTTCTGAGATGTAAGCACAGAACTCCCACTTGCCTTTACAGATATTGCTAAACTACATTAGCAAAACATATCCACAAAGTCTTCAGAAATTTATTGATGCTGAGCAATGTCCACTTTATAGTACAATGTAGTCTTCGTGCGGGAGGAAGAATTCTGCCTTGAGCAACTTTGAGAAAAGGCCTGATATAAATGTACTGTGTAAAATAAATAACATATTGTTAGGGAATTTTATGGGGGGGGACACCCAAACGAGGCTTCATTTGGGAATCAAGATTGGCACAAATGCCCTCAAGGGGACCCCATTTGATCCTACAACACCACTCTAGTATCGCACCAACACGAACCCCCTCAAGATCAAGCCCTGTGTAATAAAGGCTCCCTTTCCTACCCTTTCTCTGTTGCCTGAGACTCTATGTAACCATATTTCTTTATGAATGAATACTGTGTATCTTTATTTCTAAATGAAACCCCCTTTTGTTACTCTGGCCAAGGGTTCTCAGGGATGCAGGGAACAGCCATAATCCTTTAAGCAAGAGGTCTGGTAGCCAGGGTGGTGCTCCTCTGCATATCCATAATCCATTCAGGTACCATCTCCTGCCATTCCCAACCCTCCAAAGCCAGAGGCAATACTCACACCTGGACACATTGTTTTTCCCCACCAGGTACTCAAGGATCCCCTCCCAGATACTTACTGGTACTTGCTTATCAATGTCCTGGCACATCATGCATTGTTACCTTATGTTAATCCTGTTTACCTCCTGTTTACCTGTATGCTAATGCGCCTTGCACCTTCCCCTTTTCTGACGTTTTACCCTGTCACAAGTGATGTATGTATGATGCTTTCGATGTGCATTATGGGATGGTGGTGGGAACTTTTAAAAGTTCTTGCAGCCCTGTTCACGGTGTTCAGTCTGGCATTGAACCTGCTACGCAGTAATAAACCTTGCTGTTTGCTCCAGATCATGGCTGGACTCCTTCGTTTTATACTCCGCAAATTTTCGTACGATATCTAAACCATCTTTTGGACATTGCTAAATTCTTAGCCAAAGCATTTTCCTTCTGGCAAGGAGTTCCTATGGTTCAGCTGTCCTCAAGCTAAGCACAGACATGTGATATTGAACAGCTCAGCCTCTCCATTTTAGGCATAATTTGATTAGAGAGGCTTGAAGCAGAGAAGGCTTTTAAAAATATTTTTTCCTTCCCACTGCCACATGCTTCTCAAAATATTTTTACCCATCTCTTATTAATTTCATCTCCTTCCACACTCAGCTCAAAAAGAAAAAACCCTGCCACTTTCTTCCATCCCTTCTCTCTGGTCCTTTTACATTCACTTCTTCATACTGTAACAGTCTCCTCTCTTATTTCTTCCTTTCTTTCCCCCAATTTGTTTATTGATAAATATTGACATTTTATTTCAGTTTCTAATTTCCTTAAACATCCCCTTTCCTTCCTTACCTCCCCACCACGCCTCTATCTCCCAGTCCAACTCATGGCTAGGGGCAGGGTAATCAAGTGAGGAGACTCCTATAGGATTTACAACCACATAAACAAGCAGAGATTCTACAAACAAATCTTATCTCTGAAGAGGAGCTGATATGAGAGTGCCATTGTTTGCAGTAAAATTAGCAAGAAAAAAGGAGTTGGTTAGGTTGTGTCAATAGCTGAGTGGATCAGTAAGCAAGGTCAGACATGTACATTCCAAGGAGATACGATGGCCTCTGGGATGACTTGAGATCAATGCCCTCAGGCTTCTAGTCACTGAATGGGATAAATTTCTCAACTCTGCAAAAGAACAATAACAACAGACAACCTTGAAATACCCCTCACCCCAGCCCACAACACACAACTATGCACTACCCTCCCTTCAGTTGTTTTTTCACCATTCTGTGAAAAACACAGGCAACTTTTGTGCAGAGTGCCAACAGGAATCTATCCAAGATTGTGAGAGGGAGTACAGAAAGCAAAGTTCATTATTCAGCCCAGAATGATTCGCAAATACTCATGATTCTCAAAGATATGCACAAACATCTAGTTTCTGACCAAAGCGAGCTTGTGAGATCAGTGTGGTGTGGTGTGGTGTAGTGGTTAGTGCAGAGCTTTCCAAACTCTGTGTCGTGACACATTAGTGTGTCGGCTGCAGTGTGTAGGTGTGTCGTGCAAATGCTCCCCACGCTCCTCCCAGGGCTGGAAAGGGGTTAGTTTAACCTTTGGTTTGCTAGTAAAACTGTGTCGCAAAATGATGCATGTCTGAAAAGTGTGTCAGCCAACATGAAATGTTTGGAAGGCTTTGGGTTAGTGTGTTGGTCTAGGACCCGGGAGACCAGGGTTCAAATCCCCACTTGAGCAGGACCTCACTGCATGACCTGGGGCCGGTCATTGCCTCTCCTAACCTACCTGTAGGGATTGCTGTAGGCATTAAATGAGGAGGGGGTGAACCACGTACACCACTGTGAGCTCCTTGGAGAAACTGTCTCAGATTGCTCTGCAAAACCCTGTGTCACCTGAATTGATGACCACGGGATGACAACTAACCATCAGCAAAGCACTATACACATTCTAAGTACTGTAATTATATGAAGATTCTGTTGTGCAACTTTGAGGAGCTGTGCCTTTGCTGCTGGAAATCTGGAGCTTTTTTTGGTACCACATGAGCTCAATTTCCCACTATATTTTCTTGCTTAGGAACACCAGGCTTAATCGGGGGTGGGGGAAGGTTTGGTCCTCCAGATGTTGCTGGCCTGCAACTCCCATCAACCCTTGCTACTGCCTGGGGCTGATGGGAGTTGGAGCCCAACATCTGGCAGTTCAAAGGTTTCCCTCCCCTAATATTGATGAATAAATGAAGCCTGAGCTGAACTCACTGCCCAGGCCCGCTGCCTTCTCCCCCTGGGATGCAGGCCCCCAGCTAATCCCTTCCTTGTTCCCGTAGGGTGTTTCCTGATGCCAACCAGTTCCTAACATCTACAGACATATTGGAACTAAGAGGACACATTTGCTGACTTAAGAGGACACATTTGCTGACTTCTACTTTTAACTATGGATCGCTATTAAAAAAATTCCTTCCAGTAGCACCTTAGAGATTAACTAAGTTTGTCATTGGTAGGAGCTTTTGTGTGCATGCACACTTCTTCAGATACACGGAAACAGAAGTCACCAGATCCTTATATATAGTGAGAGGGTGGGGAGGGGTATTACTCAGAAGGGTAGTGGGAATGGGTTATTGGCTGATAGGTGTGGTAAACCTGTTGACATCCGTTAACGACTGCAATTTGTCTTACAGGAAAAAGCAAGGGGATGAGATGGCTAAAAATATCTTTATCATCTATAATGAGATAAGAATCCAATGTCTCTATTCAGACCAGGTCTCGCCATGGTTTTAAGTTTGGTAAAGGTAAAGGTAAAGGCGCCCCTGACCATCAGGTCCAGTCGTGTCCGACTCTGGGGCTGCGGCACTCATCTCGCTCTATAGGCCGAGGGAGCCGGCGTTTGTCCGCAGACAGCTTCCGGGTCATGTGGCCAGCATGACAAAGCTGCTTCTGGCAAACCAGAGCAACGCACGGAAACACCGTTTACCTTCCTGCCGAAGCGGTCCCTATTTATCTACTTGCACTTTGATGTGCTGTCAAACTGCTAGGTGGGCAGGAGCTGGGACCGAACAACAAGAGCTCACCCCGTTGCAGGGATTCGAACTGCCGACCTTCTGATCAGCAAGCCCTAGACTCTGTGGTTTAACCCACAGCGCCACCTGGGTCCCTTTTTAAGTTTGGTAATAAGTTGCAATTCAGCAACTTCTATTTCCAGTCTATTTCTGTTTTTTGTTTTTTTTTGTAATAAGACAGCATACCTATGAAGAAGAGTGTGTGTCCTGGAAAAAATAGAGGACATATGGCAACCCTATAGGAGGAAAGGTGGGACAGGAATGTGATAAATGCTTATTCCCCCTCTCCTCTCCATTTCTATTAATTTCTTAAAATCTCAACTTAATTGCCAAGGATAACACTTTTATTTTATAAAAAGAAATCCAGTAGGGGGAAGAATAAGTGGGGATGAAATATGTGGGGAATGAAGACGGGTGGTATCTGTGGTGCAGCTAGGACATTTTAAACTCTGGGCATAGTGGCCTTGCAAGCTCCTCCCACCCCTCCTTTACAGACAGGGTGATACTTAGGTTACTTCAAAATGTAGTAAGCCAACTCGGTGCTATCCCCTGGCCCACCAGCGCCTCCAAGTCCTTCCTTCATGGCACCACTGGCTGGCATTCCAGCAGAATCGCCAACCTGGCTGAAATTAAATGCAGGGAGCAAGGAATGATACGGACACCAAAGGTCTATGCAACAGAATGGATTTTTGCTAACTGAGCAGTAATGCGGCACTGGCTAATGTGATTGGCTTCCAGATCTCATTTCCAGGGCAGTAGGGAAAGGGGATTTAGAAAAGGGAAAGGTTTTGGACTGGTAAGAAGCATGTGCACCTTCCCCCACCCATCCTTTGGTCCTACATGGACTTCCCCGACTCACCTGAACCTCTCTTGGCCAGCCGTGTCCCATAGTTGTAGCTTCACCTTGATGCCTGGGGGCAGCTCCATCATCTTGCTGTAGAACTCCACGCCCACCGTGGGGCACGGGGATGGAACGAAGCATCCCTCCGTGTAGCATCTGAGCAGAGACGTTTTGCCCACCATGGAGTCGCCCAGCAGAAGGATGCGGAATTGGTAGTGCCAGTTGCCGTTCAGGTTGCGGGCTGGAGGCGTTTGCGCTATTTCCGTCTCAGGAGCTGCTTCCATGGTGGAAGGAGGCTCAGAGGAGCAGCGAAACAGAAGCCTTCATCCAGGGCAGTGCTCAGGAGAGAGAGAGAGAGACTGGGACCTCTGAGGAACTTGTCCCGACAATCCTGACTGCAGCAGAGCTCCAGTTTGATCAGGAGGTCTCCAACCTGATAGGATTAGCCATCTCCCACCCACCACCTTCAGAACAAAGAGAAGCCAACATCTGTCTGATTTGAGAACAAGGCCCTCTTTCCACACCTTTCTGCCCCACCCACAGCATTCCCTTAGATAGCATTGCCTCTCTCCCCACCAAAACAAGCAAGCTTCTGTATCAAATCTCTGTCAAATGCAAGGAGCGAAATGTATGTATGTGTATATATGTTGGGGGCAGGCGATGGATGTTGGGGGCAGGCGATGGAATAGACTATCAAAGCAATTTCCCTGCTTCTCAAGAGAAAAAGGAACTCCAGTCATAAAAATATCAGCCCACTGCAATCTAAACTGCTGAATCAGATCTGTGTTTTAAGAATGGCAGAACAAAACTGCATTTATCTGTGAAGGCAATGTTTAGCTCTGCAATTGTTTTTTTAAAAAAATATGTTTTTGTGCACTTATTGTTGCATTACAATTTTAAATTGTTGTTAGCCACCCTGAGTGGTGGTGCACGGGCATTAACAAGGCAGGACGATATATATATTTCCTGTAGGACAAATACAGCATAGATTTTGCACTGCGTACAGTGTGTCTTGCCTGCTTGCCAAAGTATTATGATCAAGATCAGGAATTTTAACCATGGAAGAGACGAGAGCTACCATTGATACCCATATTATAAAGGTCTGGGAAGGAATTCTGGTTGAGTAGATCTTCTCAGACTATTCCCCTCTCCACAGCCACCAGTCCTTATTGAATCACCTTCTCTGCCTTGGGAATTGGATTTTCCTTTCTCACTATTATGCAATGTTTATCAATAATTCTAGGGCCTGTTTGGTTCCTAAGGGGCAAGCTCTTTAAGCAGGAGTCAGATATTAACAGACTTTTTCCAAGCTCATGTTATCATTTTGAGAGTCAGACTTTACATTTCAGATCAACAGCAACAGTAATTCACCTACAGAGAGCTGCAATTTATAAAACAAACTATCCTTCTGAATTTCCACTACAGAAGGGTATGATTGCAGGGACCTCTGGTTGATTTCATTTGCAGAGAGCAAATTTCACTAAATATATCCCCCTCCCTTTCTATCCAGAAATATTTGGTCAGTAAGCTTATAAACATTAATGCATAATAAAACTATTGTGATTGTTGGATATGCAGTTGTGTTCAGAAAAAGGCAACGGACATTGCCAACTGTTGTTGCCTGTCCAATAAGCCCTCTATAGCAGCAGGGACCATGCACACCCCATTAGATCATGGGTGGGGAAGCTGTAGTCTTCCACATGTTGTTGGCACTACAAATCCTATCATCCCGGACCATCAACCACTCTGGCAGGCGTTGAGGAGAGTTGAGTCCAGCAACATCTGGAGAGCTGCAGGTTCCCCACAGGCAACCTAGAAATGCCCAAGGTGGTTGCAAATGGAAGAATCTTACCAGCAGAATCTTCCAGCGAGAGGAAGCCCTGCCTCTCAAAGTCGATTTCTATGATGGCCTCTGTGAGAACAGGATGTTGGCCTGATACAAGAAGCCTCCTTATATTTGTTTGGTTGTTTTTATCCTAGCCTTCCTGTGACAGGTGTGGTGTGGAAGACAGGTGTGGAGAACCAATAGGCCTCCAAAGGTTGCGGAACTCCTAACTTCGCATGGGAGCTGTAGTTCAGCAACATCTTGGAGAGCCAAAAGTGAATGAAATGTGGATTCCACTCCCCCCACCATGGCTGCCTTTCATTTTTAGTTCCCTAGCTTCTGTTATTTCTCCATTGAAAAGGCAAAACCCAATCCAAACAGATCCCTGTAGCCTATCTACATCCCAGATCAGTCTTGCAACACTTTTCTCCAGGACCTTCATGCCACTAAATTGTCACACAATCCCCACCCCCGCACACGTTGACCTTAAACTTTTGAGTATTTATTATAGGGTGCATGAACCCTATGAAAGTGGACAAATTTACCATTCTAGTGCCTCACAGCCCTTGCATTTTTTGGGTTTTTTTTAAAAAAGGGCAGATTTCCAGAAAAGTCAGTTTTGCATGCAAAAAAACTCGTAGCTATCAACATATTTGTTAACTCCAAGGCATGTGAAAACTCTGCAATGGAGATTTAAGAATCTCCTCGTTCCCCAACCCCACATGTTGAGACGCTTCAGGGTCAGAAGGCGTGGAGAAAAACGCTCTCATTTTACTCTGCCCGTGTTAACTGTGTTTATGTTACATTTTAAAAGTCTTATTTGAGAAGCAGGGTACCATCTGTTCCAAAGCGGAGTTTTGTGTGCAACTGCTGGGTAGGATTGAGCTACAGGTGAAACTCGGGAAATTAGAATATCATCGAAAAGTGCATTTATTTCAGTAACACAACTTAAAAGGTGAAACCAATATATGAGATAGATGCATGACATGCAAAGCCTTTATTTGTTGTAAGGGTCAATTATAAATGAAATGTAATTAATGAAATGTAGTAGCAATGTTTATTTTTGTACTGTATTATTGTAACTATTTGTTTTATTACTGTGGAATTTCCCAAAGAAAGCATTTGTAAAAATTAAAAGGTCCAGTCGTGACCAACTCTGGCGTTCCAGCGCTCATCTCGCGTTATTGGCAGAGGGAGCCGGCGTACAGCTTCCAGGTCATGTGGCCAGCATGACAAAGCCGCTTCTGGCGAACCAGAGCAGCACACGGAAACGCGGTTTACCTTCCTGCTGTAGCGGTACCTATTTATCTACTTGCACTTTGACGTGCTTTCGAAGTGCTAGGTTAGCAGGTGCTGGAACAGAGCAATGGGAGCTCACCCCGTCACAGGGATTCGAACCGCCGACCTTCTGATCAGCAAGCCCTAGGCTCTGTGGTTTAACTCACAGCGCCACCTGGGCCTGCTTAGTGATGTTATGGGACCTCTATTCCCCACAGAGCTACAGTTCCCAAAGTGGTTTGAAAGTCAATCCTCCTTTCCCAGGGATCTCAAAGGATTGCAAGCTCTGCAAGTGGAGAGTTTAACAAAGTACAGCTCCTGGGATTCTTAGGGGAAGCCATGACCGTATCAAAGTGTATACTGCAGATGAGGACCTTGTTAAAACCAAGGTACAAGGCCCATTACACAAATCTAACACACCATGAGAAGTAACATCTAGCCTCCCCCCCTTGAGCTTTCCCAGTCCTGGTGCTGCTGCAAACAGTTGAGAAACTTTTGCTTGTGTTTTCGATTAACCACAGCTTCCCATGTCACACAAACCCAGCCAAAAGTATGGTAAACCTTAACTATGGTTACTGGGAATAAGCCAGTTTAAATCTTGCAAAGGAGGTGGCAAAAACAACAATAAACAAACACTTTTCTGATTGTATGAAACAAAATTCCTTTAATTCCACAATTACAGAAAAACAACCACTCCAATTATGGAGAATCTCAAGAAACTTCTCTGGTTACGACACTACTTCTCCAGCCCTCTTGAAGGAGTCTTTGAAGACCTAAAAGAAGGGAAAGTTTATTAACATGTGGAGGTTTTTTTTTAAAAAAAAAAAGTTTGCTATTATTTACACCTCTATAAAGATGAGAATCCACATCACAGAACACTTAGGAAGTTCTAAGTGGAAACAAGCATATCAGTTCTACAGTACAAAGCAGGCAATAATAATTAAATTGTTTGCAAATCCAGGTTGCATATGGGTTCATGGAGACTACTGGATACGGCACCCCATCTCTGCTACTCTTGCCGTATTACAAGAAAAGCCTCCGTTAATTTAAAAACTAATTTAAAAACTGCCAATTCCTCCACTCCATAATAAAAAGCCAACCAATAACTAACTTAACAGGTACAAAGGAATTGGGAGCGCCACTCCCAATACGCCACTTGCAACAGCTAGGAAGTAAACAGACCAAAGGACTTTGCCCTTTGGAAAAGAACCCCCACCAATGTGATCTGCTTGGTCTCAGCCCCATATCCGCAGGATTCATCCAGCCGTCACCATTAGAAAAATGAGTCATCACAGACCAGGCAGGAGGTGCTGCACTCCATACTTGCGATCAACCACGTGCTTCCCAAGCTGTTAACAAGGTGGCTGTCGACCACACGTTGCCTAAAACCATCTAAGGCCCGGGGGCTGGATCTGGCCCAAACGCCTTCTAAATCCGGCCTGCAAATCAGCGTGTTTTTACATGAGTAGAATGTGTCATTTTATTTAAAATGCATCTCTGGGTTATTTGTGGGGCATAGGAATTTGTTCATTTTTTCTTTCAAAATATGGTCCGCCCCCCCCCCCAAGGTCTGAGGGATAGTGGACCGGCCCCCTGCTGAAAAAGTTTGCTGACCCCTGCCTAAAACAGATCCATCAATGAACTGTTGTTAACACAAGACCAAGCTCCTTTTCTACTGTTGTGTTAATAGGCACTTACATTGCTGGAGGTCCCTTTGCAATCTGCCTGTTCCACATGGGAATGCTCTTCAGGAGAATGGAAGCTCAGCACACTGCTTCTCCAGTCCTATAAAAAAATGGCAGCAGTAGTAGTAATAACACTTCCATCACTCCTGCCACGTATCTGGAAAACTTGCAGTGCAATCCTGAATCATGATGCGTACCTACGTCCCATTAGGTTCAAGGGGGCTTACTCTTAAATGGGACTACACCTCCCATCAGCCCCAGCCAAGGATGATGGGAATTGTAGTCCAACCTGGAGTCCTAGGACATACATTTGCATTAAATGATTTATCAAAGGCATGCACCCCCTCTGCAATCCTTTTATCGACTTTGTGGTAAAGGCATGGCTGCACCAAAAGAAGCTAATCAAAATAGGACATGATTTATTCCTCTGCTCATTTGTCTAAACAAAGCTCTCAAGTTCAAAATGTGAAGATGTCCAGGCCGCTCACTAGCCCTCAACTAGTCTACTCCACAGGGGTGCTCTGAGGATAAAGTGATGACCATATGCGCCACTCATTGAAGTAGGAAAAGAGGAAAGTGTGGGTAATAGAAAACAAATAAAAGACAACTGGCAGTTGCTGGATATCCTGTGGGACCAGCACAGCTGAGAGATTCTTAGGACTCCAAAACAAATTGTTTTAAGCCAGCCCAGTTCAGTGCAGGATTTGTCCCAGCAAAGATACTAGGGCCAACTTAAAATATTAATTTCCCTCCTTTTTGACCATGAGATCGGTATTCAGATCTGATGGGAAAGGGATAGGGAGGCTACAGGCAGCTGCAATAATTCACCTCAGGTCTTCTTTACGTTTTATAAATATATAAAAATCAACGAACGATCAGGAGCAAAAAGTATACAATACCTTGCAGGATTGGCTGCTAACCTGGCTGAGTCACACCACAACAACGACATCCCTTTTAGGAACTGAATGATTCCAGATGATCTCTGATGAATAATGAGACACCCAATATTTGAATAAAGAACATATAAAAGGTTAAAGTAGTAGTAGTAGTAGTTATTATTTTAAACCAAGACACATGTTTAAGCCACCCAGAAAGCAGCTGTGTAGGAGAGTCGAGTGACATCTGCAGCTAACAAAGCCTGAGAAGTCAAAGTCCCATCCATCTTGTTCTTGCATGTTGTTGGAGATCCTGTGGCTATTTGCTAAGCCATAGCTCTTGGTTTAACATGCAGCCCACTTACTCAGCAGTTAGACTGGACCAGCAAGTGCTTTTTTTTTACCTTGGTGCTTCAAAGTCCACAGACTTCAATGAGAAGACACTTCCAATGCTGTTCCATCTTCTCATTCCTTTAAAAGGGATAGGGAGAGCAGAGATGAGAAGCATTCCCAATGCTTTTGTTTATACAAACATGCTCTTCTTTATACAGCCACCTTCCCAAACCAGTGCCCTCCAGTTATGGCTATGCTGCCTGGGGCTGATGAATGTTGTAAACCAGAACATCTAAAAGCCACAAAGGCTGCCTTACTGTAAGCTTGTACTTTGCAGAGCACCATGCACATTGACAGCGCTATAGAGACCATCAGTATTACAGTACTGTAATAATTCTGGAAGGGTCAATGTCATTCTGAATTCTTGAGGAACCCCTCTTCTTGGATTCACAGCAGACAAATTTCACAATGCAGCCACTGACAAATATGTCTTTTCCTGAAAGTGTTGCTGGGCAGTTATAAGGGAAGAAACTGATCAGCGACCGTCAAGGAAAAAAAATGTTACTTTTGGCACCTTTTTGACTACATCAGCCACATGAGGCAGACACAGCTTCGATAGGGCCGTGAGGGGGTGTTGAAAGGAAAGTGTTGGCTCCTCAGCCATCTGGTTCCAGAGGAATAGTTTGGTGAAATTGCACCAAACTCCTCCCCTGCTCCAACCATCAACCAAGCCAACTCAAGAAGCCCCAGAAGGAAGATATAATACAGTAAGCCTGCAACCTACATGCCATTTAGCTTAAGCCAGTGGTGGCAAACTTTGCCCTCCAGCTGTTTTGGGACTACAATTCCCATAATCCCTGACCACTGGTCCTGTTAGCTAGGGATGATGGGAGTTGTAGTCCCAAAACAGCTGGAGGGCCAAGTTTGGCCACCACTGGCTTAAGCGCTTGGAGGGGAAAAGGGGGGGGCACAAAAATTTTGGGGAAAATATTTTGGCATTCCTATGCACCATGGAACCCAATGTGTTTGGACTATATGTGATCTTGGCTTTAGGCACAATCCCCCCGAGTGTAAATCTCCAATAAGTTGTGGGCTTCCCGTATTGACAGAACAGCGAAAAGTGGGGGTCAACTTAGCCTACTGGAAATGAAGGCATGCTCCTGTTTATAGACTCACCATCAGAACGGTCAGCCTGCTGGCCAGGTCATCTGCAAAGACAAAAGAGGAACTTGCTACCGTTATCTTGTCAACAGTGTTGTTTTATACACTGCACTTTTAATCGATGCAAGTTTTCCAGGGGACATCCCTGGATGAAGCAGTGCTCCCAATCTGGTGCAGTCCAGTTGTTTGGGACTAGAACTCCCAATAGCCCCCTGCAGCACGGGTCACAATCAGGGATGATAGCAGCCGTAATTTAACATCTGGAAGGCAGCAGGGTGGAAAAGCTGGTATAAAGCAAAGCCAGCCAAGCATGCACTTCTCCAGTTTCCCCAAACAGTAGCCTGTGGCATGGTTCAGTGTTATTATACCTGCTTTATTCCCAGCGCAGCAAGATCGTAAGCCCAGTCCAATCTGCAAACCATTTCTGGTCTCTTCTGCAGTGCCCTGCATTCATGTCTGAAACAGAAAACAAGCAGCATGAGGTCACAAGGAAAAACTGCAGGAATACCACATTGGGCATCCAATACTTATTGCCTTTATACCTCCCCCACCTTTTTCTCTAAGGAGCAGGAGGCATACCCTGTTTCTCATATTTTAAGACATACCCATAAAATAAGCCAAAGCAGGATTTTTAAGCATTCAAGGAATATAAGCCATACCCCGAAAATAAGCCATAGGCTTATTTTCTTGAGTAAAAGAAATATAAGACGGTGTCTTAAAATGTGGGAAACACGGTACATGGTTTCCCCCCCCAAAAAAATCCCCACAACAACCCTGCGAGGCAGGTTAGGCAGAGAGGCAGTGACCAGCCCAAAGTCAGCCAGTGAGCTTCCAGGCCAAATAGGGATTTGAACCCTGGTCAGCCAGGCCCTAGCCCAACAATAATTCTTCAACATCAACTTCGTTGGACTAGCCATGTTGTTTGGATGCCTGATTACTGCCGCCCAAAACAACTACTCTGAAGGCAGCCCTGTTTAGGGAGGTTTTTAACTGTATTTTATTTTATTTTAGATAACTGTATTTTATTTTTCTGTTGGAAGCCGCCCAGAGTGGCTGGGGAAACCCAGCCAGATGGGCGGGGTATAAATGATAAATTATTACAGTATTTTTATTATTATTCCCAAATTAAGAATGGAAAATGAAATACTGGTGGACAACGAAAGCGCTTTAAAGACACTCTCACAGCAAATCGAAAAACAGGCTACTATCAAGTAAAAGAGCAGGGGTCCCCAAACTAAGGCCCAGCAATCGCCGCCTAAATCCGGCCCGCGGACAAGCATGTTTTTACATGAGTAGAATGTGTCCTTTTACTTAGGTCTGAGGGACAGTGGACCGGCCCCCTGCTGAAAAAGTTTGCTGACCCCTGTAAAAGACCATCAACAATTTGGGTTTTCCCTGTCACTATGCCTTGGCAGCGAAGTGGTCTGCAGCAACGAGCTGGCAATACTGTATCGTTCATTTTCATGTGTTAGGGCAAATTTCTGGGTGCGAGAATGCTCAGCCACCCAGCTCATCAGGCAAGGGCCTGTGGTCGTTGCGGAGTATAAAACGAAGGAGTCCAGTCATGATCCGGAGCAAACAGCAAGGTTTATTACTGCGCAGCAGGTTCAATGCCAGACTGAACACCGTGAACAGGGCTGCAAGAACTTTTAAAAGTTCCCACCACCATCCCATAATGCACATCGAAAGCATCATACATACATCACTTGTGACAGGGTAAAACCATCAGAAAAGGGGAAGGTGCAAGGGGCATTAGCATACAGGTAAACAGGAGGTAAACAGGATTAACATAAGGTAACAATGCATGATGTCCCAGGACATTGATAAGCAAGTACCAGTAAGTATCTGGGAGGGGATCCTTAAGTACCTGGCAGGGAAAAACAATGGGTCCAGGTGTGTGTATTGCCTCTGGCTTCGGGAGGGTCCGGAATGGCAGGAGATGGTACCTGAATGGATTATGGATATGCAGAGGAGCACCACCCTGGCTACCTGACCTCTTGCTTAAAGGATTATGGCTGTTCCCTGCATCCCTGAGAGCCCTTGGCCAGTTGCAAAAGGGGCTTTCATTTAGAAATAAAGATACACGGTATTCATTCATAGAGAAATATGGTTACATAGAGTCTCAGGCAACAGAGAAAGGGTAGGAAAGGGAGCCTTTATTACACAGGGCTTGATCTTGAGGGGTTTGTGTTGGTGCGATACTAGAGTGGTGTTGTAGGATCAGATGGGGTCCCCTTGAGGGCATTTGTGCCAATCTTGATTCCCAAATGAAGCCTCGTTTGGGTGCCCCCCCTATAAAATTCCCTAACATCATGCAATGGCAAAACTGCAACTTAAAAGCAGTTTCTGAGACCCAGTTAAGAAGCTGGGAGCACTGCACACAGTAGGCAGCAAAGAAGTGTCTGTGTGTGACTAGCAATTCTTGGGTGTAGAAAACAGAAATACTGAAATGGTCAACCCCTCCCCCAATTGCCCATCAATGTTGGACAGCATGGCTGTGTAGCTACTGAATATACCTGGACACACAATTTAAGCAGTGTGCAAATTGGGATACTGTACAGTGAAAAATAAGTCTCTCACTCCCTGCCCACAAGACTACTGCATTTATGGATCAGCTTCCCAACTCAAAAACGACAAGAGCCAAAATAAAAGCAAAATTAGGTGGGGCGGGGCAAGGGAGAGAGGGCAAAATGCAATCGCTGGGCTTGGATGGAAGCATGGCACATGTAGAACGTGTCCCTTTTATTTAAACTGCATATTTGGGTTATTTGTGGGGCATAAGAATTCCCGCTCCCCCCCCCAAATAGTCCGGACCCCCACAAGGTCTGAGGGACAGTGGACCGGCCCCTTGCTGAAAAAGTTTGCTGACCCCTGCTTAAACAGTCATGGCTTCCCTTGAAGAATCCTGAGAATTGTAGCTCACTAAAGGTGCAGAGTGGTTAAGAGAGCCCATTTCCAAGAGTGCAGGGGTTCAGAATGGGGTCTTTCAAAAAAAATTTTTTAATATTGTAAATAAAAAAACACCCCCAAAGATGCCAAGAATTGAACCTGCGATCTCTTGCATGCAGAATGCATGCTGCCCCATGCAGCTAGTACTATTTGCCTAGTTCAGTCTTCAGCATCTCCTGCCAAAAGGAGCAGGTATTGGGAAAGGCCTCTGATCATCATCAAGAGTAGACTACACGAGGCTTCAAACTACATACGCCACCTTCAGTTCCACTGCGTGTATTGTAACAAACATTCAAAATACAAGATTGTAGACTAGAATAAAAGAATCGTCAAGTTGTAGATTTGGAAGGGACCACAAGGGCCATCGGGGGCAATACAGAAATCACATGCCTTAAATGCCAGAATTTAGACTCCAACTGCACTATACATTTAAAGAATAAACAATCCACGTTAAACAGCCACGGCTTCTCCCCCAAAATCCTGGGAACTGTAGTTTGTTAAGGGCGCTTGAGAGTTGTTAAAAGACCCTATTCCCCTTGCAGAGATACAACTCAGGGTATTCTGGATTGCTTGTTAAGCCAATCCGGGAGGGGGGGGGCTTAAAGTAGTATATTATTTCTATTTATTTATTGCATTTGTTTCCTACCTTCTTCTCAAAGGAGCTCAAGGTGACGTACATATTTCACCCAGCATGATACTGCTTTAAATAGCTGATGAGCTTATAATGGACCTCTGGGCAGCTTTTAAGCTTGGATGGGGTGCGTCCCGACAACGGCGCCCTTTCGGGCTTCCGATCCTAAGGCTACAACGAAGCACACAAGAGACACGCGCGACTCCCTTTCCCGCATGATCTCCAACCCACGCCAGGCACCGGGCGCAAGAATTCTTACGCGGGTGGCGGCCGCAGGGAGCCGCCAATATTGCAGCTGCTCAAAAACCACGCCTGGCAATCCTGTCCCTGGGCTGGCTATCAAAACCCACTCCGAAATAGGCAGCACAAATCCTCCAGTAGCGCTATCAATAGTCCAAAGAGGAATCACCCCCCAAGCGGAGGAGGATGGCGACCGATTGCATAGCACCCCCCTTTTAGGCAAAAGAAAACTACTAACCTCCGTCCATCGAACCACATGGTAATAGAAGAGGGGTGGGAGAAAGAAAGAACACCCCTCCGGCACGGCCTTTTATAGTTCCGGCCCACCAAGGCTGTCTCCGATTGGCTCCTTTGAAAAGCGGCGTCGCAAAGGCTCTTGGGAGGTGTAGTTTTATTGAGCAGCTGCCTTTTAAAAAGGCGTTCTTCTTCCGTCTTCCGCCTCTGTGGACACAAAAATCTCAATAGTCAGGCACAACAAACGCACCAGGCCAATGTTCTCTTGCCGCGTGGCAACAGACATTAGCACGAACAAAAGCCCTGCCTTGAGCACTTTGGTGCATTCATTTTTTCTTGCATATTTTTTCCATTTCCCCCACGAGATTTGCTGGACGCAGAGGAACGGAGAGAGCTGCCTTATGTCAAACAATTCGCTCGTCTAGGTCAGTGGTTTCTCTAGACCAGTGGTTCCCAACAGGTGGTCCGGGGACCCCCAGGGGTCCGCGAGCTATGCCAGAGGGGTCCTCAAGATCCTATTAGAATAAAAAATATATTAAATATATTTCGTATGATAACAGATTTTTTGTTTTGGCCGCTTCCTGCATGAGCAGAGTCTAGCGCAAAACTAGAATTAGATCAAGGCAGTAGTTCTGCTGTATGCCGCAAGGACTACAAGAAACTTGGAGATAAGGCAATGAAAAAGATCCTTCCATTTGCAACCACATATCGGTGTGAGCAAGCATTTTCTTCCATGTGTTTCATGACAAACAAATACTGTATAGGAATCGGCTCGACATGCGGTCGGATTTCAGAGTGAAAGTTTCAAGTTTGGAACCTAATATTTCAGAAATAATGGACTCAAAGGACAGATTTAACTCACCTCATTAAGAACTGAAAATTAAAACTAACTGTATACTGATGGAGTACTCTGTTGTAACTGTAAAAAAACGTATAAATATAAAATATAAAAAGACTCTTAATTTGGCTCTCACTTTTTAATTTTAGGATTAGGAATTAATGGGGGTCCTTGTCACAATAGCGGCTCGATGAGGGGTCCTCGAGAAAATTTTGTTGGGAACCCCTGCTCTAGACTCATGGCTGCCAAGTTTTCCCTTTACTCGCGAGGAAGCCTATTCAGCATAAGGGAATTTCCCTTAAAAAAGGGGAGAACTTGGCAGCTAGACTAGGGGTCACTAAGACCGCTTTTGTTGGGACTACAACTCCCATCAGCTCTGACCATTAGCTATGGCTGGCAGGGGCAGGTGGGAGTTGGGGTCTAACAACATCAGGAAGGCACCAGGATCCCCGTCCCTGGTCTGTGCCACCTCGCAGCAGCTCTCCAAGGTTTCAGGCAAGGAGTTTCTCTCAAGCCTACCTGGAAATGTTTGAGACGTAAGACCTTCTGCAGCCCAAACTGGTGCTTTAAGGGCCATAGCAAAGTGGTAGAGCAGTGTATTGAGGCAGAAACCCAAGGCCCTGCACAGAACAATTGCACCGGGTTTGGCTTACCAGCATTCTTTGTAGCTGTTTTCAGAAGATGATACTGGGATATCTGTTCTCAATGCAGAAGGTCCAAAGCATCCCCACACAGGGCTGGCAGTGACTACACCTGATACCTTAAAGAGCTGCTGCCTGTTAGTGTAAACAATGCTGAGCTAGATGGACTATTTGTCTCTGTATAAGGCAATTTCCTCTGTTTAACACTCAGCTTACAGGTAGGTAGCCGTGTTGGTCTTTAAGGTGCTACTGAAGGAATTTTTTTTATTTAACACTCAGCTGCAATCCCTCTGGCCACACCTTGTAGCAAAATTCAAACATGGCCTGCTAGAACAGTAAGACTGTTCCTTCAAACCCAGTACTCTCTTAACACAGGTGTGGGAAATCTTTGCCCCTCTAGACTGCATCTCCCATCATCCCTATCCATTGGCCATGGTTGCTGCTGTTGGTGGGAGTCGTAGTTCAGCAACATCCAGCAGGCCAAAGGTTCCCCACATCTGCTCTTACAGAACCTGCAGATCTCCAAGGATTCAACCTTTCCCACTTTCAGGTGCTACCTGATCCATTTTAAGTGGAGTTGCCAAAGTCTGAACTTGGAAACTTGCTCCAACCAAAGCAGGTGTTCCAACAATGGGCCACAGCCCTTCTCCAACCCTTGAGTAGTACCTGTTAGCGGTAGTGAGATTTACTCCACTTTTAAAGCACAAAATGTCACTCAATGGAAGTCATCTTAGGGCACAATCCTAAGCATCTTCATGCAGAAGCAGCAATTACCACTTGGTTGTCCCCACCTAAGTTCAGAGCAGACCCTCTTGAAGTTAATGGACCTAAGTTAGTCATGCCCATGCATTTCAGTGAGTCTACTCAGAGTAGGACTTACAATTGTGCCT
This sequence comes from Zootoca vivipara, assembly GCF_963506605.1. Taxonomy (NCBI): domain Eukaryota; kingdom Metazoa; phylum Chordata; class Lepidosauria; order Squamata; family Lacertidae; genus Zootoca; species Zootoca vivipara. The sequence goes on along the minus strand of NC_083281.1, from coordinate 32,752,781 downwards.
AACGGGCCTTATTTCCAGTAAGGACCGTGCAAGTTTAGGGTTGCCATCTTACGCCAATTAATCACAGGAACTTTTGTTGATTAATGAATCAGCACAAATTTGCTGTCAATAGAGCAAACAATTCAGGGGTGGGGGAATTGTGTGTATATGTCTGTCCCAGAACGGCTCTTTTCAAAAGACGCATTCTCTGAAATTCACATGACCCTTGAGCCAGTTACTAATTTTCAGCCTAACTGCTGGAGAGCTGCTCCTAGTCAGCAGACTCTAGATCAGGCATCCCCAAACTGCGGCCCTCCAGATGTTTTGGCCTACAACTCCCATGATCCCTAGCTAACAGGACCAGTGGTCGGGGAAGATGGGAATTGTAGTCTAAAACATCTGGAGGGCCGAAGTTTGGGGATGCCTGCTGTAGATCAGCAAACAGTTGTTAGGAGACCCTGCCACAGAACTACCATTTACCAGTCAATCCCTCTTCCCAGTGAACTCTGCAATTGTAGTTCTGTGGAGCAAAAAGGGGTCTCCTAACAACTCTCTGCACCCTTAACAAACTACAGTTCCAAGGATGTTTTGGGGGGTGGGGACAAAGCTTGTTTAAAGTGGTTTAAATGTACCGTATGTGCAGATGGGGCCTAAGGCTATGGCCCTCACCACAACTTGGGTCACTGAATTCCATAAATTAAAGCAGGGATGTGGAACTTATGGCGTTCTGGAAGTTCTTGGACTTCAATTCCATTCAACACCAGCAAATAGTCCAACAGCATCTGGGGGGCCACAGGGTCCCATATCACTGAAGCATGGAGCTTTTTGTCTGTTCTGTTACCTACTACCAATCAATACATATATTTATATTTGCCCTTGGCATTTCTAATATCTTATCACGGGGAGCAGAGTAAACTGCAGGCGACTGGCCCACCTAGCTCAATACTGTCAACACTGGGGATAGGGAATCTGTGGCCCTCCAGATGTTGCCGGACTGGAGTTCCTAGTCAAACAGTGTCTGGAGAGCACCAGGTTAGCAAAGGCTGTTCTAATCTGTACTTTAATAACGTGCAAGACTGGCCAACAATGACTGTACATTCAAGTCTCACTCATCAGCTCAGACACTTCACAACACAGCCTGAAGCTAGAACTTCGCGCAAAAGATGGTGTTGCAGGTTAAAACAGGTTGAAACCGACTCTGAAAATAACCAGGTTTGCTAAAATCCGCCAACACCCCTGAATTAAAAGAAAAATTTATCCTCAGATAGCAAAGTTTCACTGCAGTCACTTTTAGAGGGAATCACTCAGGACAGGAGAAGAATGACCATCTCAGGACATACCTACAATAACCACTGGTGACTCCTGGTCCTGTTTGCACCACAGAGGAGAACACCAGAACCTGCCTCTTGTGTAAAAGATACTTTTTATTGTACATGGAAGTAAAATTTTTCCCACCATACCATCTTGTTTTTAAAAGTTTATAAATTACAACTCCTTGACAAGGATGAACAAATCTGTCTCAAGACGCCACCCCCCCCCCAAAAAAAAGAAAGAAAGAAAAGGAAAAAAACCTAAGTGTCTGAGTTCTATTTTCATCATGAATAGATTTGACCACAAATGCTCCTCTGCCGGCTCAGCACATACAGAAACTGCTGCAAGCCCTCCTCTGTACTCTTCTGAGTCAGCGATCTGGAGGAAAAGAGAGGGCAACCCAGCTGCAGGCTTCGTGTGCTTGGCTAGAGTCCAGGGCACGCTGGCATGCTGCTCGGAGACGCCGTGTTTAGCAAGGCAACTACATGGCTTGAATCTCTGAAGAGACACTGTCCAAAGGCTGCCAATGACATTCTATCAAGGCATCGTAGAGTTCTTCGCTCTGTTCCATGAACTGTTTGTTCGCTTCTCCCACATCCATCTGGGGCATTGGATCTGAAAAAGGAAGGAAGCCTAAATAATAATAATAATAATAATAATAATAATAATAATATATTTATACCCCGCCCATCTGACTGGGTTTCCCCAGCCACTCTGGGCGGCTCCCAACAGAACATTAAAAACACGATAAAAATCAATCATTAAAAACTTCACTAAACAGGGATGCCTTCAGATGTCTTCTAAAAGTCACATGAGTGAGTCTCAGGTGAAAGCAAGGTGAATTGCTTAAATTAAGATCTGGAAACCAAGTTGGTTCAGAAGATCATAACCCAAAAATATGAATGAATGAGCATTTTTGCTGCATACACAGCCCCTTTGCTCATCGCTCCACATGAGCTATGATTAAGCCAGGAAGTCTCTAATTAACCAGTTTCCAATTTTGTCTGAACAGAAATCTGTGATTACCAGCTCTGGAATAAATCAAACTTCAAACTGTGGTTTTATAATCCTGTTTTGCTTTGCAGCCAGTAACAATAATTTCCTTGATCAGATGACACGGAAGGCCTTGTTCCATTGGCCTGTCAGAATTCGAAAAACTGTCTTTCCCAAACTTCTCAAAACTAGCAAGTCGCTTTTAACAATCTATTTTGCACAGCAGAACTTTTAGGTGAACTCATAGCTGCCAAGTATCCCGTTTCCGCCGGGAAAACCCCCTTTTTTCTTACCATTTCCCGGCGGTCTCCCGTTTAGTGAAAAATCCCGGTATTGTCCCTTAAATCGGCTTCTGCCCGGCGGCCATTTTTCTGGTGCCGCTTTGCCCTTCTATGGGCACCAGAAAATGGCGGCGCCGGTGCCGGAAGTCGCTTCCGCGCATGACCGGAAGTTGCGTGACGCGACTTCTGGTGGCGATTTGCCCTTCTATGGCCATCAGAAAATGGCGGCGGCGGAAGTCGCTTTTACGTGTTTCCGGTCATGCGCGGAAGCGACTTCCGGCGCTGGCGCCGCCATTTTCTGGTGCCCATAGAAGGGCGAAGCGCCACCGGAAGTTGCGTCACGCAACTTCCGGTCATGCGCGCGCTGCCGATCCGGATCTTTACGTCCTGAACTTGGCAGGTATGAGGTGAACTGTAGGTAAAGTGATGATGAAGTGTGCATGCACACGAAAGCTCATACCAAAATAAAAACTTAGTTGGTCTTTAAGGTGCTACTGAAGGAATTTTTTTTATTTTGTAGGTAAAGTGGTACATAATCACACCAAAATAGAAACAAAAGATCTTTCTCCTGATGCAGCCTGCAGAAAATTTTGCACAGGGACCCATGCTGTACTGAGAGTACAAAACCCTGCTGTGATGGGTTGGGAGAGGGAAGTTAGACAAAACAAAATGTCAGGGGTGGGGAACCTTTATTCTGCCAAGGGCTGTAATTTATCAGGTGTAATTTGTCAAGGAGGTACATACAGGTGATGGACAGGGCCACCCCTTTTCTCTTTCTGCCACACCTCCCCCCCCCACTTCCTGCCACCCACATGAAATTAGGCCAAGGGCAGCAGGTTGCCTCTCCTGTTTGCATTTCTGCAGCTGTTCTGCTGCTCCAGAACAACTCTTGACTAGAGTGCTTTAGAATCAGATGCTGATTTCTAACAGAGAATTGCAATAGGCAAACTTACCTTCTAATGCATCTTCACCAACCTCTTCATAGTTCTGCAACAGGGAGAATGACAAATGGTTAGGGAACCAGAATATTTTTTTAAGCACGCCTAACATCACAGACCATATTTCCCTGGGAGACTTGCTTAGCACACTTGGTTTGTACAGGTCTTCACCTGCTGAAACAGTTTGTTTTTCTGTTTTTGAATTCTGTTTTCAATTTGCTCTAATGTTTTTTGGTCTGGCTTGAGCACTCCCTCCTGGCATGTGCCAGGAAGAAATCAGAGCCATCTGCTTCTTCATTTAAACTGTGGCTTGTTATGTCCAAACACAGGCCAAACTGTGATTTAGTTTGGCCTGCTTTGGGCATTAATGAACCATAGTTGCTTCAAACAAGGAATCATATTATTTATTTTGCACATACCTTCCATAATAATAATTCCATAATTCTATGCATGTCACTTGGAAATACGCCCCACTGTGTTGCAGTAGGGTTCACTCCCTAGTGGGTATGCAACTGCAGCCTCAAGAATCTCGTTGACGTAAAAATGAGCAAGCTTGCAAATTTGCTCAGCCATTACCTGCATGGTGCTTTGTGTGTAGCCGTACTGTGGATAGCTGTAGCTGTAACTGCCTGTGTTCTGATCATATCCCCAATGTGCATAGTAGTTCTGATACTGTTGGTAGTACTGGTTATAGTTATAGTTGTACATCTGGTTGTACTCGACTGTCTTCAGCCGGTTACTTTGGGAAGAAGGGGGAGGGAATGTCAGGGTATGTAATGTTAAGGTATGTAAAAAGAAGTTTAATCTACAAGAACATCTATTAAAATAGATTTGATTCCAACACCAAAACATACATCAAAACATACATACATACATACATACATACATACATACTTACATACATACCCGTATATATAATATATCCGGCGTATAAGACTGGGTGTATAAGACGACCCCCAACTTTTCCAGTTAAAATATAGAGTTTGGGATATACTTGCCGTATTAATAAAACGACCCGGCGTATAAGACGACTCCCGACTTTTGAAAAGATTTTTCCTGGGTTAAAAAGTAGTCTTATACGCAGGAATATACTGTACATACATATCCAATATTCTCCAGGGCTATAATAAATGCCCTAGTGGCCATTTGTAACGGTTAAGCCCATTGTCTTTTCTGTACTGCTAACTCTTACAGGCTTTCTCATTCTTAGCCGGCCTCCTCAGCAGCCCAGCTTCCTCTTCATCTCTTGCCAACAGCACCCATTCTCTCCTTAGGCCCTGTTTGTCTCTCATTCTCACCCTCACCCTGCCAGTTCTCTCCTATCCTCTGCTCCCTCTTTACTCTATAATTAGGCCTATATCTCCTTTACTCAAACTTATCTTTTTCTCGGCCCACCCCTTAATCTGTTCCATTACATCAGCCTCTCCACTTATCTATCCATATAGTTAAGGCAGCATACTTACGCTTTTGGTATGGCAACACTCAAGCGTATCGGTTTAGAACCAAGGCCGACAGCCCCCTGGCACTCTATCAGTGCTCTTTTCTGTTCCAATTCATCTGAGAATTTCACAAAACCATAGCCTCTGACAAAAGACAAAGGTTCGGTCAGAATCAAGGAGCTGGACCACCCTTTAAAAACGAAGGATTTGCAGAGAATTCACCTGCCTGGCTCAGTCCTAAAGAACCGGGGGTGGGGTGGGGGAAGGAAATGGACAGATATCACAAGCAGCTCAGTAGCTTGGGAATTCCCTTAACATTAAGTGGGGTCCCAGGGTGTGGAAAGGAAGAGAGAAAGCTTCTTTAAAGATTCATGGACATGGTAGTTCAGTGAGTGAAACCTGCTGGGTTCAGACGGCAAGAAGTTCACTGAGTGGGTGTAACTTCCAGGTCAGCCTGCAGATGCTAGTGCTGCATCCACACCAGGTGTGGAGAACCTTTGGCTCTCCAGATGTTGCTGAACTACAGCTGCCATCATCCTGGGCAGGGCCGTCTTAAGCGCCCCTGGCGCCATGGTGCGCCGGATCCTTCCGGCGCCCTCCTGCCCCGTTTCCCAGCGCGGTGGGCGGGTGGGCGCCGCTGTTGTGCGGCGGGCAGGCACAGCGCGGTTGCCGTGCGCGGCAGACCGGCCGGCCGGCGGGTGGGCGCAGCTTGCGGCGCCCTCCTGGCGGGCCGGCGCCATGGTGCCCTGCGCCACCCAGCCTGGCCATAGGGCCATTTGTGGTTTGCTGGAGCATGGGGAGTTGTAGTTCAGCAACATCTGGAGGGCCAAAGGTTCACCACACCCAATCTACATGTTATTGCTGTTAAATGCTCTTGCATTTGCATAAACTGGGACTGCTCTGTGCTTAAGCTGCTGATCCAGGAAAAATATTGAGTGTGACTTCATCTAACCTTAAATGCTTTTGACTGAAATAGCTTGTGCATAAGAACTGATACAAACACATTATTGTAACTCTCTCTCAGGCCACTCCAATAAACATGGCATAATCAGAACAGTTTGTAGTGATATACTGAAAACACACACAAAACAGAAGTCTTAACACAGGCATCCCCAAACTTTGGCCCTCCAGATGTTTTGGACTACAATTCCCATCATCCCTGACCACTGGTCCTCTTAGCTAGGGATCATGGGAGTTGTAGGCCAAAACATCTGGAGGGCCACAGTTTGGGGATGCCTGTCTTAACACCATCATTTATGAACCAGATAAAACAAAACTTGAGTATTTTTTATATTTACACAAGTTTATTTCCCTTCCCTTCCCCTGTGTTAGTATGTGAGCACTTAATGCAAAATAATCAGAATCCCATTCCTCTTTACTAATTTATGGGCAGTAAAAATCTCTTTGCATTAGATACTTTCCCCATCCCACCTCCATTCAGTACCAAATGCAGAAGGGAAGAGCTTACTTGGAAACTCCCGTCTGGTCCACGACAACTTTGCCGCCCCTACATGACGGGTACACTTTTACAAAGAACTCATATATCATCCCATCGTCTACATCAGGAGACAGATCTCCTACAAATAGTGAATATTCTGGGCTAAAGAGGAAAATAAAAGCAGCTTGAGAATAGTTATAATACAACAACATTAATGATTAATTGGTCATTAAGAAAATGAAGTCATGGGATACTCTAATTTTCTGTAAAACTAATGATGGGCGCAAGCCGGCAAATTAATTTGATGTGACTGACTTAACTGCTTGCCTTCGCTTTCAAATTTTCTTGTCTTTAAGTAACAAGTCATTTAATGCATTTTTAACCTTCTGTTGGAAGCTGCCCAGAGTGGCTGGGGAAACCCAGCCAGATGGGCGGGGTAGAAATAAATAAATAAATAGTCCAGTGGCAAAAAGGATTATAATTCTTAGAGATACATATAAGGAAAACGGTTTTTTACTTATTTTAAGGTTTATATGAAACATTTAATGATTATTTAATGCATTTTTAGCAGGGATACTTTCCAAGCGAATCTTATTTGTTAAGGAATTCTATGCAAGACAGAATTTAGCTTAATATTATGTTTTCACCTGGCTGATTTTTACTATTAATTGCAATTCTTATTTTGACTATGCTGCTTTGATTCCATTGATATGCAAATGTTTGTTTTACATTACTTATTGTAATACTGTATATTAATAAAAAAATGATAAAAAACCAAAGAAAAAGAATTAAGCCCAATGTGTACAATAAGGCCTTGTGCCACACAATATCCCATAATAAGCGGAAACACATCAGTATGCGATTGTTTCCCACAGGCTCCTGACAAGTGTTGTTTCAAGCACTTTCACCAGTTACTCCCAACCTCAGGAAAGCTTGAATGCTCCTAAGCAGTAAGAGTCCGAACAGCAACAGGGATGCATTGACCACCTTCACTCTCCCATGTGAGCTATGCTCACAATTAATAGCATAAGAAGAGCCTGGATGCTGGTGGGTCAAGCCAGTGGCCCATGTAGCCCACCATCCTGTTCTCACAGTGGCCAACCAGAAGTCTATGGGAAGCCTGCAAGTAGGACTTCAGCACAACACCACTGGTCCAAGCAACTGGCTTTCAGAGGCACATTGCCTCCAACAATGGAGGCTGAATCCCAGTCTATTTGCAGCACTTAATCCAAACTGAATGTTTCATACATACAAGTCATTGTGTGATGCAATCACCGAATGATGAAAATGCAGGTGCAGTCACCCACTTGGGTGTCTGTCAGGCCT